>NC_083424.1:25098699-25417050 GCF_020745735.1 Hemiscyllium ocellatum | reverse complement strand
TTGTCAAAGATTTTAGGATTATAGCTAAGAGCATGGTCATCTTAAACAACCATCAAATGGCCTCACTTCCATGCAACAGTTCTTTTAGATATTTTCAAATCAATCTGGTCAGAGATGTTATTACAACATCAGAAGCATGTGGAACTTAGTCCTAGACCTCCTGACTCAGACGTAGGGACATTACCACTGCACCCAAGAGCCTAAGTATAATGACACTTTTCAATATAAAACATCATAACTCAAAGCTGGAAATTTGGGACTTCTTGTAGCTACTCAATGACCAGTATTTTCTGTAAATGCGATTAATGCAGTTCTGTGTTTGTTGGTTGGCATAGATGTGGTTAGTCAAAGGGCCTGATTCTATGTTGCATGATTCTATGACTCTACCCCATGGGTGACTAGTTTCTCAGTGCCCAATATGATCAAGCCAAATAATGGGGTGAAGCTTCCCATTTTCATGATGAGAAATTGAAAATGATCCCTTGAGCTCGGAGTTATGCTTATTTTGCTGAGTTTCGTTTCAGATATAAATATCCATTTGGGATGTAATGCTGTTACAAATAAATTAGATTAGATTCCCTACAGTGTGGAAACAGGCGCTTAAGCCCAACAAGTCCACACCGACCCTTTGAAGAGTAACCCACCCAGACCCATTTCCGTCTGACTAATGCACCTAACACTATGGGCAATTTACCATGGCCACATCTTTGGAGTGTGGAAGGAAACTGGAGCACCCGGAGGAAACCCACGCAGACACAGGGAGAATGTGCAAACTCCACACAGACAATCGTCCGAGGCCAGAATCAAACTTGGGTCCCTGGTGCTGTGAGGCTGCAGAGCTAACCACTGAGCCACAGTGCCGCCTCTTTCTTTTGGGAAAGGGTATGTATGTAAAGTGGGATTTTTTTTTTGTAAAACTGTAAGCTTATGTTTTTACCTTGAGCCAAGTGATTCTGTCCATCTCTAGCCAAGCTCAAGGATTTATAGAGATGAGCAAATTGAGATCATGACTCACAGGAAATCATTTAATTAGGATTGATATTTTCAAAACTTGAGACAAATATGTAAATTTCCAAACCTCCCTGTCACCAATTGACATCTGTAATCACATTACTATCTCCTGTCATGTGGGTGTATTGATCCAAGTGTAACTCTTTTAGAGATGAAGTAAAGTCATTGTGGAAATTCACCTTTGAGGTGTATATGCTCCAGAATAGATCACAGAGCAGATTGCTATTAGCAGTGACAAGGATAGAGTTGTTGCTGATGGTACAATTTGTGATGTCGGGCCAAGGCAATGTTTAAAGAAGGAAACTAAGGCACCTCCACAAGTGGATATCAAGGACATAGTCTGACCACACAGAAAAGTGGGAGGTCTAAGGACGTGAAGTTAGCACAAATATACGAGTTGATTTCAAGCCTGCGGATGATGGCACCAAAGGACATTATGAGGAAGAGAACAGAGGAAAGAGCTCAGGATCGATTTTTGGGGGATATTAGAGATGACCATGTAGGGGTTGGAATTCATCAATGAGAAACTAGAGAAAGGCATATGTTTAAGTTTAGGTCTGGAGGAGCCTGGTCGGAGTTGAGGCATACCAATGAGGCCGGGAGTTAAATCTCCCAAGACTCCTTCTCTTCAATTCCTGTCCCAGGTTAAAATAGCCCCTTCAGGCTCCAACTGAGATTTCACACAGTCAGTTCAGGAAGAAGAAAGTCTTTCACCAATTGACCTTAATTTACAAGTTCTTGCTGTCTGTGCATTTGTGGGTGGTGTCATGCCTCATTAGGGATACCAGCTCCACTATTTCCACAGTCATTACTGAAGTTAGAGGTTTTATTAAAGTATGCAAAACTTCTCCAATTTATCTGTCTGTTAATACCAAGAACAGGAATTTGCACTCAACAAGAATGACAAACTAATAGATTCTAGCTATAGGTAATAAAGTTCACACACACATACATACACACACACTCTCACACTCTCACACTCTCACACACTCACACACTCACACACTCACACACACACACATACTCACACACTCACACTTTGGGAAGGTAGATCGATAGCTCCTGTCCACATAAAATGATCCTTTTGTTTCCCGGGACTTGCTACTCTTCAAACTTGCTTCTCTGTGAATTTTTCACTTCCTTCCATGAGGCACAGAGTAACTGTTTCACAACTTATAAAATCTCTAACCTGTTGGTTCAAAGCAACAGCTTACAGCAACTGAAGAAACATTCAATGTTCTGAAAGGGTATGCTTGAGAGAAGGGTCACTGGACTTATAACATTAACTCTGCTTTCTTTTCACAGATTCTGTCAGAACTGCAGAGTTTCCTGTAGCAATTTCTGATTTTGTTTCCGCTCATAGTAACTGGCAGAGAAGATAATTGGCTTTTTTCAAACTTCAGGTATTTTCTACTGCATGAGATGAAACCATATCCCTTTCTGGGGATTCAAAGTTTTCTGGCAATATCATTCACAACCACAAGCTCTTCAACAAACCAGGAGCTAATCATAGATATTTGCAAGCACGTGGCCTTTGTCATCCACAATTGAACACCATGTCACAAACCAAGCAACAGTGTGGAAACAGGCCATTTGGCCCAACAAATCCAAACCGACCCTCTAAAGAGTATCTCACCCAGAACCATGCCTCTACTCTGTTACTTTACATTTTCCCTGACTAATGGGCTTAACCAACACATCACTGAACACTATGGACAATTTAGCATGGCCAATTCACCTAACCTGCACATCTTTGGATTGTGGGAGGAAACCGGAGCACCTAGAGGAATCCCACGCTGACACAAATGGTCGCCTGAGACTGGAATCGAAACTGGGTCTCTGGCACTGTGAGGCAGCAATGCTAACCACTGAGCCACCATGCCACCCATGGTTTTTGTTGTTTAAACCTCATTTTGTACATACTTCCTGGAGCCAGCCCATCTGCAACTAGCCTTCCCCCACTGGTTGAGCAAAACAGCAGCATAAACACCACTTACAATGTGTGACGGTAATTTGCTTTTAAAATGTGTAGCAGTCCCTTCCACACTCTTTTTTTTAAATAGTCAATTTTTTAATGCAGTCTATAATTAAAAATACTTAAAAATGATGTGGTCTTCATAGAACACCCTCTGCTCTGTCAGTACTTGTAGGATAGCCAGGAGAGTAGAAGTATATTTATAGAGTTTCAGGAAAGTGTTAGTATTTGCAATGGTTGACCACATGAAAAAAAGGTAACCTATCACTTCAATAACTTGCATTCATATATGCCTTCACCCGAATAAATTGACACGCGCTACTTGACCAGAAGGTCTATAAATAAAACTTGACTCTAAACCACAAGTGTTATCAAATGGGGGTGTGTTTTAAGGTGCATTGAAAAACGGAAATAACAGTATTGAACTGAAGAGATCTAGGGAGGGAATTCCAGATTCCAAGGCCTTGCCATTTGAGAACATTGTAACGTGTGTGTTGGTGACCATGTGAAGTGGAGCAACCGGTACATGTGGAAAATGGACAGAGATGTCACTGTCTCCAAACTGAACAGTAAAACTCTCTCAAACAAAAGTGATGGTGACACCTTCAGTGAGGAAATTCTTCAGGGAAAATAACTCCAGTGTTTGAATTTTAAATCATGAAACACGAGTTCAGATGAAAGACTGTGATACACTGAAAAGAGCACAGGTTAGTTTGTAACATGAAGAGATTGTCAAAGCAGTACATGTAGGTAATCTGTTATCTGAAGCATAGTTGTAATGCATGAGTGCCAACTGGTTGTGAATACAACTTAATGTTGAGAAAGCTGAGCTGACGACAGAAAATGTAAGGCATGGGAATTCAATGGCAAGGTGCTGAGGGGTATGGATGAATAAAGATTAATGAGTTCAAATACGAAACTCCCTGAGAGGTCAGGTGGACACAGTCATTAAAAAGGTCAATAGTATTCATGGATTTTATTAATAAAGTCATAAAGTGAAGAGTACATTTGTGACAATTAAGCCCCACAGTCCTATGTATAAGGCTGTGACCCCGGATAAAATTAAGATTAAAATTGCAAAGTGCTTAATGCCAATTCACTTGAATTGAGTTTGAGTTTGCATTTGAGTTGATTTATTGTTGTCACATTTACTGAGATTTGGTGAAAAGTGTCATTTTGTGTGCTACACAGGCAGATCATACCACACAAAGTGCATCAGGGCAGCAGAACAGAGTATTAACTCTGACGATAGACTTGAGATACTCGGACAGTTTCCACTGGAAATAGAGAAGTCTAAGACTAGATTTTCAATAGGTTTAGTCAAGGATATAATAGGATGAAGATGCAAAGGTGATCTTTCTCGTTGCAAATTCAAAGGCCATGGGGGTCATTAACTCAAAACGATCACTCACAGAGTGAGGACAGAAGTTAGAAGAAATATTTTTACATTGAGTGATATGAGAGCATGGACTTACGTGCCTCAAGAACTGCTTGAAATAGAGGCAGTAACAATGTTTACAGGATAACTGAATAGATATTTGAGGAAGAAGAAATTACAGAGATATGGGAAGAAAATGGAGAATTAGATTAGTTTTGGAATTGTTCTAGCAAAGGGCCAAAAGAGAGACGATGGGAACATGGTCTCCTGTACTAAGTATTTATACTGTTTGAGTGTTTGTTAAGTGGGTCTAAAGTTTTGCCTTTAATGATCTTCTTAGAGCAATCTGTTTCAGCTATCACTCTGAATAAAATACCTAATAATAATAATCACAATAATAAAGGCCTTTGTTTGAAACTGTCTTACCTTGGGTATGGGTATTTCTGAACTTGCCAATGACCTTTCAATATTAGCCAGTCACTATTCAGCCTCATTAATAACACAGAAATGGCATGAGAAATACATGGAAATGTTTTCCAAAGCCACAGGCTTTTATGATCTCTAACAAAAGAAAGATGCTGATAACACTCAATATCAAAAATATCAGTAGGTAGGTTATTCCTGAAGAAGGGCTTATGCCCAAAATGTCGAATCTCCTGTTCCTTGGATGCTGCCTGACCTGCTGTGCTTTTCCAGCAACACATTTTCAGCTCTGATCTCCAGCATCTGCAGACCTCACTTTCTCCTCCTATCTTGTGTCCCAATCTGTATGTGAAGATGATAATACACCTATCACATCAGATAAGTTGCTTTCTGTCTGAGTTCCTGAAACACTGAATGAGGAGGAGGTAACATCTGAGTGCCTGCCAACTGCTAACGGTCATTGGCTTGTATTATAGACAGAATGTGAAATAATCAGGTTATTTCCATGCAAGTGGCTTCATGTCTCATTTCATCTAATCTCAGTTGAATTTGCAGCAGTCTTGTGCCTCTAGCACTGGATCATTGTTATATTCAGTTTTAGTTGGATAAGGTCAGATATGATGTGACACATGTGGGACAACCTTATTGCTCAGCACTGTGTAGCTATTTGATGGCTTAGCTGTATCAGTGTGATATAAACAGTTAAGGAAGCCTTTAAAATACAGTGTCCTCAAGTAAAATGTGTTGTCAAGTATGGAAAAAGATAAATTATATGTGAATGCACATACAATTATCATTTTAATTCAAGGTGCGCAGAACATGTCAGGTTAGATGTTTCGTTATACCAGTTAGGTGATGCTATATTGAATTCTTAAGTTATTCTCAAGAACTCACCAAGATGTAGCAATCAGAAATTAATCTATTATTCAAACAAAAATGTGGTTCAAATAAATGTGCAGGCTGGAATACTGTAATGTATTACAATGAAAGATCCAATAGGAAGTTTGTTCAGTCTACGTCATTAATGATTCCTACATTGTTAACCTCGAAGGGTTTTTACTCCTTGATTAAGGTAAGTGATCATTGGAGCTTTGGAAAATGATCAAAAATAACAAGCTTTCAAACTCAATAGGCTTCCACTTGTTTATTTGTAATGCTTTCTCTTGAGTTACAAGTTCCCCCTAATAGACAAATTAAATGCAAATTTGAAAATAAAATAATTGCATTTAAATGGAAAAAAAATCACAATCTTAGAACAATCCAAAGTGCTTAATGAACTGCTTTTGAAGTGGTTTATTGTAAGAAACAGAACAACCAATTTGCATTCAGCAAATGCACAATTAAATAGAGATGAGTTTTGGGTGTTTGTTGAGGAAGAAATAATGGCCAGAACAATGAGTGTCCATGAACGTCTTCAAATAGTGCCATGTGATCATTTACAACCCAGGGAGATTAGAGATGCCTCCGTATAATTCTGGATCAGTGGTGCTGGAAGAGCACAGCAGTTCAGGCAGCATCCAAGGAGCAGCGAAATCAACGTTTCGGGCAAAAGCCGTTCATCAGGAATAAAGGCAGTGAGCCTGAAGCGTGGAGAGATAAGCTAGAGAAGGGTGGGGGTGGGGAGAAAGTAGCATAGAGTACAATGGGTGAGTGGGGGAGAGGATGAAGGTGAATAGGTCAGGGAGGAGAGGGTGGAGTGGATAGGTGGAAAAGGAGCTAGTCAGGTAGGACAAGTCTGAACAAGTCATGGGGACAGTGCTGAGCTGAAAGTTTGGAACGAGGGTGAGGTGGGGAAAGGGAAATGAGGAAACTGTTGAAGTCCACATTGATGCCCTGGGGTTGAAGTGTTCCGAGGTGGAAGATGAGGCGTTCTTCCTCCAGGCATCTGGTGGTGAGGGAGCGGCGGTGAAGGAGGCCCAGGATCTCCATGTCCTTAACAGAGTGGGAGGGGGAGTTGAAATGTTGGGCCACGGGGCGGTGTGGTTGATTGGTGCAGGTGTCTCGGAGAAGTTCCCTAAAGCGCTCTGCTAGGAGGCGCCCAGTCTCCCCAATGTAGAGGAGACCGCATCGGGAGCAACAGATACAATAAATGATATTAGTGGATGTGCAGGTAAAACTTTGATGGATGTGGAAGACTCCTTTAGGGCCTTGGATAGAGGTAAGGGAGGAGGTGTGGGCGCAGGTTTTACAGTTCCTGCGGTGGCAGGGGAAAGTGCCAAGATGGGAGGGTGGGTTGTTGGGGGGCGTGGACCTGACCAGGTAGTCATGGAGGGAATGGTCTTTGTGGAAGGTGGAAAGAGGTGGGGAAGGAAATATATCCCTGGTGGTGGGGTCTTTTTGGAGGTGGCGGAAATGTCGGCTGATGATTTGGTTTATGCGAAGGTTTGTAGGGTGGAAGGTGAGCACCAGGGGCGTTCTGTCCTTGTTACGGTTGGAAGGGTGGGGCCTGAGGGCGGAGGTGCAGGATGTGGACGAGATGCGTTGGAGGGCATCTTTAACCACGTGGGAAGGCTTTCCGCCTTCCGCAAAGACCATTCCCTGTCACCTGTCACACCTTTGCAATATTCAGGGAAAGTTTTCCATTGCTCATGTCTCATGGAATTTCACACAAGCAAACAACAAATGCCTGTCAGAGAGACAAGATGGTGCCAGGAGTGAATTACGATATATTTCAGCAATTGTGTATCCACAGATAAAGTACAAGTCTCACTCCAGCCCTAACTCATTTACAGACATTGGTTCAGCAGAGAGACAGTTACCTTAATTGTCACATTACAAGAGGAAGGATTAGAGGAAATCAGTAATCAGGCCAATACTGCTAATGGCATTCTAAACTTTTATAGCCCTCAACTTTAACATAATTTGCAGCTTTTGGGGGACATTTGAAGTTTCATGTTCACGAATGTATTTTCAGGAGCTGACATATAGTTCATCAATCTCGATGCTTGCATTTTGTATCCCATTAATCAGCAACATGGCGTGCTACCTAATTTCACAGGATTGTGTTTAGTCGGCCACTAACCTGATATATTTTGAGACCAGGAATCAGGAGATCTAATATAACTAAATGGAGCAATCTTAGAGGGAGTCCGGAAACCTAAGGACATATTCAACTGCTTAACACGTTAAGTTAGATCCTTGCTGTTGGAAATATAGGATATAAATACATGAAGTACTATTCAAACTTTGTAAAGTACTGTTAAATCTCAGAAATCTTTTTGTATCAAGTTCTGGGCAACCTTTGCAAATAAACTGAATGTAAGTATTGAGCAAAATTACATGGTGTTTTGATAGAATGAATTAGGAGGAAATGTTTCAACTGGAAGTTGAGTTGGTAAACAAGGCTGCTGATTTAAGATAATTGGCAAAAGAACCAGAGGAGGATGAGTTCTTTTAATGAAATGAGCTGTTGTGTTTTGGAAATAATTACATTTAAATCACAAATTTCACCTCAGAACAATCAAAAAGGCTTTAAAGTGAATTAGGCTCTTTTGATGTTTATATTGTAGGAAACATAGCAGTCAATTTGCATACAGCAAGCAAGCAATAAAATAGGTGATCAAATAATCTGTTTTCACTGTTTTCTTGAAGGATAAACACTGCCTTGAATAGTGAGAGAGCTTCACTGCTCTCCTTCAAATGTCTAATACTAGAGGGCATGCGTTGAAGAAAGTAAGTGGGGGAGTTTCAGAGGAGATTTGAGGGACAAGTTATTTACTCAGAGTGGTAGGTGCCTGGAACATTTTGCCAGGGGTTGTGGTAAAAAAGATATGATAGGGAAATTTAAGGGGCTTTTAGATAAGCATATGAATAAACAAGGAATGGAGGGATATGGATCATTGGCAGGCATAAAGGATTAGTTTAATTTTGACATCACGTTCAGCACAACATTATGGGCTGAAGGGCCTGTTCCTGCGCTGTCCTGTTCTATATTCTATGTTAAATAGTGTCTTGGGACCATGTACATCCTACTGAGAGAATAGATGAGGTCTCAGTTTAATGTCTCATTCAAAACACACTCAGTCTGACAGTGTATCACTCTGTCAGCACTGTACTGGAGTATCAGCCTAGACTTTATCAGTTAGATGCTCATGCTTCTAGAATGGACCTTTGCTCACAGCTTCTGACTGAGAGCTAACTGTGTTGAAAAGGATAGTGGGAGAAGATTCAACAATCATTTTTCAAAAATAAATAGATAAATTCTTGAAAACAGAAAGACAGAGCAGGGGAGTTGGACTATTAGTGCATCTTTTTCATAAAAAGTTTAGATATGATGGGCTGAATGGTCTTTTGTATCTTAAGGTTCTATGACTTTATGGTAAGTTCTCCTATGAAAGGAAAGATCAGGACTGGTCTATAATTGGTAAATAGGATTATACTGTTATACAATTTGGGGAGGTGATGGCTTAGTGGTATTTTTGTTTCTTTTCAATAAGTGTGTAAATCTTTATTTATATTCTGCCACCAGGAAGAAAGGAAACACCCAAGTGGCTAGGGACAATCAGTGCCCTTCTCAACAAAGGGCAATGGGCCTAGTGGCATTATCACTGGCCAGTTAATCCAGAGACCCAGATAATGTTCTGGGGGATCTGGGTTCAAATACCATCATGGCAGTTGGTGGAATTTGAATCCGATTAGATATGGAATTAAGAATCTAATGACTACTATAAATCCATTGCCAATCATTCGAAAAACCCAACTGAATCACTAATACTCTTTAGGGAAGGAAACTACCATTCTTACCTGGTCTGGCCTATATGTGACTCCAGACCCACAACAAAGTGGTTGACTCTGAACTGCCCTCTGGGCAATTAGGGAGGGGCAAAAAATGCTTGTCTACCCAGCGATGCCCTCATCCTGTCAAAGAATAAAGCAAAACCATTTACAGTTTACATACTACAGTTGACAATAATTTGAAATAAAAATCATTGAAAATATTTTTTCAGAATACATTGATGCTAAATAAAAATTATTGATAAATATTCATTCACTTCCTAAATTGCCAGTTGACTTGTGGCAAGCATTCACCTGATAAATCTTTAAATTAAATCCTAATATAAATTACAAGATTTCATCAAACATCAGAACAGTGCACATATCTTTTCTAAACCACAGAAGTGCAACAATTAGAATCACTGCACTGGTGTCCCTGGCACTGGAGGACAAAGTCTTCAAGGTGAGTGCTCAATCCATCTTCCTTCAAAACAATGTGCCACAGGCTCTTCATGGCTAATATGAGTGACCAATAGAAACAAAACTTGAGAATTAATTTTTTTTAGACTAGTCATTCATAACTATTTGTACTGAATCATTGCACCAACAATTGCATTTATAAAACTCCCTTAACATTATAAAACATCACAAGCTACTTCACAGGTCAGTTAGCAGACAAATCTTTAGACAGAACAGTTTATATAGTGTTCGTATTTTATTTCCACATGGAATCTTACAGCTAGAATAGATACTTCCACTGTTTTGCATCTTGGAATTCCAAAAAAAATCACACTGTATAATTTATCCCTGAGTCTTATCCACTTATATAGATATCAATGCAATGCAACCTTCTTAAATTATATCATGAAGTAAATATTTAAAACAGGTTTGTTGTAAATTGGAGGCAGAATGTTGGCACTGATATGCGGTGGGTACAGAAGCAGGCCAGTGTGGAATTCCTCTGCATTGGGCAGTAAGTCAGTCCACTGCCATTGTCTCGACCAACATTTTCTAAGAGGCTAGTCTGGGAATCAAATGACAAAGTGTTGTAATACAATAGCTTGTTAAGTGGTTGGGAGCTTTTTTAGGGTCAACAATTAGAGGGTGATTGGAACTTCCCAGTCAACCCGAAAGGCCCCTGAAGGGGTTGGGGCTCAGCAGAGGAAAGGAATGAGTGGAAATCCAGTGCTCCAGAATAAGAGTGAGTCCCCTAACCCAGAAAGGAAAACCAGGAAAACTTGCAAATGGCATTCACCTGTCTGACCAATCTTGTATAGCTCAAACTGGAGCCTGTATATTCATTTCCAAACCTGAGTGTGTTTTTACATGTTATTTTTAGATTACCTACAGTATGGAGACAGGCCCTTCAGCCCAACAAGTCCATACCGACCCTCTGAAGAGTAACCCACCCAGATCCATTCCTTACATTTACCTTGAATGCTATGGACAATTTAACACAGCCAGTTCACCTGACCTGCACATCTTTGGATTTGGGAGGAAACCGGAGTACCCGGAGGAAACCCCTACAGACATGGGGAGAACGTGAAAACTCCACACAGACAATCACCCCGAGGTGGGAATTGAACCTGGATCCCATTGGTGTGAAGCAACAGTGCTAACCACTAACCCACCATGCCACCCCTACCATATCTGCATATCTTCCTGGTCACTGCTGTAATTGCAGGCCACCCTATCGAGAGGTTTCCCCCTCACAATGATGGACCCAGTAGCTGCGGACATTTCTTTTACAGAAGCTTGTATTAATCACTGAGAGAGTCCCTCAAAGTAAAGATGTCCTTTCTCTCTCTTCCTTCCCCGACAACAGCAGGCTGGGGCATCTCCAGTGCTGCAGGGCCACCCATTGGCAAGCACATCTTATGGACACTGCTTGAGCAATCCTTCCAAAACCAGTGGACTGTTACCATCACAGTCGGGATCAGGTCCCAGGTTTGACCTCAATGGTGAGGTCCTAAATCCTTCCTATGAAACTGATACTGCAGCAGATTTCATTGTGCATTTGATTCAGCAGGTTTAATCCTAGACTGGTTGACATTGCTAAAATATGGCTTTCTTCCAGCTCTTTCCAAAAGATACTTGTGTTTTTGCCAAATTTTGTAAAATGTTGGTCTGCAAGAATTCATTAGTGCAGATTCTGACTCAAACCACGCTACTAAATAAAACATGAAGAGAGTTCATGGACCTTCTCTGTACAGCAGACAAAACATCAGTATTCAGAAGCATTTGATCTGGATGAGCCCTAAGCAACTCAACTGAAGAAGGTCACCATGCTTTCTGCAGTTCCTTCTGATCTAACATTCTCTGTGTTTCTTACACATGCACTGCCAATGGATTCTGATGTTGATCAACGACAGAAACGCTGAGTATGATGGATCCATTTGATGATCCTAGCTGGCCACAAGTGGGGTGAGGGCCAAGGCAGACTGTTTAGGACACATGCCTTGGTTCTCTGTGACATTATCCTAATTGTACTGAAAGCAGCTAGACCATCTAACCTACACTCCTCACACCCTCCCACCTCCCCACCCACTGCCCATGACCACTCCAAGCCAGCTTAATGCCAATTCCATAGCACCATGGACAGTCCTCAAGAGCCACGTGAAGATGGAACAAAATAAGCTTTGAAAATTCTTAAGAGCACCGAGAGCACACACTTGTCTGTGAAAAATCGCCCTTTCATAAATTCTTTATGAACCTTTTAAATCATGTGATTAATCTCTTAGAAAAAAACATAAGCTTATATTAATAGTCTGCATGTCCTTTCATGCATTTTAAGCTAACAACCCAACTGTGAACTTAGAATTGCCTATTGAGGCAATTGTGGATTTTGAAACTCAGCCAAGCATGCATAAGACATGATAATGGGAATACAAAGGTGTTTGTGCAGCCACAGACATGACTCCAGCAGGGCATGTGTTTCTTCCTGATTCCACAGTTAAGGATGTCATTGAGAATCTACAGGATATTTTTATAGGGGGGTGAACAATCAAAGGATGTGTGGTCCACATCAGTACCAATGCCCCAGGTAGAAAGAGGGATGAGTTTCTGAAAACAGATTTTAAAATGTTTGGGAAGAGTTTAAAAAGCAGGACTTTGACCTGGATCAGGTAATGTATCTTAGTGCTGTGTAGTAGTGAGTTTAGAAACTGGAGGATAGAGCAAACGCAAGTGTAGATGAAGAGGTGGTGCAGGAGGTGGGGGCTTTTACTTCGTAAGGCTTTGGGACTGTTTCTGGGGCTGGCAAAACATGTACAAGGAGAAGAGTGACACATATGATCAATATTCTTGCAGTGAGATTTGCTGTGGGTGTTGTGCAGGGTTTTCACTACTTTGGCATACAGATGTGAACCTTAGAGGGAATTCAGAATCAAAGCTGTACTGGTAGGAAGAAAATGGTAAGGAATATTAGCAGCAATGGAAAACAATGCCAGCATTGAACAGGTTCAAAATGCAGATAACTGTTAAAAGAAAAGCGTGTTATCTACATGCATGCAGCATTCACAACAAAGTACATGAATTGGTATGACTTAATTGCCATTACAGAGAAGTGGCTGCTGAGTGACAAAGGCTTGTGACTGAATATTCAAATAAATTCAACATTTAGAAAGAAAGGGAGAGAAAAGAAAGGAGACAGAGTAGCACTATTGGTAAGGGACGAGATCAGGACGTTAGTGAGGCAAGATCTTACAATGGAAATTCAAGATGTATAGCCAGTATGTATGGAGATCAGAAACAGCAAGGGGCAGCAAACATTGATGGGAAATATTCATAAGTCACTGAGCAGTAGTAGGGCATGGCATAAGAAAAAATTGGCCTATACTTTTTTAGATATTAAAGACATGAAGATATATGGAGATAATGTGTGAATATGGCATTAATGTAGAAGATCAGACATAATATAGTAGAATGGTGCAGAAAACTCAGTGTTAACAATTACTGCTTAAACTGATGCTACACTGATTGGCCTGTCAATCAAAGTAACCCAGTTGGGATTTATTTCAAATTTCACTGATAGCACTGCCAGTTTTAATCTACAGTTTAAAGAGAAGGACATTGGTAAAAAAAAAACTTCTTCAAGCAAACACACAGTGGCCTTGGCTGCACACAGTTTAGCGCACAGGAAGAGAGATGCCTTGCAGTTGTATAGAGCCCTGGTGTAATAGCATTAGGAATCATTTTGCACGACTTACCTAAGGAAGAACATACTAACCATAGTGAAAGTGCAAGGCATGTTCACCAGATTGACTCATGGGATAGCAGAATTGTCCCACTCACCTCAATAATGCCCCAAATCCACCAAAAGATCTCTGAAAGAAATTTAAGATAGCGTCATTTTAGCTAGATACTGTAGACTATAAAATACTGATGTCATTGTAGTCATTGAATTAAACAAAGTCAAGATTATTCTGTGAATTGACCTTGGCAATTCTATTTTGTTAATTGCCTCTTTCACTATATTAAGCAATATACACAACACATTTGAACTAACAGCTGTAGAAACAGCATGCTTATCACCAATGACTTTTGCAGTAATTCTCATGTTCCTCGTAATTATAATAAAGGGACCAGTGTTCTTGAATTACCTTCAAAAATAATTGCTATACAATAACTTGAACCACTTGAGGGATCTTGGTTATAGATTACAGAATTATTCCCCTTAGAATCCATGAACAATTTTCCCTTTGTCTGCATAAAGTGGCTTTTAATTAGAAATAACTCATGTGGAGCCTTATCAAAACTTTCTAAAAGTCCAAGTACCCCATGTCATAGAGGATTCCAATAATTTATCAGTCATGTCCAAAGAGAAGTCAAGCAAGTGTAATAATATATCTCTTTTACAACCACACTGGCTGTTCTTTAAAAGGTCATTTCAATACTGTTACACATAAAGCAACCTTACAATGGATTCTGTGACACTGTCAATATTGAAATCAAACTAATAAGTCTGCAGTTATGGACATGAATACTTGCAACTTCAGAGTGCGTGAAAAAGGGATAATATTGAATTGGTAATTTATTATACATCCAGGATTAAGCTCATGACTGGCAAATGATATTCAATTTGGACAATTATAATGAAATGCACATCAACCCAGGATAGGAACTCAATATTCATACAGTCTTTCAGGGAAAGAAAGAAATTAGAGCCATTGTGCAGATTTTTAAATGTACGTGAGCAACACCATGAAGCATTCAATAGAGCAAATACAGTATCGGGGCATTCATAGGACTATTTACTATAAGACAAACCATATGAATTTGTCCTTGTACAAGTACTTTGTCAGGTTTCAGTTGTGAAACTGTGTCCAATTTGGTATCATCATTTGATGAATGATATTGAGAGGTTCAAAAGGGCACAGAGAAGCCCATTTGATTTTTTTTCCCCAAATGGTCTGGGTTTTTAATCTGTTTTCCCATTTGTCCTTCCAAAAGGTTTCAGATGAGGTAGAGAATATATACATATAGACATATATATAGATATAGTGTGGAACAACTTGGAGATGCCAAAGGGTTTTCACTCATTCATCATTGTTTGTATGCCTCAATTTAAATACAGTTTTCACATATTCCAGTTTCTATTCCTCTGGTAATTCATCTACTTCCTAAAACTCTTTCATGAAGATAACCAGTGCTTTTTAAGACCCCTTCATGTTCTCACATGTATGCTGTCATGTCTTGGGGAATTGTTTAACTTTGGCCTCCTTATCTTCTTTAACATATTTTCCACATTGCCCTTACAAATCCCTGAGCTATTTTATATGTTACAATAGGCCACTCCATATTTGTGTCATACATTTTAATGAGTACATCTAGAAAAGAGTTAATTAGTATTTTAATTACCTTCTTCACTATTATCTTACAGAGTACTAATTTTCATTCCAATTAATCTTTTTCTTCTTACGGTATTGAAAGATGCTTATTATTGTTCTTACCTTTTTGATTATTAACTCCTCCAGGGCATATTTTCCACTTCTGATTTATTTTCTGAGTTGTTTTCACCTGTCCTTGTATTCCTCCCAAGTCCTCCTTTCTTTTTACATTGTGTTGCAATTTTAATTTCCTAATTCATCCTTTTTAAGTGTTTCCTGTTTTAATTAATATTTGTTTTTCTATTTATCTTTCATATTCAATAACATAGTTTTTTATAAATATTTTTATTTAAAAAAAGAGTTTAAGTTTTTTATAAAATTACAAAACCAGTACAAAATAGTGTGACAACTTTATAATATAATAACAACAATAGAAAACAAACTACTACTCTACTTCACAAACACAAAAAAAAGCAAACCACTTCTACAAAAACTACTATTCAATAAATAACCAAGGAGAAAGAGGAAGTAAAAATAAACAAACAAAATAAAATTAAACCAAGTTATAGCAACATAACTTAAATTATATTCAATTAAATTACTACACTCAGCGCACTCTCACCAAAGCTCCCCACCACTGGGAGTATTAGTAAGCAAATCCGTATTTGTTTAGGATTCATCCCCCAGGGGACCTCGGACTGACAGACACAACCCTCTCGGCTACACAAAGGCCTTGAACAATATAGCCAGTAAGTCTGCAATATAATTCAGAAAGGATCGCGAATTTCTGAAAAACAATTCCGTTTTCTGGTGCACTATACTTGCAAGGAGGTCTGGGGGATGTGTTCCATGACTGATACAAATCAGCTTGAGAATCCCAGGCAATTCTCCGACATCCAGCTCATTAGAATGTTCTTCCTCACACAGAATGAAAGAATATTAAACAATTTCTCCCCATGCGCATCCAAAGAGGTGAGTTTTGGAAGACCTAAGAGGAGGATCACCGGATCCAACTTAATCTCAGTTCCCAAAACCTTTACCAAATCACTCGCTATGGCATCCCAACACCTGCAAAGCTTGTGGCATGGCCACAACCAATGAGTAAGAGTATCAACTTCCATTTTACACTTGGGGTACTTTGGGGACTCTCTTGTCTTAAATTTTGCAAGCCGTTCCGGTGCCAAGTGAGCCCGATGGAGTACCATCAGTTGAATAGCTTGGGTCCTATTACAAGTCAAGATCTTCCTAACATTTTCCCAGATATCCTCCCACATCTCTGACGAGATTTCCACCCCTAATTCCTGAATCCACGTTCTACATAGACACTCAATGTCCTTCAAGACATTGCTACCTAACAAGCGATAGAGAGTGCTAACTGAGAGGGAGCCCATAGACCACAGCACTCTCCTCTTCGTGTCCGACTTGTACAGACTAACCATCAATGTAGTCCTTTTTTTTTGTATGAAGTCTGTAACCTGGAAGTCATGAAAGAGATCTCTCTTAGGTAGCTCGATGTTCTGACTCAGCTGCTTGAAGGACATCATGACCTCCCTGTCAAATAGATCTCCCAAACAGGAGATTCCTCTGGACTCCCAGAGCTTAAAGCCACAGTCCATCAACTTCGCCTGGAATCCCAACATTCCCACTATGGGAGTGAAAGGGGAAGTTTTTTCTAAATTCCTCTCTCCCTGCTGCATCATTCTCCATGCTTTTAGCTATGTTTAGGACAATCGGGTTTTACAATGGTCCATAATAGTTCTCATCTTGTCCATAAACAACAAATTAATGAGAAGGCATTTTTTCTGGGAGGCCTCAATGTCCAACCAAATTGATTGTGAATCCTGACAGGCCCATTCAGCCACATAGGATAATAAAGAACTCAATTGGTATTTCTTAAAGTCTGGAAAACTAGAAACCCCCAACTGACCTGCGGAAGCTGCAATTTATCCAGCTTAATAAGAGGCCACCTATGATGCCAAATAGAAGATCTAAGCCAACAGTAAAGCCTGTGCAGTGCTTACCTTGGCAACATCAAAGGGAGCATTCTCATGGGATATAATAAACATGGAAGAACATTCATTTTGACCAGAGCTATTCTACCCAACCAACTTATCAGAAGATCTTCACAGCACCGAAGGTCCTGTCTTATCTCCTCTAGCAACTGCCCATAATTGGCTTTATATAAACCAAATAGACTAATCACTTGTATTAAGCGAGGCACAGATGTCATTGGATCAGTTAAAAAGAAAAGAAAGGCGTCATCCACATAGAGGGTGATCATATGCCTGCCTGACCCTACCTTTGGGGCAGTTATATTGGGGTCCAGATGGCTTCCGCCAGCGGCTCGGTCACCATTGTAAATAATAGTGGTGAGACAGGGCACCCTTGACAGCAGCCTTTGCTGACACTAAAACTATCTGACCTTATACCATTAGTGAGAACCGCTGCTTTCGGATCACCATACAGCACTGCCACCCAGTTGGCAAAACCTCTCCAAGACCAGACCGTTCCATGACATAAAAGAGGTTTGGCTACTCCACCTGATCAAATGCTTCCTTTGCATCCAAGGAGACTACCAAACCCAGGATCGATCTTCGCTGGCATATTTGGACCATATTTAATACTCTTCTAATATTGTTGGTAGACCTACGGCCCTTAACAAAACCTGTCTGGTCCTCTTTTACAATAAAAAGCAATACCCTCTCCAGCCTTAACGCTAGCATTTTCCACAGGATTTTAAAATCCGTGTTCAATAGCAATATGGGCCTGCACGAAGTGCAATCCTCTGGGGGTTTTTATTTCTTAAGAATAAGAGAAATATTTGTTTCTCTCAAAGAAGGTAGGAGGTAGCCCTGGCCGAAAGAGTAGCCCAGCCAGTTCGTCTATAAACTCCTGATAAAACTCAGTTTGAAATCCATCTGGTCTGGGCGCTTTACCACTCTGGAGCAGCCTCACGGCCTCCTGTAATTCCTGAATTGTCAGCGGGGCATTCAGAAAGGACACCTGCTGTGAGGTTCCACCCGGAAGGTCCAGGGTCTTGAAAAAGGATTCCATCTTCAACATTCTGTCCTCACAGCCCTCTGACCGATACAGCTCAAAATAAAACTTCCTAAATGTTGCATTGCAAGTATCTCTGATAGATGTAATAGGTTGGGGGGTACTCTTCTTTTTGGCCAGGTATGCTAGATATCTTCTCGGTTTATCGCCATACTCAAATAATCTCTGTTTCGCAAAAGGGATTTCCCTCTTTGCTGTCAGGGTGAGTGCAGCATTCAAATTAGCCCTAAGGCTGTAATCTGCTGCAATTTGGTTACAGACAGTCCTTCAAAGAATGTTATCTCAGCTGCCTTCAAGCGAGCCTTGAGCAAACGCTGCTGCACTCCCTTCTGCCACTTCCAAGTCGCAGAGTAAGAAATAATCAAACCATGTGCATTGGCCTTGGCAGTCTCCCAGAGCACCAGTGGATTACTGGCTGTACCCAAATTAATATCCCAAAAGATTTTAAACTCCCTCAAAAACTACTCTACAAACTTGCTATCTTTCAGGAGAAAAGGGTCCATGTGCCAGTGCCGAGAGTCCATCCCACCACCACCGGTCTTAACCTCCATGTACACTGCCGCATGATCAGAAACGGCTATATTCCATATTCTGCAGGACAGTACCGAATTCAAAAAGGCCGATGTGACAAAAAACAGGTCAATTCTAGTATAGCATTTATGTGGATTAGAAAAAATGGTGAAATCCCTACCTTCGGGGTAAAGACATCTCCACACATCCACCAACCCCAGCTCCCTGTTCAGGTCCACAACTGCATGGATTGTGGGAACATACCCACAAGATCCCTAGGCATCCTGTCCACTTCGGGGTCAGTAATACAATTAAAGTCTCCCCCCAGTAATTGTGTGACATATCCCCAAAGGCCATCAATCTGGAAAGGGCATCTGTTAAGAATTTAAGGGGATATGCCAGGGGGCAATATACATTCAGAATCCTATATTCCTCTCCATGTATTAAAGCTTTAAGAATTATGAATCGCCTGCACTCATCCTTAATTTGGCCTAGTATTTGTAACGGAAGGTTCTTCTGGGTGAGAATAGCAACTCCTCTACTTTTTGAATGAAAGGATGAGAAAAATACCTGTCCAAACCCTCCCTGCTGCAACTTCAAATGCTCCTTATCGGTTAAACGTGTTACTTGTAACAAGGCTACATTGACCATCTCTTTTCTAAGGCTTGACGATATTTTTGTTCTCTCTTATTTGCAGAATGACTCCCCTTAACATTCCAGGTGCACCATTTAAATGAATGGTTAGTCATTGTCTTCCGAAACGGTCCATGATCACCCGGGAGGAAGAACCCCACTCATTGCGTGCCGAATGAAAACTATAAACAGTTCGTATAAATTTAAAAATACAACTTTCAAAACTACTAGATCAAAACTGCCAACAGCTACTTCTACAACATACCAACATACAACATTTAGTGCAGCACGGTGGCTCAGTGGTTAGCACTGCTGCCTCACAGCACCAGGGACCCAGGTTGGATTCCCACCTTGGGCGACTGTCTGTGTGGATTTTGCACATTCTCCCCGTGTCTGCGTGGGTTTCCTCTGGGTGCTCCGGTTTCCTCCCACAATCCAAAAGATGTGCATGTCAGGTGAATTGGCCATGTTAAATTGCCATGTCAGGGTAAATATTAGGTAGGGGAATGGGTCTGGATGGATGACTCTTTGGTGGGTCGGTGTGGACTTGTTGGGCCCGTTTCTATACTGTGGGGAATCTAATCTAATCTAAATTAAAGGTGACTTTCCCCCTTGTCCATAGGGGGCTCATACTACCCATTAGCCCCATCATGACTCCTTCTAGCTGAAGCCATACACAAAGTAAGAAAAAAATACCAACATCTTCTAAACAGAAAGTTAAAAGTGGGCACTCAATCCGTCCCCTCCGTGCTGTAATCCCAGGCACTCCTGGTTGAACAAAAAAAAATGACCACTTCCTGCTTCTGCCCACTGCCCCTCCCCCCATCCCAAACCAGAAAAGAGGGACAAAAGGAAATAATAAGAGAAGAAAACCCAGGAAAACAAAGGATAACGGGAAGGGGGAGAGAGAAGGGAGAGGAAACAAAAAAAGGGAAATAATTATGACCCCGACATATATTAAAAAAAATCAAGACCATCCCCCAACAACCAGGAAAAGCAGGCAAATTACAGAGAAAAAACAAAATAAAATAATTGTCCATATAATTAAAGCCAGTCAGTCCATTTTAAAGCATCCAAGAAGTCCTTTGTCTTTTCCAGTGACTCAAAGTTGAATACGGACCCTCTGTGGCTGAAACGCAGTATTGTCGAATATCTAACAGAGTATTGGATACTCAAGTCCCTCAGCCACTTTTTTTTACCTCATCAAAGGCTTTCTTCTTATGAATCATGACCAGAGAGAAGTCCTGGAAAAACATAATTCATGATCCTTTCTGTATCATAGCCTGAGGATCTTTTCCCAGTGCTCTAGAGGCTTCCAGCAGCATTTGCTTATCTCTGTAGTGGTGGACTTGCACTATGACTGGGCAGGGGCGCTTGTTTGATCTGGGACTGCACACCGCAACCTGGTGGGCACTCAAGACCTGCACCCGGCCTACCTCAACCTCCAGCTTCAAACACTGCGGGAGCCATTGCTCCAAGAAGCTGACAAACTGACCTTCTTCCTCCCGTTTGGGAAGTCCCACCAGACGGATGTTTTTCCAATGACTTCGATATTCAAGGTGGTTGACCTGCTCCACCAAGGCCAGCAGGATTGAGATCGATTCAAGGCTGGCCCAGGTCTCCTCCATCGATGAATCGATCTTCTCTCGGAGTTTCACGAACTCCGAGATCAGGCTCTGCTCCATAGGTGAGTACCCTGGGACAGACACGGAGGCTGACAATGCAGCCACAGTTGTGTCCGTTGTTTTGGGGGGGTTCCTGCCTGATGTGTTTTCCCCTTAGTAATTTTCTTAACTGTTCCAAACTAGAATGGACTTCAGTAAGGCGTTCAACAAGGTTCCCCATGGGAGACTGATTAGTAAGGTTAGATCTCATGGAATACAGGGAGAACTAGCCATTTGGATACAGAACTGGCTCCAAGGTAGAAGACAGAGGGTGGTGATGGAGGGTTGTTTTTCAGACTGGAGGTCTATGACCAGTGGAGTGCCACAAGGATCGGTGCTGGGCCCTCTACTTTTTGTCATTTACATAAATGATTTGGATGCGAGCATAAAGGGTACAGTTAGTAAGTTTGCAGATGACACCAAAATTGGAGGTGTAGTGGACAGCGAAGAGGTTACCTCAGATTACAACAGGATCTGGACCAGATGGGCCAATGGGCTGAGAAGTGGCAGATGGAGTTTAATTCAGATAAATGCGAGGTGCTGTATTTTGGGAAAGCGAATCTTAGCAGGACTTTTACACTTAATGGTAAGGTCCTAGGGAGTGTTGCTGAACAAAGGGACCTTGGAGTGCAGGTTCATAGCTCCTTGAAAGTGGAGTCGAAGATAGATAGGATAGTGAAGAGGACGTTTGGTATGCTTTCCTTTATTGGTCAGAGTATTGAGTACAGGAGCTGGGAGGTCATGTTGCGGCTGTACAGGACATTGGTCAGGCCACTGTTTGAATATTGCATGCAATTCTGGTCTCCTTCCTATTGGAAAGATGTTGTGAAACTTGAAAGGGTTCAGAAAAGATTTACAAGGATGTTGCCAGGGTTGGAGGATCTGAGCTACAGGGAGAGGCTGAACAGGCTGGGGCTGTTTTCCCTGGAGCGTCGGAGGCTGAGGGGTGACCTTTATAGAGGTTTACAAAATTATGAGTGGCATGGTTAGGATAAATAGGCAAAGTCTTTTCCCTGGTGTTGGGGAGTTCAGAACTAGAGGGCATAGGTTTAGGGTGAGAGGGGAAAGATATAGAAGAGACCTAAGGGCCAACCTTTTCACACAGAGGGTGGTAAGTGTATGGGATGAGATGCCAGAGGATGTGGTGGAGGTTGGTACAATTGCAACATTTAAAAAGCATCTGGATGGGTATATGAATAGGAAGGGTTTTGAGAGATATGGGCCAGGTCCTGGCAGATGGGACTAGATTGGGCTGGGATATCTGGTCAGCATGGACGAGTTGGACTGAAGGGTCTGTTTCCATGCTGTACATCTCTATGACTCTAGTACTAAACAGTTCTAAGGATCAGGAAATGGTTATTTTCAACATATTAAGTAGTAAAGGGAGGGTGAGTGCCCCACTTTGTCTGGGTTCTGATGCAGAGCTCAGCAAAGCAGACTACTGGGTTGCTGCCATCTTGAATCCCCCCAATAACACAGTTTTAAACATGTTACATTATAGATTAACAGATATATCCTTCAAAAGTTACTTCTCTGTAAATTTCTTTCAATTTATTCTCTCATTCTTTGTCTCTTCTCCTTTTAAAATCATAATTTCTATTTCTATTTTATCTCAAATTGACTCAAAATCAGGTCATTAATTCACAGCAATTCCATTACAAATTTATCAATTCCAATTCTATGTCTGTTCTAGGCCATTCAGCGCTTTGAGACTGCTCCACCATTCAATAAGATAATGACTGATCTGACTGCAACCTCAACACCTCCTTCCTGGTCTGTC
Organism: Hemiscyllium ocellatum; assembly: GCF_020745735.1. NCBI lineage: Eukaryota > Metazoa > Chordata > Chondrichthyes > Orectolobiformes > Hemiscylliidae > Hemiscyllium > Hemiscyllium ocellatum. Next base: position 25,394,078 of record NC_083424.1, on the reverse strand, counting down.
CTGCATAATAGTTGATCACCTAATCTATCACAAATCTAACACTACCTTGATAAATTCAATGATCCAGCTTCCACTGCTTTCTAGTGAGAATAATTCCCCTACAAACAAAAAAAATTCTTCATCTCCAATTTGAAAGCAAGACTTCCTGTACTTAAACTCTATTCCCTTGTTCTACTCTCTTGTACAATGAGAAATATCCTCCCACCATCCACCAGGTTAAATTACCTCAGAAAATGATATATTATGTGTTTCAATGAGATCAGCTCTCACTCATCTCAACTCCAATGAGCCAAAGCTCCAAACTGTTCAACCTTTCTTCATTAGGTAAGCTCTTCATCCCATGAATGAATAAATGAACCTTCTGTGAATGATTTTTAAAACAGTTGTATCTTTTTTCAATTAAAACAAACAAACCTTTACAAATACTCCAATGTGGTCTCACCAACCTCCTGAACAACTTCACTAGAATGTAATATCCCAATAGTAACAGGAAATGCAGAGGTTATAGAAAGGAAGGAACTTAGAAAAATCGTCACTGTTAGGGGAAAATGTACTGAGCAAACTATTCGGATTGAAAGCAGACAAGTGCCTGGGCCTGATGAGTTACATTCTAGGGTCTTAAAAGAACTGGCAGCAAAGATAGTGGATCCATTAGTTATAATATTCCAAAATTCTCTTGATTCCAGATTGGAAAAACGATCATGTTAGGAAACTATAGATCAGTTAATTTAACATCTATTGTTGGGAAATTGTTAGAATCCATTATTAATGAAGAAATAACAGGATATTTGGAAAATCAAAATGCAATCCATCCAAGTCAGCATGGTTTAATATCTTAAAATCATTGAATCATAGAATCTCTCAGGTGTGGAAGCAAGCCATTCAGCCGATCGAGTGTACACTGACCTTCCGAACAACATCCCATCTCGACCCACCCTCCTGACCCAATCCCTGTAGTCCTGCATTTCCCATGGCTAATCCACCTAGCCTGCAATCCCTGGACCCTACAGGGCAATTTAACATGCCCAGTCTACCTAACCATGTTTGGACTATGGGAGGAAACTGGAGAACGTGAAGGAAATCCATGCAGTCACCTGTGGGTGGAATCAAACTGGATCCCTGTATCTGTAAGGCAGACAGTATTAATCACAAAGTGGATATTTGGAATACAGTAGATGTAATATATGTAAATTTGTAGAAGACGTTGGATAAAGTACTACACAAAAGGTTAACACACAAGATAAGGCTCCATAGGATTGGGTGTAATTTATTAGAATAGAGGATTGACTAACTAAAAGAAAGCAGAGAATCAGTAAAATTGGATCCTTTTCTAGTTGGCAATATATAATGAACAGGTGCCATTCGGTCATTGGGCCCAAACTATTTACAATCCAAATTAATGGTTGGGATGCAGGGGTAGAAGGTACTATCGCAAATTTGCAGATGACACTAAAATAGGTGGGAAAGTAAGTTGCAATAAAGAAATAAGAAATTTTACAAATGAATATGGATAAGTTATGTGAATGGGCTACAGTTAGGCAGATATTATTTAATAAGGTTGAATGTGAGGTTATCGATTTTGGTTATTAGAATAGAAAGGCAACTTATTTTGCAGATGAAGAGAGACTTCAGAGTGCTTCTGGGTGTCCTTGTATCTGAATTGCAGGAAACTAATTCACAGGTACAGCAGGTAATAGGAAAGAAAATGAAATTTGTTTAAGGAAGAGAGTATCAAAGTGAGGAAGTATTGCTGCAAATGTACAAGGCGTTAGTGAGACCACACATGGAGTATTGCATACAGTTTTGGTCTCCTTACTTGACTAGCTACATTGGAGGTGAGGACAGAAACTAACTGAAGAAGAAATATTTGCAGAACACAATGTTGTGATATACTGATCCTGGAACCAGTGATCTCTGCATGTGCTTGCACAGAACACGATGGTGTGGTTTGCTGTTCCAAGAACCAGTGATCTCTGCGTGCATGTGCAGAACACAAGAAACCATCTTTCGTGGGCCTTTTGTTGTACACATTATCCTGGCTATAAAAAACTGCTATACCTGTTGATCGGAGAGAGATCGCTTGGTCAAGTCCCACGATTAGGGTCAGAATCATGCTGTCCCTCCTAAAAGCTTTTGATTTAATAAATTTGATTGACTTGCATCTAAATTTGAGTTTTATTAATTTTACTACAACAAATTAGCGCTGCAAGCAGTGCCCTGCTCACGGTCTCAAAAGATAGATAAGGCTAAGAAAATAGGCATCCTTTTGATTCCTTAATTGGCTAGTTTCAGAGGTCAGACTTTGGAATCCACAAAGAAGTGGACCGAGAAAAAATAAATGCTTCAATCCCGAATAAGGGAACTGGAAAAGAAAAACCAGTTCCTGGAAGATAGTCAGTGGAGATCATTGCCACCTTATAGTACTCGGGAGGCCTCGGTCACACCCTCTGAACTGTCAGATGACCTTTTTGAGGAAATTAACTCGGCCCCTGTCACTTGCAGTGGGGAAGGAGCTAATGCGAATGCAAAGTACAAGTCATTTACACTAGGTGAACTGTAGCAGATCTTACCTTCCCTGGGTCGCTTACAGCCCCGCAGTAATAATGCAAAGCTTTGGGCTGAATTATATACCATTTGGGTGGGCCACTAACTACATTTAATGCATATCCACCAACTGGTCCGGGCTGCATGCCATCAGGACATGTGGCATCTCGTACCTGACGGGTCTGACATAGCCGATGCCACACAACAATGAAGTCAAGGTTATTGGTGAGGCAGACAAACCCAGGACACCCCTATTAAAGCAGATATTGAGGATCAGCAGGAGCCCTTCGACAGATTTAAGGCCGAAATCCAGCGTGTTCTGGGGAAACCGCCCACCGATTGGGCAAAAATAACAAACACCAAACAACAGAAGGGGGAGGGCCCCTCCGAATTTGGGGAACGACATTTTAGGGTCTACCAAGAATGCTCAGGGATTCCCCAGACAGACCGCTCTGACCAACCATTCATTCAGATAAGCTGTCTTCCGCTCATCAGGCAGCCCGAAAAATGGGGGTCGTCGTTCTCCAAGACTATGACACCCTGGTAGAATGGGCAACAGGTGTTAAGGAGGACACAGGAGGAAACCCCACCCCACCCCACTTCACATAAAGCAAGAAAACCTAGGCGATGTCACAAAGACAAAATCCAGACCCACGCATCACAATTGTGGCAAGACGGGCCACTTTGCCCAGGATTGTAGGGAGACAAAACAGAACAATGGGAAGCCCACTTGTGTCTGTCAGTACTGTGGCAAAAGGAGTCACTCTGAAGACACATTTTTGGAAAAGCCCAGCAAAGCAAAAGACACCAAGAATACATCGGACTGACATCTGGCAGCCCCCCCATGGGCACGGGTGATAAGGATTTACATGTCTGCTCTGGTAGGGGGTAGACAGTGTGAGATGCCAATGGGCACGGGAGCCTCCATATCTATAATTGACCTAGCTCTGCTCACAACTGACAAATGATTTATGGGAAGGGGATTAATGGACAACAAACCCCTGCGTACTTGAGTGACACTACTCTGGTAGAAATCAATAATCTGTATATACTGCTGCGATTTTATGTATGTAAATATAATGAAGGAACTATAATGGGAATTGATTTAACGAAGGAGTACACAGTCCTTATAGACTGTTTGAAGGGTGAATTAATCTGGCCCCGTCCAGACAGGAGAAAGGAAAATATGGGGACTTATGAGACCCACTTGGACCCACAATGTCCAAGTCGCCTCCTCGATGGGACGCAATTGGCTGCTAGAGGATAATGGCTTTGGTGCCATTTGTGTCTCCGTCCCAGGGGTATGGGCGAAGACTAAATTAGATACAGGCTTGGTTACAATCAACCTGGTAGTTGTGGAGGGTCTGGAACACATGTCGCGTCACCAATACCCCACAAAACCCAAAGCCAGAAGGGTGGTTGTGGAAATTATGAATGGGTAAGTGGAAAGGGGAATTCTCCAAGACACCATGAGCACTACTAATTCCCCCACGTGGCCAGTCAGTAAACCTGATGGAAGTTACCATCTCACAATTAATTATACAGCCCTAAAACAGGGTCACTTCTAAATTACACCCTATAGTCACCGGCCATTCACAATCTTAAATGTGCTCTCCCCAACCCACAAAATCTTTTCTGTATTGGATATCGCGAATGGATTCTAGTCAATCCCCCTCCATCGTGACTCCCAAGATAAGTTTGCATTTACTGTCAGGGATAAGCATTATAGTTGGACCAGACTTCCCCAAGGATTCCAAAATAATCCAGCCATTTTTCACCATGTACTGAGTGAGGTATTCAGGGAGATTGACCTGCCCCACGGCAGTATGATACTCCAATATGTGAGTGACATCCTCCTGACTTCAGGAGGTGTTATATTTAATCCTGAAGCACTTGCAGGACAGAGGGTTAAAAGCCAGCCTGAAGAAAGCTCTGATTGAGGAAACTTGAGTTCTTAACTTGGGACATTTAATTTCCCAAGGCACGAAAGAAATGTTTACAGACAGGAGGACAGCTATACAACAGATGCCACGGTCTATGACAGTCTGTGGTGTTAGAAAGGTCTTGGGCTTGTTTAATATTAGGTGCAATTTTATCCCTGAGTTTGCCGGATTTGTTGAGCCCATACAATGATTGATAAAAGGCAGTAAACCTGCAACAGACCCAGTTGATTGGGCACCGGAGCAAGACGACTCCTTTACAAAACTGAAAGCAGATTTAATGTCAGCGCTGGGACTAGGATTACCAGATGCTAGTAAAGACTTCCCCATTTATGGCAAGGAAGAAAGAGGTTTTTACTTGGCAGTAGTAACTCAGCTCTATGGCAATAAACAGCGACTATAGGGCATTACTCTACTGCTGAGGGTCCCATTGTGAACAGCTTGCCCAGATGTATAGCTGCTTCAGACTGTGCTGTGAGGGTCAGTGTGCCTATTGTGATGACAGGGAACATAGTGTTGCATACCAAACACACCCTTGTAGAAATGTTAAATATGGGAAAATTACACACAATCTCTAACATGAGCAGGACGAAATGGGAGGCTGTTCTTTTGCCACCAACCAAAGCCACAACCATTGTATGAGATACCTGGGAAGACCCAGCGGAAGGAATTTTAGGTGATGGTGAACCGCGTATGTGTGGAAATGTGGATGATGAAGTAGGAGAAAGTGAGATAAAGGATGGACCCATGGAGGAAATCAGATGAGACCCTGTTTGTGGATGGCTCGCAGAAATATGTAGGTGGTTTGCCATGAACAGATGGGCAGTAGTGAATGCAGAATTATGAGTTGTCCAAGCTGGGAGAATAGAAGGAGATCTGTCAGACCAGGATGCGGAGCTAGTGGCCCTCACCCAGGCCTTCATGGTGGCGGCGGGAAAGAGGGATAACATTTACACTGGTAGTAGATATGTGCTCGGGACTGTCCACGATTCCATGATTGTTTGAGAAAGACAGGGATTTGTCACCACAGGGGGCACCCATGTCAAGCATGGGCAGATAACAAAGATCCTACTGGAGGCCAGCAAGCTCCCATTGGAGGCTGCAGTGTTGAAGGTCAAGGCCCACCAGAGAGAACCAGATAAACAAAATCTCGAGTGGCACATTTTTAAGGGAAACCAGGCCGCTGACAAAGCTGCTCAGTCAGCCCGAGAGACAGAAGGTATCCATCCTTTGCCACCTTTGCTGAGTATGGCCGCGCCATAAGCATTACCCAACTTCATGCTGATATCCCTGAGGGTGAATGCGCCAGGTGAAAGGCGCAGGGGGCCATGCCAGATGAGAAAGGTGTCTAGAGATTGAATGAAAAGGTTCTGGCCTCCGCATGTATCCAACGTACTCTTATACAACTACACCACGGCATTTCCCATGTGGGGCATGATGCTATGATAACCAGCATTGAGAAGGAATGGGGGTGGAAGCTGGAACTAACCTTTATAGTCTTGCATGTTATAACCTCCGTCTCCCAGGTGACCTTACCATTGGCAGCATAAATGGTATGGTTAGGACCTCGCATGAATGACTCATGAGATTCTCTGTCAGAACTCTTCCCACTACCTCACTCCAAGGATAATTGTGAGGATCTGTCACCGCTGTGTGACATGTACCCAGCACAACCCAGGCAAGCCCATTAAAATTAGAGTAGGGCACCAGCCATGCCCAAAGGGACCCTGGGAGCATGGACAGATAGATTATACAGGACCTCTTTCCCAATCCCATGGGAAGACGTATTGCTTTGTGATTATTGATCAATTGACCAGGTGGGTCAACCACCATTCTGCCGTTTCTGGTTTACTAAATGGAACAGGTCTCAGGGGGATCCTCCCACTAGAGTGTGCAGGAGTTTGAGTACAGACTCAGCATTTCAAGATGTTATTTTGCTGTGCGTGCATATAGGACATGTGTTAACATGTAACCGGCGCCTACTCCAGTAAACAGTATCTAGTTGGGCACAATTCCTTCGGTGCTCTCCCCCCACTGGCTACTAGGCAAATGGCGAAGGCAAAAATAAACAGAAACATCCTGGAGCTTACCGAATGGAGTTATACAATGGTCCAAAGGCTATACCACCCGTGCACAACAGCCCATGCTCTTGGTGCGTTTGCAACAATCACACACACACACAAATGACGTCAGCAGGTCTCGAGAGGAGTCAGTCTGAAAAGAAAGCAGAGGGTGTGGATCATCAACCACTGTCTGTATATTTCTTCAGTTGTGACCAGTGTTTCCAGACCCCCTTCGCTCGCATGTCAATACAGGCGCACGTGTCACCGCTAATGATAACCCGATGGGGACATTCCACTTAGGGACGAAGCCAGGTTTAACAGATAGAGTCTTAACCATAACCTTACTACTCAAAATCCAGCACACTCTAGTGGGGGGATCTCCCGAGACCTGTTCCATTTAGTAAACCAGAAACGGCGGAATGGTGGTTGACCCACCTGGTGAATTGGTCAATAATCACAAGGCAATACGTCTTCCCATGGGATTGGGGAAGAGGTCCTGTAAAATCTATCTGTCCATGCTCCCAGGGTCCCTATGGGCATGGCTGGTGCCCTACTCTAATTTTAATGGGCTTGCCTGGGTTGTGCTGGTTACATGTCACACAGCAATGATAGATCCATGTGGTGGGGGGGTGGGAAGAGTTCTGACAAAGAATCACATGAGTCATTCATGCGAGGTCCTAACCAGACCATTTATGCTGCCAATGATAAGGTCACCTGGGAGACCGCAGGTTATAACATGCAAGACTATAAGTGTTAGTTCCAGCTTCACTACAACCTTTCACATACACCTCCGGCTGTTCCCTCACAAACACCCACAGGTGGACTATTCGTTTTAAATGTAATCCCACATCAGGATGGAATGCTGGAACCAGCGAATGTTCCCATTCCCTGCTCCTTCCCCCGTCTGGTCGCCAATTGTTTCTTTCTGGAAGTATTCTGAGCCTTGAGCTTGTCAACACGACTACAGGCAAAACTTTCAAAACCATTTGGACTGCAACTCAGACTGATTACCCAAGGACTTACAATGGTACTTACTTTATCTGTGGTCACAAGGCCTAACCTTGGCACCCTCCAAACTGGTCCAGATCTTGCTCCCTTGCCTATGTGGTCCCTTTTGTTTGCCATTACAGTTCCGTCAGCCTTGATTCCAAAATGGATATACTTCAATGAGTACTGAGACTGAGCGATTCTTTATGATCACCTTCCCCACCTATCAGAGTGCTAAGGCTGCCAGGGAACTAATCAATATTGCCTGGACCTTGGAAAGACTGGCTAATGAGACTGACGATGGCTTTGCAGCTGTTAGAATGGCCATCTCCGAGGTGTTGGCCGAGGTCATTGCCACCTGCACTGTTGCGTTGCAGAATCATTTGGCCCTTGACTATTTGCTAGTGGCATAAGGTGATACCTGTGCTGTTACTGGCCCCGAGTGTGGCACATACAGTCCGAACGCCTCGGACAATATAACTAACCTAGTAAATCACATCCGCCTGGAGGCTGATAAGATCTGGCAGGAAGGGAAACAGTTTCATGATTATAATCTCCTGGGATGGCTAGGATAGCTGCAAGGTGGATCTTGGGACTTGTACCTTTTGCATGTCTTCATCATGTTCATTGTTATTATTTGGAGATGCCAGTGTTGGACTGGGGTGTACAAAGTTAAAAATCACACAACACCAGGCCTGTTGGACTATAACCTGGTGTTGTGTGATTTTTAACTTCATTGTCATTGTCATCGCTTGTTGCGTTGTTATGGCTGTCCTTAACTCATGTTGTAACGTTTTGACAGTGAGAATTATGCCGGGTGCTAGCATCCACATTGAGTCGCCTGGGAGTCACCCCCTTCTGGCCCGTGGGCGGCACAGTGGCGCAGTGGTTAGCACTGTTGCCTCACAGCGCCTGAGACCCGGGTTCAATTCCCGACTCAGGCGACTGACTGTGTGGAGTTTGCACGTTCTCCCCGTGTCTGTGTGGGTTTCCTCCGGGTGCCCCGGTTTCCTCCCACAGTCCAAAGATGTGCGGGTGAGGTCAATTGGCCATGCTAAATTGCCCGTAGTGTTAGGTAAGGGGTAAATGTAAGGGTATGGGTGGGTTGCGCTTTGGAGGGTCAGTGTGGACTTGTTGGGCTGAAGGGCCTGTTTCCACATTGTAAGTAATCTAATCTAATCTAATCTAATAAAACAGGCTTTTACTTAATCATAGGTTGAAAGGATACAGAGAGCAGGCAGGAAAGTGGAGCTGAGGCCAAGGTGAGATCAGCCATGATCATATTAAATGGCAGAGTAGGTTTGAGGGGCAGAATTGCCTACTCCTGCTTTGAGTTCTTATGTTCTTTATATTTTATTCCCTGCCTTGCTAATCACTTGCTGTGCTTATAAACTAAAAATATGTGATTCATGTACCAAGCAAAAACCAATAACATTTAGAAAAGATTGGCACTGGTACAGTTCCATTTTCGGGTATAAAAGTCCAATTCAGACCAGTACCTGTCATTTCCAGGTGTTATTATATTTTTTCCTCTGATCCCTCTGTACCACAAAGTTCTACAGTCTTTCTCCATTTAAATGGTATACTGCTTGTCTAATTTACCTGCCAAAATGGACAAATTCCCATTTTCTCATATTAAACTCCGTTTGCCATGGTTTCCGCGACTCATTTGACCTATCATTATCCCTTTGCAGACTCTTTGCTTCCTCTTGACAAATTAGTGTCCTGTTTTTTTTGATGTATTTGGCAAATTATTGACCATACATTTGGTCCCTTGATACAAGTCATTGCTATAGGTTGGAAATAGTTGAGTCAGAAGTGCTGATCTCTATAACACACCACTAGTTATAGCTGTCAATTGGAGAAATGACCCATTTGTTACTATTGTTTGCTTCCTGTTTGTCAATATATCCTTTCAATTCATGCCCATTCTCATGCTGGATTTGCTGTCAAAGACATTATATAATCAGGCAAGAGGATGGCGGTAGGGAGCACACCAGCTTCTTGTCTTTGCTCCAGTTAGGTCCATGCTAGGACAGCCTAGGTAGTACTTGATGGAGGCAACAGCAGCTTGGAGAGCATAAGCTGTTTTAGGAGAGGCTCACTGAATTAGTTGCTGCTTAGTCAAAGGGCAGGCCAGCAATAGGTCTTCCCCAGGATCATAAGCCCCAGAACCCCCATGTATTGAGAGCTCCTAGAAAAGTAAAGGCTGATAACTCAGTTGAATGGCTGCACCAACAGTGAGGTGGTGGCTGTTGTCAGTATGACTCCCAGTCGAGGTCCAGGATCATGGATGGAGCCAGGCTGGAGATGGGTGATGGTGGGAGAGGGTTTGTGATGGTCATTATCTAGGGTGGGGGTAGGGGGAGGGATTTGGAAGCATGGAAAGTGGGATGGTTCTCAGTAAGCTCCCCCTAGCCTATTGCTCTCTCTCTCAATCAGGCACTGAAAACCTTTGAGTGAGGGTCCCTCACAGAAGCAGGGCAGCAAGCATGAATGGGCTTGCTTACATTGTTCCCATACAGCGAATCCTGCCCCCTGTGGTTCACTGGGTTAATACCGTCAATGACAGTTCATCAACTTTACTAAAACTACACTGGCACCACCCCCCACCTTTTCCTCCGCTACATCGATGACTGTATCGGCGCTGCCTCGTGCTCCCACGAGGAGGTTGAACAGTTCATCAACTTTACTAACACCTTCCATCCCGACCTGAAATTCACCTGGACTGTCTCAGACTCCTCCCTCCCCTTCCTAGACCTTTCCATTTCTATCTCGGGCGACCGACTCAACACAGACATCTATTATAAACCGACTGACTCCCACAGCTACCTGGACTACACCTCCTCCCACCCTGCCCCCTGTAAAAACGCCATCCCATATTCCCAATTCCTTCGTCTCCGCCGCATCTGCTCCCAGGAGGACCAATTCCAACACCGCACAACCCAGATGGCCTCCTTCTTCAAGGACCGCAGATTCCCCCCAGACGTGATCGACGATGCCCTCCACCGCATCTCCTCCACTTCCCGCTCCTCCGCCCTTGAGCCCCGCTCCTCCAACCGCCACCAAGACAGAACCCCACTGGTTCTCACCTACCACCCCACCAACCTGCGCATACAACGTATTATCCGCCGCCATTTCCGCCACCTCCAAACGGACCCCACCACCAAGGATATATTTCCCTCCCCTCCCCTATCAGCGTTCCGCAAGGACCACTCCCTTCGTGACTCCCTTGTCAGATCCACACCCCCCACCAACCCAACCTCCACCCCCGGCACCTTCCCCTGCAACCGCAGGAAATGTAAAACTTGCGCCCACACCTCCACACTCACTTCCCTCCAAGGCCCCAAGGGATCCTTCCATATCCGCCACAAGTTCACCTGTACCTCCACACACATCATCTATTGCATCCGCTGCACCCGATGTGGCCTCCTCTATATTGGTGAGACAGGCCGCTTACTTGCGGAACGCTTCAGAGAACACCTCTGGGCCGCCCGAACCAACCAACCCAATCACCCCGTGGCTCAACACTTTAACTCCCCCTCCCACTCCACCGAGGACATGCAGGTCCTCGGACTCCTCCACCGGCAGAACACAACTACACGACGGCTGGAGGAGGAGCGCCTCATCTTCCGCCTGGGAACCCTCCAACCACAAGGTATGAATTCAGATTTCTCCAGCTTCCTCATTTCCCCTCCCCCCACCTTGTCTCAGTCGGTTCCCTCAACTCAGCACCGCCCTCCTAACCTGCAATCCTCTTCCTGACCTCTCCGCCCCCACCCCACTCCGGCCTATCACCCTCACCTTGACCTCCTTCCACCTATCCCACCTCCATCGCCCCTCCCCCTAGTCCCTCCTCCCTACCTTTTATCTCAGCCTGCTTGGCTCTCTCTCTCTTATTCCTGATGAAGGGCTTATGCTCGAAACGTTGAATTCTCTATTCCTGAGATGCTGCCTAACCTGCTGTGCTTTGACCAGCAACACATTTGCAGCTGTGATCTCCAGCATCTGCAGACCTCATTTTTTACTCAATGACAGAATGAAGCCATTATGTTGGCATTAATTGTCAACCTAACAACAACAAGGTCTTCCTGACACAGATTGAACTATAGTGGAGACAGGACTATGACAGGGATCCTTGCCTACCTCCCTCTGCATGATGAAGCACTCTCCCCTCAGTTCAACCCACCCAGGAGAGGGCTCAAGATTTTGCCCACGGTGTTTGGCAAACTGTTCAGGAAGAAGATTTATTATATTACAATGCCATCCTCCACATGCATTTTGGTGTGACACTTATAACAAACAAAAGATCAGATTTTTTTTTTCTGTCTGCAGCCCTTAATAGATGTCACCAGATTCATAATTCAATCACAGGAAGATTGTGGGGAATGTTTACTATTGTAGGGACAATGTTTGTCATGCACCATAGCTGCTACAGAATCTTGCTAAGGTTGAACACAAGAAGAGAATTGCTCATGAGCTGCTGAAATTAAGAGTCATGTATTTACTCTTACGCTAAAATTTCACAATATGAAAAATCTAATATTAAATAATACCAACAGTGGCACAACTATTAGCAAAAGTTTCCCTCCGCAAACAATTTTTATAAAACAGTCTTGACATAGATATCTTCACAAGGATTGCAAATGTGTTTCAGGAGATTAGCGTCCCATCAACAGCAAAGGCTCCCATTTTAATGGTTCTGTTAAAAAATGATTAGAATGCCCTTAATTGCAAGTTTATGGTGTTATATCAAAGCTTAATTGTGATTTTAAGATTCAGCCTGTCATCTGACATTTTAAATGCAATTTATTTCTCCCAAATAATTTAGTGACAATGAAAAAGGATTTATTAAACACAGCAAATAATGTTATGAGACTTTTAAAACCCTGGCTTTGAATTTCTCCTGGCCCAGTGCCATAATTGCAGATATTGTCCATTTACAGTACTTCATTTCCTCCAGGAATTCTGCCAAATTCTAAGCAACATTATGGCAGGGGTTCAGGAGATTCTCCATGGAAATTTAGGGCCCATGTGTCCAACAGTGTAGCCCAGCAATAGCACTGGGAAGAACAAAAAAAAAGTGTGGAGAAAGACAGCAATGGTCTTCCCATGGTTCAACGTCAGAATAAGACACTTCTACAATTTCAACCATGATGGATAGAGAAAACGTGTCTACCACATTCTGTTTCTTTTCAAATCTAACAAAGTAGCCAATTTTCTCTTTCTTTATACTGTAACTAAGCTCCACAGTGAAGGTTTAATTGACTTACTAGCTATAAACACCAGATTAAAAATTCTGCCTCTTGGGAATGAGCTTGCTAGAGTTAATGCAGAGAGTAGGAACTGGAAAACTGCTTGGTTGTCAAGTCGTTACTCTGAGTATGTATTGTGTTATTACTTCTGGACCTGGAAGCCCGCTTTCAAATTCTCCCTGCTTCAGCAATGTGTAATAACATCTCTGAAGAGGTTGATTCATAAATATCCACCCAGCGGCATTTTCCCATCTGCTTCCCTGCCCTTGTTCCATTCCTGTCTAATTTGCCCCTCAAAAATTGCTAGAGGCTGGAAAAAATGGAGTCTTTCCCTATGTTCCTCTCATTTCTTGTGAGTCAGTTTGTTGTCTGAGCATTGTTGATATGTTGGAATCAATATGGACATCTTGTACCCATATGAGCATATGAGCACACATCATGCAGTTACATTAGAGTAATTTCATTAATTTATACAAAGCCCTTTTGTGATCAGCACACCTTTCCAGTCAACTTATAGGCCTGGATTTTCCTCAAGAAGACTTATGGCAGCAATGAATCAAAAGAATTGGGATACCTTCTAAAACTTTTTAGGAATTTACCAGTAACTTGGCTGTAAGTCCATACTACAGCAAGTCAATGTTGAGGGTGGGAACAGTTTCATAAACTCTATTGTTTTCCTAGTTCTGATCCTGTGCCTCTCCAAGAAAATAGTGCCACCGTAGATGTGTGAAGATAATGTCCCCCAGGCAGAACCACAGAGATAAAGTTTGAGAAATACTTTCGGAATTTTTCACAGACTAAGAAAGTATTGCAATATTGTTTGTTTTCTGTACTTCAAAGCTTGAAAATGCTGGAATTTCAAATGAGTATTTGTGGAAATAATGGGTTTCCGTTGGAAATAACATCCACATGTTCTGAACAGGAGCATGTTCAGGATTTGGAAGAGGCAAGGGCAGAACATAGTTGAATGGGATTTCTACTTTTCCTCTGTAGATATCCTCTCAGAGGGCTTTTTGACCACTATGTTTCATACCAACAATATATTAGTCAGCCATGCCCTCCATCTACTGGGCAGTTAATTTGGCTGGACTCTCGCAGTCCATGCCAACTAGTGACATAATCTTACTAGTGGGTGTGAAACTGACCACTGCAATGAATATTTGTGCAGATACACTCTCCCTGACTGCCTTGGGTGAATTCAGTCAATCAGCTGTCCATCACCGTATAAAGATGGTGATGGATGTTTGATCAGACAGGCTGTCAATTCATTGCATTGTCAATGAACCTTGAAAAGCAAAATGAGTGCTCAACATTTATATCCAGCAAGATTGCCTCAGGTACAGAGGCAAGTTTAAGCATCTCCTGAGTTGCACAAAACAAAAGGAGTTCCATTCCATTGTAGTGAAGCTGCTGTGTGAGATGCTAGGTGCACAATCTTATGAGTCAATCTCTATCAAGAAGCTGTTTCACTGGTTTATACTTTGTCAATCAAGGGTCTCATTGTTAAGCCAAAACAATGCATTGGGGTAGTTAGATTGAGTCAAAGAATGTTAAATCCAGAGACACAGTTGGTGAAGGATACAAATCATTGCTTCTCTATTTCTGTATGGAGTTACATATTACAATCACAACAGCAGTTTCAACCTATGCTTATTTCCAAGATTCAACTAAATACCAACCACTTGTGTAGAATTAAACACAATTGATATACAATTAATAAGGGTCATCCTTGCACCTTTAGCAATGGTATCTTGAGGGCATCTACATTCTGAAGGTCAGAACATGTTCAGTGAAACCTTAGAGTCAACATGGAAAAATAGATTATCTGCAATATGGCCCATTGGGATATCTGTGGCCTGCTGCTTGCTATTGGAAGGATGTTATTAAACTGGAAGAAGTGCAGAAGAAATTTGCAAGGATGTTGGCAGGACTCAAGGGTCTGAATTATCGAGAGAGGTTGGACAAGCTAGGACTCTTTTACTTTAGAGCATAGGAGACTGAGAGGGAATCTTATAGAAGTGTACACGATCATGAGGAGCATAGATAGGTTGAATGCACTCAGTCTGTTTCCCAGGATTTGGGAATCGAGGACTGGAGGGTAAGGTTAAGGTTAGAGTGGAAAGAATAAAAGGGAACCTGAGAGGCAACCTCTTTTTATAGAGAGGGCGGAATGCATATGGAATGAGCTGCCAACAGAAGTGGCTGAAGTGAGTACGTTAACAACATTTAAAAGGCATTTAGACAAAGACATGGATAGGAAACGTTTAGAAGGATATGGGCCAGGTGCGGGAAAATGAGGTTAGCGGAGATGGGCATTTTGGACCGGTTGGGGCCAAAGAGCCTGTGTTCGTGCATTAGAACTCTATGGCTCTATTCAATTCAAAAAAGCTAACTACTTCCAGATGTGATTGAGGACAATAATGCAGAAGGCCCATCATGAGATAATGTAATGGTTGCCTAAATAAGAGATCAGATAGTTGGCAAAAAGAGCTTTGGCTGCAGCTCAACAGAGATGCCAGGAAATGATTGCAAGTCACTTTCGATGAAGGTTATTTGTGTAATTTGGTCTGTGATGAAGGACCTTCCCCAGGGCTTCTGTCTTTTGAGAAAGAAATAATTTCATCAACTCCCACCCAGAGTATAGCCATGAGCAACTGAATAAAGAAAATTCACACACTTTCAAGTGTGACTGTTACTTCATCCAGAATATCACTGCTGATTAGTACTACTGCTTAGCCGAGTGCCATCTCTAACCTTGCTAACTGGTACGTGCTACCAGTTATTTTCTGGTGGAATTTTACAAGGTACAAGAGGTTGAGAGGCAGATAGTTGAGACCGGAGATTTCAAAGATCGAGGTTTCAATATCTCAGTGAAGATTCTGATCTAGGAGAACACGTTTCTCATCACACTCCACTTGACCTCAGTAGGTCCTGGCATAACGCTTCAGTCTCAGCTGGTAAATGAAGAACCAGAAAGATAAAATATCATTGTTACCTTCCAAAATACTATTATATCTGCAACCACCCTGGAGGCACAGCCTCTTCTGTGGTAGATAGATTTTTAATGTAATTAAATGCAAACTCATCCATTTGAAAATAAAATAAGATAGGTCTGTGTAGTCTTAAATGGGAAAATGTAAAAACAATGGCCATGGAAGTATCTTCAGGAGTCTGTCTACACATCACTAGAATGTTGTGGCTGAGTAAAAGATTATTGGAATGTTAGCCTTCATAACCAAGGTAAGAATATAATGAGGAAGAGGTTTTGCTTAGTTATGTCGCCCAGTATCTCAGTCTGCGTGCCCACAACAAAGTCCTATTAATTGCCGTTGAGATCCTCATCTGAGCAGAACCCATCACCAACCTCCCTAGTGGGTAAGCTGTTACAGAAACCATCCATTCCCTTTAACTGACTGACTCACCATCTGCAGATGCCAATTTCCAAAGTAATCACAACCCCAGTATCTGCAGTGATTGAGAAGGAGACACAGTGATGGGGTCTCTTCATTGGCGCTGTACTATCGCTATTCCTCTTTGGGCTGGGGAAGTTTGTTGTGAGGGAACGGTAGGTGATGTGGGATGCATGGAGTTCATGGTTACACCATCAACCATGGAATGCTTCTGAATGAATGAGGAGGGTAATGAATTAAACAGTGGGAACGTTTAGTGGCATTGGTGATAGGAAATTAATGTGATATGAAATTGCAGTTATTTACTTTGACAACTCACATAAGATCATAATATTACATGTGGCACTGCAATCAGCCTCAGACCCAGACTTTCCTCACCATCTCCATATGCTCTTGAAGTGAGACTTGAGCCCAGAATCCTGTGATTTAGAGGTACGTATGCAACAAACATGGTCATGATAGATCAGAACTCATTGTGATGAATGTAGACTTAGCAGGTCCCAATTTTGAACCTATAGTTCCATGATGGCCTTGTAGTGACTGAACCTCCATATGCACCAATGTAACCACTGATATGGCCACTGAACCTCCATATGCCCCACAATGGCCACTGATCTACGCAGTGGTACCAGCAGCAGGAAATCTTCACTCTGGTATTATTTCTTTTCTGACTTCAGTCAGGACTTCAGATCATAATGGTACACCTGATCTCTAAAAGCTTGGAAGTCAATCCTACCTGGATGGGGTTAGCGCCAAAGGCTAACTCCTGGAGTGGGGAAAGAGCCACAAATAATGGCAGATGGGAGTTGAAGGGAATATGAGCCATCATCTACAGCTTTCTTAAGTTGTCCTTCCTCTCAGACTGGCATGTTCTCCTGATCAAATCCAGGAATTAGGCCAGTTCTATATGGCAATTCACACATGGGAGAAGATGGTATGCTGATAATAGACGGGTAATCCCGAGGATATCAGTTCAAATTCCACCGTAGCAACTGGTTGAATTTAAATACAATTACTAGCATCTGGAATTAACAATTAGTCACTGCAAAATTGACCAAGACAACAACATTGATTGTCATGAAATAAACTCATCTGGTTCATTATTGTCCTTTAGGGAAGGAAATTCCATGTCCATACCTAGTCTGGTCTAATGTGACTTCAGATCCACAGAAGTATGTTTGACTCGGAATTGCACTCTGGAATGGCCTGGCAAGTTATTCATTTCAAGGTCAATCAGCGATGGGCACCCCAAATACTGGCCTTACCAGCAACATCCACATTTCGTGAAAGAAAATGCATGCCCAATCAAAGGTCATTCCAATACCACCTCCATTAGCTTTCTGTCATTCTTGTGCCATTAATCATTCCCGTTTTCCATTCTGTTACAGACCTATCCCACTATTCTCCCTCCGTCTCATCACCACCATCTGTATCTGCTTAGGTTCTGTTAAATCTGTAACATGTTCTAATTCTGACAAAAGGTCTCTTCCTCTATCCACAGAAGCCGTCTGCTTGTTTCAGAATTTTCTGGATAGATGTCAGATTTCCAGGGACCACAGTCTCTTTGCATTAGAAGCTTTAAATGTTTTGCCACATTTTCTGGTCCCTTTTACTCAAGTGCCAATATCAAAATTCCAGATGTTTCAAGTTGGTTTGTGGCTTCATCCATCTGTTTGCTGTTTTTTCGCATTGACCTTTGTGCTCTCATTTTAATCAGAGTGAACACATCTCTCTCACTTTTGCGACTTTGAACTTTGAAGTCTTTTTCCTAAAAAATCAACTTGCACTGTCTGCAATCAGCTTATTATATTTCCTTAAATCACGTCCAACAGCTTTTGTGCCTGGTATTATCTAATGTCTTAGACTCAGGGAATATTTGAAATACTAACTGTAAATTGCAGCTCATTCCTTTACCTCCAGTCTGATATTGGTGTGCTCTGATTGTTCCGACAATGACGTTTTTATTGCGACAATAACATTTTTATTGTGATTTTCGTACCTCTAGGGATAATCCTGATTTTGGGTAATAGTCTAAAACAAGCAATATTTACCAGCCAATCTCTCACTAGTTATACAACACTTTCAACTTAGGATCAAAAAGATGATATCTCCTGTTTTATTTTCCCAAAGAGGCTAATACTGGCCTGCTTAGTGGAGTGTGGGCTCTTCCTTTCTACATCGAATCCAGACCTTGTTTCTTTCTGCAGATTTTTTTTGCTGACAATGCAAATTCACCCCCCTCCCCAGAAACGTCAAATGTATTTTCAGAAAGGAATTTGCTCCTATTGTCAACCAACGCCATGATAGGAGAAGCCCATCCAAGCAAGTTAACGCAGAGACACTTTAACTCTGGTTGGGAGAGATTCCGAACAGGGGCCTGATCAAATAGATAGGGTTTCTGAAGGACTGTACAGGCAGGAACAGAGCTGGATGGTCTTGCTGACTGCCCCTGCCGGACACTATTCTGGCCAAATGGCATGTTCCAACTCCCTGGATGTTTTGAAACTGGCTGGGACTGTGGAGTGGGGAGAGGCCAAAGGTTGTGTATGCCTGGAAAAAGTGAGGCCCAACGATGACAATTAAAGGGTCTACTAATACCATATTACCCAGTCAGCAGGCAAGTGCCCCTCCAGCTGGTAGCTGGAGAGGGGGCTAGAATCACAGAATTGTTGCAAAATGGAAGAAGGCCATTCAGTCCATCGTGTCTGCAATGGTTCTATTACCTAGCACCATTCTTCTACTTTTTCTTAATATTTCCTGAACTTGGGCTATTCTTTAATCATTTATGTATTTCACTTCCATAGAGTCATCAAGTCACACAGCACAGAAGCAGACCCTTCAATTCAACTTGTCCATGCCAACCAGATTTCCCAAACTAAACTACACCCATATCACTCTAAACCTTTCCAATGCACGTACCTGTCCAAATGTCTTTTAAATGTTATAATTGTACTTACCTCTACCACTTCCTCTGGCAACTTATTCCACACATGCACCACCCTCTGTGTGAAAAAGTTATCCTTCCAGTCCCTTTTAAATCTTTCCCCTTTCACCTTAAACCGATACTGTAATTTCAGAGAAATTCTCCGCAATTAATATTAAACTTGAATATTCCTGATTTCACAGACAGACTTTACCATCCCAATTCTAATGCTGAGCATATTTATAACAACTTCTATCAAAATAATTTTCCAATGTCCTCTTGAATGTGTCAGTTGCACCAGTCTCCATCACATGTCCTCTTGCATTTATCACTTCCCATCGCCTTGATTGACAGAGGGACACAATTGTAACTGTTGGACACCCAAAGAAGGAGCTACACTGCTATAATGTCAACTTGGATCCCTTTCCAAATTTTTAAGCTGCCTTTCCAGACAATGCATCCAGCTTAAGGTGTCCTCTCTTTCTGTTGCATGCAATTAGCAGCTCCAACCTCTAACAATGCTACTGCTGATCTTTTAGTGCTGGAATATCTCCTATTGGCTCTCCCATCTCAGCAGCTTGCCTTCCCTCTTTTGTTGAATCAGAAAGTTGGTATCTAATTGGCCTCCAGGGTACTGCCACCAGCAGGTCTAGGTTGAACTCAGTCTAGTGTTGGAGTCAGTGTTGTACTCCAGTGCACAAAATCAGAATAGCCCCATGTCTCTTTCTAATGGGATCTTTTTCACATCAACAGATTCTGCCGCTTCTGTGCTAACTGTGCTCAGCTTTGTTCTGGCTCTGGTTTGATCATTTTGTCTTTGACTGTTTCATTTTCAAACTCACTGCCTAAATATTTAATTTGAAACTAGAGGAAGGAAATTGGAAAGGAGCAAATTATCTTGACTTGATAATTCCTCAAATATGACTGGTTGCACAAACAACCACTTCGGATCGTCATTATACAGATTTTTGGAAGCACCAAATCACACTTTCAGAGAAGTCTGCGCACGTGCAAATTCATGGCTTCCTTGAATTATATTAATGGAAAGGATAAGCCAGAAACCAAAAGGCCCATTGCTCTTTGTGGAGAAAGGAAGGTCCTGTTAATGTTTCAGGTCGATAACCTTTTGTCAGATGTCTAGATGAACAGCTTATAAGGCGGACGTGAGTCAGGACAGTGAAGGCAGGAGAGTGAAATTTATGGTCTGAAAATAAGTGGAGGAAACAGATTTTTAAAAAAATATTTTAAAAATTATGTACCTGCTACAAGGGTCTTGATGGATTGGCCGAATGGCCTGCTTCTGCACTGTATGGATTCGACAATTCTGTGATTCAACATTGTTTAATAGACTTGTGTCTGTTAAATGTTAACCACAAATGACAATGGCAGAGAAAATGGGCAGTCAGAATCACAGAAATCCTTATACTTTACATCTGAGACTTTCCCACTTCATTAGAAAAATAGAATAGGATTTATATTTGTGTTTATCATTTCAAATATGGTGGCCTCGCAAATTTGCTTTGAATAGCCCTGCATTATCTAATGCAAAGAATCCTGATTCTTGTTACATCGTATTTTCAGCACATAAATAGGTCGTTCAGCCTGGCACATCCATACTGATACTTATGCTTCGCATGAGCCACTTCTCACCTAACCCATTTAATATATCCTTCTATTTATTCCTCCTTCATGAATTTATCTAGTTTCTCATTAAGTGCATCTGTGCTAATCATGGGTGGCACGGTGGCTCAGTGGTTAGCACTGCTACCTCACAGCATCAGGATCCCAGGTTTGATTCCAGCCTCGGGTGACTGTCTGTGTGGAGTTTGCATGTTCTCCCCGTGTCTGCGTGGGTTTCCTCCCACAGTTCAAAAATGGTGAATTGGCCATGCTAAATTGCCCATAGCGTTAGTCAGAAAGAAATGGGTCTGGGTGGGTTTCTCTTTGGAGGGTCAGTGTGGACTGTTTCCACGCTGTAGGGAACCTAATCTCAACTCTTTCCTTTGTGAGTTTCACATTCTAACTGCTGTCTGGGAAAACAGGCATTTGCTAAATTCCCTGATGAATTTATCAGTGAGTTGGCTCATGTTGAGGGCTGAAAATGTGTTGCTGGAAAAGCGCAGCAGATCAGTCAGCATCCAAGGAACATAAGCCCTTCTTCAGGCTTATGCCCGAAACATCGAATCTCCTGTCCCTTGGATGCTGACTGACCTGCTGCGCTTTTCCAGCAACACATTTTCAGCTCTGATCTCCAGCATCTGCAGACCTCACTTTCTCCTTATGTTGAGGGCCGCCAGTTAACCTTGGTTCACTAATATCAGATATACAACTGAATGCAGGGCAAATGAATCCTTACCCACCTGAAAATTCTAAAACTGAGTCTTATTTGAACACCACATGACTACGTCTGTGGTAATGCAATTATCACCATCACAACATTAGTATTGTGAAATTTCTAATTAAATACTTAATTAAATTCTTAACTTGAAACCTGTTAGTTGACACTCTCATACATACTGCTGGAAATTGGCAGCAAAGGTTTAATTGTATCTCAAATCTGTTTCATTTCAGCCACATAACTTCCAGGAAAAAGCAAAAAGAGAAGAAAATGTGAGACTCATTTCAGGAAAGTATTCTGGAAAAATGTTTCCCTCTTCCTCAAATAGATGTCACCAGTCTGATTTCTGTTGCTGCTCTATTGTTGACTGTGCCTTGTCCCAAAGCTCTGATTTCCTCTCTACTTTGCTCTCCATCTTTAAGACGCCTCTTAAAAGTTATGTCCTTGACCAAGCATTTGATCACCAGCCTTCACCTCCCCTGATGTGTTTGATGTCAAATCCTTTATGATGATGATCCTGTGAAGCATCGTGGGACATTAAAGGTATTATATCACTGCAAATACTTAATATTGTTAATCAACGCACCTTCTATATCTTGATATATGTTCACTTCCAGGACCCATTTGGTCACCTTTCGAAGACTTCTGTTTTTCTTCCAAATAATCATGCAATGCGCATTTAAAAGTTTCTCCTAGAAATTTGCTTGGAACTGAGATTAAGTTAAACAAACCTATGGTTTTCAATTTCTAACTTACTAGTATTTTTGTGTATTGACAGTACAAGGGCTCTTTCCAGTATTGGGTACATTCTTAGATCACAATGAGCTAATGAGTGAGGCAGTAGCTTGTGAAATGCATCATGGGAGATGTGATAAACTTAATTAAAGTGAATTAAATCTTTTCACCTAGAGGATAACAAAGACCTTGTCCAAGATTATGGCACTAAGTTATCAAGGTTAGAATCAGTCTATTCAATATATCACTTGTACTCTTCAGTATAAATGTGTCCCTTGAGTGATTTGAATTCTTATAATCTCTTTCCTCAGGGACCAGAATGTCAGCTACACTGGGTAGTTACTTTGTCCCTGTAATGTTTTGACTTCATCAGTAAAATGTATCTACAGCAAGCACTCAATCCTAGCCTCCTAGCCTTGTTTTTTTGGTCACATGCTTCAGTTTTTTACTTCCTTTAACTTCAAATATACATATTTTCTTTGTGGTGAGAGTTTGTTAGCTCATTTGGCTGGATAGCTGGTTTGTGAGAAGATTCAATGGCCCATGGTGCTTCACAGGATCACTATTTTAAAAAAACATTGACACCAAAGATATATCACAGGTTGTGAGACTGTGATCAAATATCTGGTCAAGGAGGGGAAACAAAGATACGTAGAGAAACAGGTAGTGTTGAGGAAGCAGGTAGCCTGCAGAAAGACCCAGGCAGGCTAGGACAGTGGGTAATAAGTGGCAAAGGAGATACAATGCAGGAAAGTGTGAGGTTATGCATTTTGGTAGGAAGACTACAGGCAAAGACCATTTTCTAAATGGTGAAAGGCTTTGGAAATCTGAAGCACAGAGAGATTTAGGAGTCCTAGTTCAGGATTCTATTAAGATTAACATGAAATGCACTTGACATCATTTATGTAAATGATTTGGATGTGAGCATAAGTGGTATTGTTAATAAGTTTGCAGATGTGTAGGTGTAGTGGACAGCGAAGAGGGTTACCTCAGATTATAACAGGATCTTGACCAGATGGGCCAATGGGCTGAGAAGTGGCAAATGGAGTTTAATTTACATAAATGTGAGGTGCTGCATTTTGGGATAGCAAATCTTAGCAGGACTTATACACTTAATGGTAAGGTCCTAGGGAGTGTTGCTGAACAAAGAGACCTTGGAGTGCAGGTTCATAGCTCCTTGAAAGTGGAGTTGCAGATAGATAGGATAGTGAAGAAGGCGTTTGGTCTGCTTTCTTTATTGATCAGAGTATTGAGTACAGGAGTTGGGAGGTCATGTTGCGGCTGTACAGGACATTGATTAGGCCACTGTTGGAATATTGCATGCAATTCTGGTCTCCTTCCTATCAGAAAGATGTCGTGAAACTTGAAAGGGTTCAGAAAAGATTTACAAGGACGTTGTCAGGGTTAGAGGATTTTGAGCTACGGGGAGGGGTTGAACAGGCTGGGGCTGTTTTCCCTGGAGCATTGGAGGCTGAGGGGTGACCTTATAGGGGTTTACAAAATTATGAGGGGCATGGATAGGATAAATAGGCAAAGTCTTTTCCCTGGGGTCAGGGAGTCCAGAACTAGAGGGCATAGCTTTAGGGTGAGAGAGGAAAGATATAGAAGAGACCTAAGGGGCAACCTTTTCACACAGAGAGTGGTACGTGTATGGGATGAGATGCTAGAGGAAGTGGTGGAGGCTGGTACAATTGCAACATTTAAAAGGCATCTTGATGGGTATATGAATTGGAAGGGTTTTGAGAGATATGAGCCAGGTGCTGGCAGGTGGGACTAGATTGGGTTGGGATATCTGGTCAGCATTGACGAGTTGGACTGAAGGGTCTGTTTCCGTGCTGTACATCTCTATGACTCTATGAATCTAAGTCTATACTTGATGGAGTTTAGAAGGATGTAGGGGCAGGATATCACTGAAACTTACAGAATACTGAGTGGCCTGGATAGAGTAGACATGGAGAAAATGTGTCTCGGATCCGAGGGCACAGCCTAGGGTTAAGGGATGACTCTTTAGAACTGAGATGAGGAGGAATTTCTTCAGCTGGGAGTGGTTAATCTGTGGAACCCAATGCTGCAAATTGAAGTGGAGGCCAAGTCATTGAGTGTATTTAAGACAGAGATAGATAGGTTCCTTAATAGTCAGAGAATTAAGGGAGAAGGCAGGAGAATGGGGCTGAGAAACATATCGGCCATGAACGAATGGTGGAGCAGAAATGTAGGGCCGAATGGCCTAATTTTGCTCCTATATCTTATGATCTTATGGCCAATTTCCATGGTAGCTAAGGTTACTATGAAGACTGTCCTTCTCAAGCTCTTTCCTTGCTTAAGGAGCGGTAACCCTCAAGTTAAACCATCTCTCGCTAATGAGAGAGTAGCCCAATGGTCCTATCGGATGATGGCAACTTTATCTTTCTTTCTTGTAATTTTGTACTTTATTTCACTGCTTAAAAATATTAAACTATTGGATTTAAAATCTCGGCCCATTGAGTCTGCTCCGCATTTCAATCATGGCTGATATGTTACTCAATGCCAGTTCTCCTGCCTTCTCCCTGTAACCCTTGGTCCTCTTACCAATCAAGAACCTATCTAATTCTTTCTTCAATATTCTCAATGACTTGGCCTCCACAGCCCTCTGTGGCAATGTGTTCCACAGTTTAACCACATTCTGGTTGAAGAGTTTCCTCCTCATCTCAGTTCGAGTGGAACATCCCTTCACAAATTCTGGGTAATCCAAGATGGAGGACGGGAAAATTTCTGGCTGCAAGAGCTGCTCCTTTTTTTTGTGTGGTATTTTAGGTGTTGAAGGTGATTTCCTCAAATTCCAGGAGCAGCAATTACTGTTTTATACGCTGTTGCAATGTTTTGGAATTTTGGAAAAAAAAGTCAAAACAACAGCAGTTTAAAAGGGAGAAGAGCAGACAAAGGAAGCACATGGAGAGGACAGTGCAGGAGAGAGAGAGAGAGAGAGAGAGAGAGAGAGAGAGAGAGAGAGAAAGAAAAAGAAAGAGAGAAAGAGAATGAGAACCTGCACAGTTACTGCCTTTTCTGTTTGAATTCATGTATCGCTGGACATCGGAATGCATCTGGGAAAATTAACAAACAGTGAAATTCACAACTAATCTTGGAGGAACTGTTGGGTGAAGTTCACAGCACAGAATCAGATAAGTTAATTGTTGTTTTAAGTCTGTCCAAGAGAAAGGCTGCAGTAGTGGGTACAGTGGATTCTTTCTTGATGATATGTTTTTGGAGATAGGTCTCTTGATTAAACTTAAAATATAAGCCATAGCTATTAATTTAACCTGGCGCAGTGTTTGTAGAGGAATAAGACGGTGTTATTTTCTGGGTCTGTAGATTGTGAAGGAGCAAAAATGGCCTTTGCAGTGATATGTACTTCTTGTCAGATGTGGGAGTTTAAAGAGGGTTTAAGGGTTACTGCGGATTATATCTGCCATAAATGCTGTTGGATGCAAATCTTATCAGATCGAGTGGATCGGTTGGAGAGACAGACAGAAGTGATGAGGAATTTGCAACAGCAACAGTATGTGATGGATGGCAGTTATAGGAAGGGGGGGAAAGTCTCAGATACAGTCACATAGATGGGTTAACTCCAGGAAGGGTGAGAGAGTTAGGTACCTAGTGCAGGAGTCTTTTGTGGATATACCCATTTCAAACAGGTATGCTGTTTTGGAAAACGTAGGGGGTGATGGATTCTCAGGGGAACATTGAACGAACAGTCAAGTTTCTGGTATTGAAATTGCTCTAATGCAACGAGGGGTACGTCGGCTTCCAAGAGATAAACTGTGTTAGGGGATTCTGTAGTCCGAGGTACAGACAGACGTTTCTGTGGCCAGCAGAGAAAAAGCAGAATGGTGTGTTGTTTCCCTTGTGCCATGATCAAGGATGTCTCAGAGAGGGTGCAGAATGTTCTCACGGACGAGAGGGGCCAGCAGGAGCTCATTGTCCACATTGGAACCAATGACATTGGAAGGGAAAAGGTTGAGACTCTGAAAGGAGATTACAGAGAGTTAGGCAGAAATGTAAAAAGGAGGTCCTCAAAGGTTGTAATATCTGGATTACTCCCAGTGCTACGAGGTAGTGAGGGCAAGAATTGGAGGATAGAGCAGATGAATGCATGGCTGAGGAGTTGGTATATGGGAGAAGGATTCATATTTTTGGATCTTTGGAATCTTTTTGGGGGTAGAAGTGGCCTGTACAAGAAGGACGGATTGCACCTAAATCGGAAGGGGACTAATATACCGGCAGGGAAATTTGCTAGAACTGCTTGGGAGGATTTAAACTAGTAAAGTTGGGGGGGGGGGGGGGGGGGGGGGGGGGGGTGGTGGGTTTGGTGTGGGACCCAGGGAGATAGAGAGGAAAGAGATCGGTCTGAGATGGGTACACCTGAGAAGAGAAGTTAATCAAACAGTCAGGGCAGGCAGGGACAAGGTAGGACTAATAAATTAAAGTGCATTTATTTCAATGCAAGGGGCCTAAAAGGTAAGGCAGATGAACTCAGGGCATGGTTAGGAACATGGGACAGGGATACCATAGCAATTACGAAAACATGGCTCAGAAATGGGAAGGACTGACAGCTTAATGTTCCAGGATACAAATGCTACAGGAACGATAGAAAGGGAGGCAAAGAGGAGGGGGAGTGGTATTTTTGATAAGGGATAGCATTACAGCTGTGCTGAGGAGGGATATTCCCAGAAATACATCCAGGGAAGTTATTTGGGTGGAACTGAGAAATAAGAAAGGGATGATCACCTTATTGGGATTGTATTATAGACCCCCCAATAGTCAGAGGGAAATTGAGAAACAAACTTGTAAGGAGATCTCAGCTATCTGTAAGAATAATAGGGTAGTTATGGTAGGGGATTTTAACTTTCCAAACATCGACTGGGACTGCCATTGTGTTAAAGGTTTAGATGGAGAGGAATTTCTTAAATGTGTACAAGACAATTTTCTGATTCAGTATGTGGATGTACTTACTAGAGAAGGTGCAAAACTTGACCTACTCTTGGGAAACAAGGCAGGGCAAGTGACTGAGGTGTCAGTGGGGCAGTGCTTTGGGCCCAGCGACCATAATTCTATTCGTTTTAAAATCGTGATGGAAAAGGATAGACCAGATCTAAAAGTTGAAGTTCTAAATTGGAGAAAGGCCAATTTTGATGGTATTAGGCAAGAATTTCGAAAGCTGATTGGAGGGAGATGTTCGCAGGTAAAGGGACGGCTGGAAAATGGGAAGCCTTCAGAAATGAGATAACAAGAATCCAGAGAAAGTATATTCCTGTCAGGGTGAAAGGGAAGGTTGGGAGGTATAGGGAATGCTGGCTGACTAAAGAAATTGAGGGTTTGGTTAAGAAAAAGAAGGAAGCATATGTCAGGTACAGACAGGATAGATCGAGTGAATCCTTAGAAGAGTATAAAGAAAGTAGGAGTGTACTTAAGAGGGAAATCAGGAGGGCAAAACAGGGACATGAGATAGCTTTGGCAAATAAATTTAAGGAGAATCCAAAGGGTTTTTACAAATATATTAAGGACAAAAGGGTAATCAGGGAGAGAATAGGGCCCCTCAAAGATCAGCAAGGTGGCCTTTGTGTGGAGCCACAGAAAATGGGGGAGATACTAAATGAGTATTTTGCATCAGTATTTACTGTGGAAAAGGATATGGAAGATATAGACTGTAGGGAAATAGATGGTGACATCTTGCATGTCCAGATTACAGAGGAGGAAGTGCTGGATGTCTTGAAATGGTTAAAAGTGGGTAAATCCCCAGGACCTGATCAAGTGTACCCGAGAACTCTGTGGGAAGCTAGAGAAGTAACTGCTAGGCCTCTTGCTGAGATATTTGTATCAACAATAGTCACAGGTGAGGTGCTGGAAGACTGGAGGTTGGCAAATGTGGTGCCACTGTTTAAGTAGGGCGGTAAAAACAAGCCAGGGAACTATAGACCAGTGAACCTGACCTCAGTGCTGGGCAAGCTGTTGGAGGGAATCCTGAGGGACTGGATGTACATGTATTTGGAAAGGCAAGGCCTGATTCGGGATAGTCAACATGGCTTTGTACGTGGGAAATCATGTCTCTCAAACTTGATTGAGTTTTTGAAGAAGTAACAAAGAAGATTGATGAGGGCAGAGCAGTAGATGTGATCCATATATACTTCAGTAAGGCATTCGACAAGGTTCCCCATGGGAGACTGATTAGCAAGGTTAGATCTCATGGAATACAGGGAGAACTAGCCATTTGGATACAGAACTGGCTCAAAGGTAAAAGACAGAGGGTGGTAGTGGAGGGTTGTTTTTCAGACTGGAGGCCTGTGACCAGTGGAGTGCCACAAGGATCGGTGCTGGGCCCTCTACTTTTTGTCATTTACATAAATGATTTGGATGTGAGCATAAGAAGTACAGTTAGTACATTTGCAGATGACACCAAAATTGGAGGTGTAGTGAACAGCAAAGAGGGTTACCTCAGAATATAACAGGATCTTGACCAGATGGGCCAATGGGCTGAGAAATGGCAGATGGAGTTTAATTTAGATAAATGCGAGGTGCTGCATTTTGGGAAAGCAAATCTCAGCAGGACTATCAGAAAGATGTTGTGAAACCTGAAAGGGTTCAGAAAAGATTTACCAGGGTGTTGCCAGGGTTAGAGGATCTGAGCTACAGGGAGAGGCTGAACAGGCTGGGGCTGTTTTCCTGGAACTTTGGAGGCTGAGGGGTGACCTTATAGAGGTTTACAAAATTATGAGGGGCATGGAAAGGATAAATAGACAAAGTCTTTTCCCTCGGGTGGGGGAGTCCAGAACTAGAGGGCATAGGTTTATGGTGAGAGGGGAAAGATATAAAAGAGACCTAAGGGGCAACTTTTTCACGCAGAGGGTGGTATGTGTATGGAATGAGCTGCCAGAGGATGTGGTGGAGGCTGGTACAATTGCAATATTTAAGAGGCATTTGGATGGGTATATGAATAGGAAGGGTTTGGAGGGATAATTGGCAGGTGGGTCTAGATTGGGTTGGGATATCTGGTTGGCATGGACAGGTCTGGAGAGGTCTGTTTCCATGCTGTACATCTCTATGACTCTGTGACTCTGATGCTGTGCCCTCAAGTCCGAGTCTATCCTACTAATTGAAACATCTTCTTCACATCCATTCTATCCAGGCCTCTCTGTATTCAGTAAGTTTCAACCAGATCCCGCCTTCTAAACTCACAGAACAGACCAAGAGTCCTCAATCCCTCCTCAAAAGACAAGCCCTTCTTCCCAGGGTCATTCTTGTAACCTCCTCTCGACCTCTCCTACAATGCCATGACATCTTTCTTTTCACAGAGTCAGAAGTACATTTCTGTTCTTTTATTCTAGCCCTCTTGAAATAAATGCCAACATTGCATTTGCCTTCCTGACTGCTGACATAACCTGCATGTTAACCTTAAAAGAATCCTGAACTCGGACTTCTAAGTCTCCCTGTGCTTCAGATTTCTGAAGCCTTTCCCCATTTAGAAAAATAATCTGTATTCTTCCAACCAAAATGCATAACCTTACACTTTTCCACATTGTAATCCTTTGCCGCTTATTTGCCCCCCTCTCCTGGCCTATCCATATCTTTCTCCAGGCTTTCTGCTTCCTCAATACTACCTGTCCCTCTACCTATTTTTGTGCCATCTGCAAACTTGGCAACAATTCCTCTCAATTCCTTCGTCCAGATCGTTACTGTAAAATACGAAAGGTTGTGGTCCCAATACAGACCCCTGTGGAACTCCACTTGTCACTGTCTGCCTTACTCTCTGCTACTTTCCGCTTTCTCTCAGTCAGCCAAGCCTCTATCTATGCCAGTACCCTGCTCCAGTACCATGCAATAATGCACTAACACTAACAGGACTGATGTGACTCCCAAGTAAGGGTAATAAGAAGTGTGTGAAATGATAAGAGCTTATTATCTATTAGTGTTTATTAGCGTCTCAGCTCAGAATCTTACCCAGAGATCAGATTGGAAATGTTTAACAAACAGAAAGAGAAAGACATATGGGCTGTTGTGACAGTGCCAAGTGCACTATTAAATGTACCTTCAGAGTTATCCTCCACTAAATCCAGAATGTGTGTGACACAGAGGATTTGTGATGGGAGAAAACAAGAGGAAATGCATTTTGTTTGCCGTTATTGATATAAGTATTCAACAGTACACATGCATCTTTTGAGTCTCGAGCAGTCTATTTTCCTTTCCACAAACTGATTATATCAATCTCTACTGAACCTGATTAGAAAAATAAGGCATGACCTGATAAATAGAAAGAACCACTTCTATGGGCAGTAACCCTTTCTGGAATAATATTCTATCAACAGACATTTAGAAATGAGTTTGTGTTTAAACCTTCACAATACCATGAACTCATTTCATTGGAAAACTCATCTGAAAAAAATGGTATTTTGATCTCAAGATATTTCTTGGTTGTAAGGTTCTGTTTATCTACATGACATCCTACCCACAGATCAGTAAGGATAACACAGCGTGTTTATCATCAGACTCAACAAATGAGGAAAAACATTAAAGTATTTTCTAAATTAGAAACAGGCCTTCATAGAAGGTCAAAGTAAGTTTACTTTGCTCACGACATTTGATATCTATTGGACATCTATTGTTGTCAGTAATTTTCCTAATCAGCTGAATTATAGATCTGATCAATGTCATAATAAAATGAATTAATCAACACAAAACTGTAGCAAACAAATCAAAATTCTTTCAAGATGGCAGCAGGATAGAGGACTGAGTCTGGGGCTTATCTGCTCCTGTCAACTTTCTTTTCCTTTTTTTTTCTTCTTTTTACTTTTGCTCTTTTTATTTTTTTTTCTTTTAAGCCTGGAGAGCGCTGGGTGAAGGAGAAGGCCTCTGGTGACAATGGCAGCTACGCAGGAGGAGCCAAACATTGCTCCACCCCAGCCTGGGGTCTCCTGCAGAATTCCTGGCAGGGCTGAGACCTTCGATCTGGACTTGCAAGCTAGGCTGAGGCTGCACGTTCTCAGCTTGGCCGGACGCTTGAAGGAGCAGAAGTGTGGTCTCAGCGCGGCATGGTGGTCTTGGCCTGGAGTGGTAATCTTGGCCCGGCATGGTGGTATCTGCCTGGAGAGGTGAACTTGGCCTGGCATGGCAGTCTCTGTCTGAAGTGGTGATCTCAGCCTGGTGTGGTGATCTCAGCCCAACGTGGCAGTCTCTGCCTGGCATGGCAGCCTCAGCCTGGCATGGTAATCTCAGCCTGGCATGGAGATCTCTGCCTGGTGTGGTGATCTCAGCCTGGTATGGCAGTCTCTGCCTGGCATGGTGGTCTCTGCCTAGCATGGGAGTGTCTGCCTGGAGTGGTGATCTCGGCCTGGCATGGCAGTCTCTGCCTGGAGTGGTGATCTCAGCCTGGCATGGCAGTCTCTGCCTGGCATGGCAGTCTCTGCCTGGAGTGGTGATCTCAGCCTGGCATGGCAGTCTCTGCCTGGAGTGGTGATCTCGGCCTGGCATAGCGGTCTCTGCCTGAAGTGGTGATCTCGGCCTGGCATAGCGGTCTCTGCCTGGAGTGGTGATCTCGGCCTGGCATAGCGGACTCTGCCTGGAGTGGTGATCTCGGCCTGGCATAGCGGTCTCTGCCTGGAGTGGTGATCTCAGCCTGGCATAGCAGTCTCTGCCTGGAGTGATGATCTCAGCCTGGCATGACGGTCTCTGCCTGGAGTGGTGATCTAGGCCTGGCATGGCAGTCTCTGCCTGGAGTGGTGATCTCGGCCTGTCATGGTGATCTTCTTCAGCAGAGGCTTCTGGGCCCAATATTCCAGTGGCCTAATGTGGCAGTCTCCTCCTGGCTGCATCTTCAGGATTTTCCATCATTCCATAACCAGCTTTCCCCAAGCTCAGGATCCATTAAGTGAACTGTGATGAACTTTGTCATTGTTTTACTTTTTTTATATTATATATGACTTCCACCATTGTTGTAGCTGCAAAGTGGGGTGACTTTTCACTGTATTTTTCATGTAAAAGTATGCATGATGATAAATTTCTATTCTATTCTAAAATAACGTAAAGGTAAGCATACACTGATGCTAAACTTTGGGCTTTGGGAGAAATCAGTACTATTCAGCTTGTACATAGGAGTAACCCCCTCAGCCTTCGGGTTTGGGACTGTTTCAAACTGTCAGTCACTTCTGTTACCTCAGGCTACCTGAAGGCCACACAACATTTCTGAAAAGTGACACATTTAATTATCCTTCCTTCCTCCATTCCCAATGCAGTGTAGAATTGATGATTACAAATGAATTACAGTTTCTCTCAGCAGTTAATTCACTAGATTATTTTCTTCAGCTTTTAAAAGCACTGCTTTCATTCAAATAGTGGAAAAAAAACCTTCAGTGTTATGCCTCAAACCTAAGGACAGTGTTAGGGCATTCCAAGCAGATGTGCTCAATGGAGCTTGACTCTCTTCAATCAAACTTGCATGTCCAGGAAACAGTTAAACAAAGACACCATTTGTTTCAGTACCTTTAAAGTGCTGACATTTCTTTTTGTACTCTTCAATGTAAAAAACACTAATAGTTCCAAGTACCAGCATCAAGAACACCAAAGATCCTGTATATGGCAAGTCATATATAACTTAAGATTTTCTCTGCATGACCTAATAGAGTCTTTGGGTAAAAAAATTGTCTTTTTTTAAACCCATGACCAGCGATGAAAATGTGCAACCCAACTCATAGGTCCAAGGCTCCTGGTACCTCAAACCATCACAGGTAACTGCTATATTTCACTGGGATGAATGTGAAACTATCAGCTGTCCAAAGCTAATTCCCAACAGATGTACTGGGAGGGAGGGTTTTTAGAGTGTCACTGACTGGGTGGAGCCAACCACAATGACTGTAGAGTCAGGAAAACATCTCTGCTCCACTCATATGGCTCAGCCAGACTGTGTTTTAATTACATGTCGTGCTGTTACAACGTCAATATGAATTCACTGTCATGCAATTGATGATTTGGGGACACTGTTTCTAAAGCACAAACTGTAACATAGCTGTAACATGATTACATTGCCAACACTTTAAGCGTGGTTTTAAAGTGTGATTTTTCTATAACGTGGGGTTGCACAAGAATACAACCATTGCGTTACAGAAGAACTGACTATTTTAAAATTTTGAACAGTCTGTTGGTGATCATAGTTGCCTGATCTGGACTTCAACAACTGCTGGGGAATCTTGAGTGAATCCCAAAATCCTTGGTCATTGCAAATACTTTTCTCTGAAACAAAAACAGGTAATTAGATTAGATTAGATTCCCTACAGTGTGGAAACAGGCCCTTCGGCCCAACCAGTCCACACCGATCCTCCGAACAGTAACCCATCCAGACCCATTTCCCTCTGACTAATGGACCTAACACTATGTGCACCTGACCTGCACATCTTTGGATTGTGATAGATCTTTTTCTATAACCTAAACCAGGTACATATGATAAATGTTTTAGATGGTCATCCAAGCTGCTTAAATAATGTGCTTGATGATTTAGCCCATTGGTATAATCCAGTAAATTTGACACTCAAAAACAGGCACAAAGCATGCCAATATCTATTCTTAGATATCTGCCCACAATAGCATGTGAGATTTCCATTTCCCACACCTACCATCTATGTAATCATACAGAGAAAAGTTGTCTTTTTGATGCTGATTAATATCAAATTATACAACCATTCATGTTGTGAACGTACTTAGAAACAACTCACATAAGATCAATCCTTTCCACAGGGAAACAATCTTTCTCAGAGTGAACAGAAAGTAGAGATATGCAAGGCAGCCACACAGACTAAACTCACTGAATTGTACCAATAAAAAATGCACCTAGCCTTTCAAAATATTCCAAGCTAAGTAGTTTGCCTAGAAGTATGAGGTCAGCACTCTGACCATTCTGATAGAAGTGCAGAGGTCTTCATTAAAGATAGGCGGCGTTAACAAATCCCTTTTAGAAAAGAAATCCGAACTGTTTATATTTTTACGTATTCCTTGTGATTTGAAGGAGTGAATGTGAATTGCTACACCATTGTTTCCTCACTGAGTTTGTATTCCCATTAAGAGGTTACATGAAGCGATATGCAGGTCATGTGCCCAGTGTTCAGTCCCTGCTTGAGAACAATCCTGTGACATGGAAAAATCTGTGGTTTACCGTTAAATGAAAACCCGACTGTAAAACAGAATCAATTCTCAGGGGGCCTGAATGATTCATTCCACATCCTTGATGCTTCATGCCATCATTTTGTGCCAGCTTTGCTTCTGATTTATGACTTATTTATAGTTTTCAAAGAATGAAAAAAATCATTTCGTGTAGCTCAGTGTCTTGGTTCAGTTTGAGAAGATGCCACATCTCATATTGGTGACACAGATATTTCAGAAGGCACTTATTTATTTCAGTAGACAATGGCTAGAACGCAAATAAAGGTTTCTTCAGAATCAACAGATTGTCAACAATTATTTCTTTGAAAATTTCTTTCTCTGATTTACCATAAATAACATTTGTACTACAGCATTTGATTATAGCAATGTTGAGGTCATTATGTAAAACCTTTTTATTTCAAGAACGAAATATCATCAAGTACTAAATGAGGAAAATAGTATACAGAAGCTGGATGGACTATATATTTCTGGAGTGATGAAGGTATAAAGTGAGAAGATGAGATGTTAGGATTAAAATCAGGCTATAAAAAATCAACTTGTTGCTGTGTTTATCTTCTTCTTGAAACTGACACCTTCCTCCCTTTGCTATCTCTAACCACTTATTACAGCCCAACACACACATTGTCCCAACATTTTCCAATTCCAATTCCTTTTGCAAATACACTTGTAAAACAAATTTCCCCCAAGTCACTTTCTGCCCCAAGTGTGTGCCAGAAGCAACTCCTTAGTCACATATTGACCCAGATACCTCTGCAACTGGGGATTAGCTCACCCATAGAAGCACAGAACTTTGCAGCACAGAGTTCATTAATTGAGAGCATGAACATTGAAGGTTGTTGAAGCAATTCAACGATGATCACTGCTTCTTAAAGGAAGGTGCATTTCAGCTGCAATCCACTGGAAGACAATGCTTTCATGTTGCAGACAAGAAGATACTTTGAGGGCCCTTGGCTTCTGGTCTGAAGTAATGGAGCAGAGCGTGCCAGAACCAAGAATCCTGGGGATGAAGCCTCTGACTTGTATATCTGTGGAGCATTGCCAGCACCAACTATGTCTCCACAGGCGCCTCATTCCATTTCAGATCCTCACGTGTGTTTAGATGTGGGGATATTGGAAATGGGAAATGGGGTGGGTTGGCTATCACCAGGACTGTTGAATTCGGAGAAGCAGACCTGATCTCAGGTAAATGATATAGTCAGCACCATGGAGGCATGCGGTAAATCTGAAGCAGGCTGCCCTGGACCTCCATCTGGCCTTCCCTCCAACCCATTCCATTCATGTTGTCTGGTGCCAAACATGATGCTCTGCCATCCCTGCCATTTCATCTCACTCACCACTATTAAGACCCTCTTTAAAAATCTGCCTTGCCTTTTCTCACCTCACACCCTGAATCTTCTCGCTTGACTTGGGAATTGCATTTCTTCACATCTCGGTGAAGTTTCAAGGAACACGTTTTGAAATTAAAGACGTTATTTAAATGTAAGTAGTTGTCATTTTGACAGGTGAATGCGCTACCATTATCAATGGTTCATATCACTACAGCATGGGCTCCTCAATTCATTTCACTGCAGTTTCTGCTGAATCAGAGGAATCTTTCATCATAATGAGGTTCCAGTCTCCAAATTCATTAACCATTTTGACAGACCAATTAGGTTCTTTGGTGAAGTTATGCTTCAGCGATAAAGACAAATGTCGCCAACCTTCAGTAAATGTACCATGCTCAGCTTTGCTTTAATTCTTAAAGAATAAGATCTGTGCAGAAAATTATCATGCTAATACTCCAAGTCTCATGAAATCCTATTAGATTGGGGAAAAAAAATGGATTATGCTTTCTTTGTGTTATCCTAATTTATTTGCTGTCAGTTAAATGTCTGATTTGTCAGTAAAATGACCTTGTCTCAGTGAAGCAGCCTGTGAAAAACTGCCTGGTAAATGGAGCAGTGAGCAATTCACCCTCTCTTTCTTTCCTTCATCAACACTCATCTCAGCACTCCCACTTTCAGCTGACTGAGCAGACCGCAGTCTCATACTGCAAACAGTGCCTGTAATCAGTCTTACTTTAACCCCAGCAAGGGGCAACTTATTGCACACACTGTCAGGCTTGTTGTAAAATTGCCTTCTGTTGCATCAAAGCTAGCTAAAAATGAATCAATAACTTGCTCACTCAAATAAACGCTTCAGTCTTTTCATAAAAGCAGAATAAATTTTGCTTTGATGAAACCTTGCTAAGAAACGGGATCTGTGGTGCATCCGACTTGGAGATATTCCAATATAGTGTATGACGATACGTTTCACTCTGCACATCCTTGAACCTCTGCAGAGAGTTAGCCCACTGCTGTATTAACTATTAATCCTTTAGCTTCATGGCAGAAAAAAAAATCCCTGTGGTCTTATCCATCATAGAGAAAAATGTTGCAACTCTTTCACAAGTGGGTTGTTGTCGAGTAGCCCTCCCACCCACTTACTTTATGGTCTATGTAACAGGAAGCTTTAAGTGCACAAATTGCTTCTGACCCACATTTTGCTCACTCAGCTGTTAGATTTTATCCTTCTACCACCACCCACTTCTCCACCTCTGCAGAGCTGCTTGGCTTTTCAGTTCCTTACTGAATGCTGTATTTGAGTTTTGTGTACATCTCTTGGTCATGTGGTGATTTGTCTTAAATCCCCTTCACATGATAAATCTATTCCTACCATTCAGCTCCCCATCGACTGGGAGAGCCATGTCAAGGCTGGAGTTACTCAGCTCACTTCTCTCGATTAAAATAGAGACAAGAGTCTGCCATCTGTATATTTCCGGCAGCTTGCAAGAAAAGGGATGTCATTCCAAATCACACACAACTCTTGTAACACACGATGATTCTAAAATAACCAGAGACATAGACGTTAAGGCCAAGCCTGGTGCTATGCAGTCCCTGAGAAATAGTGATGTAAGTCTGCCTCTAGCAGAGCCTTTTACGCAATGCTTATGTCCTCTGCCATAACATTAAAAAAACTGGTGAGGATACTGTGGTATTGAAGAACCCAACAAACATTTATCACTCTGACTATTATACATAAGCATTATATTCCTTAGACACAAAAGTTCCTGAGCTAATTTTAAGCCGTAGTGTTTCAGTAGTGATCTCAGAATGTGCTTCTGATAGTGTCATGCTTCAAGTGTTTTGGGAAAAGATGGAGTATGACATCTTTATCTCCACAGTTCACAGGCTATGCTACAGTGATGATATCATGAGAATGCCTCTGAAAGGCATAGGTAAAGTTGTCACTGGCTCACTAGAGAGAGACGACTGGTAGTGAGCTTAACCTGAGGATCACTACACCTCAGGTGAGGGATGAGGTTGAGAAACCAGGACCTTCATGGTGACCTCAGCCGATGTGGGAATTAAACCCATGCAATTGGCATCACTGTACATTACAAACAGCCCATCTAGCCAATTGAACTAACCGATTCCTCTCTAAAAGGTATCCTGACGCTGAGACATAACATAACATTTGGGATTTCATGATTTTTGCTCACATTTCACTGATTTTTGCTCACATTTCACTGATCCATCTTCAGTGAAAAACAGGGATTGCTTATTAAGTAAAAATACTTATACTTACAGTGAACTAAGGTTGAGTTTGTGGCCATTTCCAGTGAGTGAACTCAAAGTCAACATCATTTGTACAAAAGAATGAAATCAAATGGTCTTCTTCCAGCAGACAGATCTGAAAAAATGTAAAAGTGGTTATGAATACTAAAGGTAAAAGGATCATTTCCTAGGAAATCTGAGTATATGCTTTCTAAGAAGCTTTAGGATCTTGAAATGTTTTTGTACATTGTCCAGTAATTTCTGTGTGATTTAGCCTTTGAAGTAAAAAGTAATTTACTCTGGAAAGGCTAAAAATAGGTTATATGTGAAAATGCTTCAAGTCACAATTGACTTTTGATCAGAAAATATACAGTCGGCACAAACTGCAGCCTACATGATATATATACCAGAGTTGAATGAGTAAATTATGTCCTAGATTTTGCTGTTTTAATGATGGCAGAACTGTCAATGTTCAGTATCATTATTTTGTAAATCCAGTAGCAATATCTGGCATCTGTATGTGCACAGTTCAGTGCAGAATCCAGTGGTTATAAAGGTTACTTGGTTGCATAAGGTGAGCAATTGAAGTCCATGCAGATATCACGTGAATGTCCATTTCTCAGGATATTAATAGGGATATAAAAACAGTTGAAAACTGGACACATTGCTGAATCAGTTTTAGAAGGTGGAGTAAGTCCGAAGCATTTTTGAGCAATCTGTCTGGCTCAGAAAAGCTATCTTTTTTAGTGGAATGCCAATATTACATGGCAAAACTTCTGTCAGCGTTTAAATTATGTGTTTGATACTCTGGCTTCTTTTTAAATTGATTCATGCAATGTGGATGTTGTTGGTTGGGCCAGCATTTATTACCCATCCCTAGATGTTTTTGAGAAAGTGGTGGGTTTTTTTTAAGCATGATATTGGATTTTACATGTCCCTACCAGGTGTGTCTTTAGCTGGGGTGAAACATTTAAATGGGAAGTCCAACTCCTTCCTGCCACCTCAAACTCATCTGGTAGGTAGGTGGGTGCCAAAATTGGCAACCCACTTACCATAATTAAATAAATAAATAAAGATTAATTAGGCCTGTCGAATTGGGTAATATGCTGCTTACGTATTAAAATGATTGTCATCTGGACAGCCTTTTTTTGTTTGGCAGAAATAAATTGGAAAGAATGGGGCAAACTCCCAAAGTGTTATTCCCCCCCCATTTCATTCCACACAACCTACCCTCCCAAATGCGACCTTCTTGTGATTTAGCTGGGGCTGGATTTGCTGTAATTATGACAGTTTCTGACTGACTTTCCCTCCTTTGTTATCCCTCTTAATAAAATGAAATATTTTGTTTTGCCATCTTTAAAATGAGAACAATAAAATCTATTTGCTATTTACTAGTTTTCTGTCTGTGAGAATACTTCAATGTAATTGGTTGTTTCGCCAACTTCATGACAACAGTGTTGTTGAATGACAGAGATCCTTACAGCTGATATTAGAACAACATTAACATTATCAAAAGGGGAACTTTTCCTGACACACAGCTCTCCTGAATATTTTGGGCTCTTGTTCCTGAGGTTAGCATCAAGCATCATCACATGATTGCAAAATCCTGGCCGATATGTAAATCAGACAGACTGCTGATATTATTGAATTAAGAAATAATAAATAATGCAATGTTTCTTATTGTACTATTCAACATTGAAATAATATAAAAACTTTCCAAACCTTCTACTCTATCAATGATATAAAAGTAGCTCGTACAATTCTCTTCTTTTTTTGCTAAAACCAAGCCAAATGTAACAACTAATGAAACCAAGTCAACTCTGCAGAACTAGGGTAAAAAAAATTGAAGGAATTGATTTCCTTGAATTTCCATACACTCCTGCATTAATTTTTCTCAGGAGCTAAGAGAACATTCACACTTCTTCAAATCAAGAGTGAAATACATCTGGTGTTTCAGTTCACTTTCTAATGTATTTGAAAGAAATCATTTAAACTTGCTGTTAAATGCTGAACCTGTAAAAATCTTAAATTCATAGCATGAGACAATGCCAATGGAATCCACTTGGCTATCATGCTTCTATTGGCCATTTGGTAAAGTTATCCATTTCCCTGCTCTTCCCACCCAACATAGCCCTGTAGTTTCCTTTTCTCCCAAATACAGGTATTTATTCAGTTCTCTTCTGATTGTTACTCTTGACTCTGTTCCATTAATCTTTCAAACGGTGCATTCCAAATTAGAACAACTCAATGAGTAAAAAGATGCCTCTCTATATCACACCTGGATATTTTGCAACAAATATAATTCAGTGTTCTTCAGTTGCAGATGATTCTACTGCTAGAAACAGTTTCTTCTACTAAAACCGTTGGTGAATTGAAACACCTCTGTCAAAGGGCGGCACGGTGGCACAGTGGTTAGCACTGCTGCCTCACAGCACCTGAGACCCGGGTTCAGTTCCCGACTCAGGTGACTGACTGTGTGGAGTTTGCACGTTCTCCCCGTGTCTGCGTGGGTTTCCTCCGGGTGCTCCGGTTTCCTCCCACAGTCCAAAGATGTGCGGGTCAGGTGAATTGGCCATGCTAAATTGCCCGTAGTGTTAGGTAAGGGGTAAATGTAAGGGTATGGGTGGGTTTCGCTTCGGCGGGTCGGTGTGGACTTGTTGGGCCGAAGGGCCTGTTTCCACACTGTAAGTCTAATCTAATCTAAAAAAAATGCCCTGCTACGTTTTCATCTGAGTTTCCCCAGTTATCTCCAGTACTGAGGATGGGTGGAAGTGACTTTTTTCCCCCCTGATTCTACACTTAGGGCTGAATCACAATGAACATCAATGATGAACAGACTCATATGATCAAACAGTGCAAACAAACACAAAATCATCCTCTGGTACCATGTCCCATAGGAGCCTTTTCAATTTCTACTCTTACTTCACTGAATAGCTTCCCCGTCCTATCCTGACCCAATGACAGTTGTATATTGCAGACTGCTTTTTGAGCACGTCCTTTTTGTTTTTATTCTATCCAAGATGACACCTTTCCATTATTTATACATCTTTCATCAATAACCACAATCATAGAGTCATGGAATCATGGAGTTGTAAAGAATGGAAACAGATTCTTCAATCCAACTCATCCATGCTGGCCAAATATCCTAACCTAATCCCGTTTTCCAGCATTAGTCCTGTATCCCTCTAAGCCCTTCCATGTACCCAGCCACATGCCTTTCCAAAGTTATAATTGTACCCGGCTCCACCTCTTGATGCGCTCTTCAGAGGCTGGAGAACATTTCCCCAATTCCAATTATCTATAACCTTAACTGTGTTCTATGATTCTTGCTCTCAGTCAAGTGCTGCTGTGATGTCGAAGGCCAGTCATTTGCATGTCTTTGGCAGAAACTACACAGATGTGCACACATTGCTGTACAGCTTGTGATCATTATCACCAAGAATTCTCAGGCTTGTTTTCATATCCCATCATGGCCTTGTTGTATTTATCTGTGTAACCACCTTCAGCCTAACAACCCTCCAAGATCCCTGTGTACATCCACACCCGGCCTTCGGAGATTTTTCACTCCACCACCAGTGACTGCTTTCAGCTGCCTGGGACTTCAGTTTGTAACTTTCCTCCCAACATCTCCCTGCCTCACTATCTCTCTCTTTTTATATGCTCCTTAACATACTGTGGCTCAGCTCTTGACCACTTATGCTAATATTTCCTTCGCTAAAACAGAAATTGATGGAGAAACTCAGCATCCGTGGAGGGAAAGCAGAATTAATGTTTTGGATTCAGTGACCCTTCTTCAGAATGGCTTAAAGTAGTTGAACTGCAGATTCCATCAGTAAATACAACGTTTTCTTAGCATTAATTACTCTTAGTTGATATATATACACATGTATAATCAGCATTGTCATAATATTAATTGATTTTGAAACGTATATACATTGGCTCAAAACCAGAAACATTAAATCCTTTCTTAAGAAGAGATATCTGGATTCAGTTCTGAAGAAGTGTCACTGGATTGGAAATGTTATCTCTGCATTTTCTCCATGGATGCTACCAGATCTGCTGAGTTTCTCCATCAATTTCTGTTTTAGTGGAGGAAATATTAGCATAAGTGATCAAGAGCTGAGCCACAGTATGTTTAGGAGCATGTAAAAAGAGTGGCTTGGTGTCAAATGTGTTTAATAATCACCCTTGCCAAAAGACTTGGGCTGTTTTTCTAGATTCAGTGTGCTCTATGACTGCAAGTTATTGAGAATGGTAGTTTAACTGCAGGATTCCATCAGTAAATATGATGCATTGTCAGCATGACTGACTGATATTTGATATGTATGCACATACTCTCAGCATCATCACAATATTAATTGATTTTGCAAAATGTACGGTGGCTGAAAACTGTGATCATGGAATTCTTTCTAAGGATAGACATCTGGAGAGACATCTGGATCCAGGGCAGGGGTTAATGGTGAAGGCAAAATCAGACTGGTTCATGCAATTTTTGTCACAG
The DNA here is from genome assembly GCF_020745735.1 of Hemiscyllium ocellatum. Classification (NCBI taxonomy): domain Eukaryota; kingdom Metazoa; phylum Chordata; class Chondrichthyes; order Orectolobiformes; family Hemiscylliidae; genus Hemiscyllium; species Hemiscyllium ocellatum. The sequence continues at coordinate 25,351,630 of NC_083424.1, read as the reverse complement.
TATGTACAGCTGTTTTTGTATAGCTTATGAGTTGCTTTTGTTTCTAGATATGAAGCATGATTATATCAGACCGCTGGTCTCCCCCTTAATTACTCATGATGTACACACTGTCAACACCTATTTCCATCTGCTTGCTGAAGGCTTCATGCTGCTCATGTTATTACAAGCAACTTTGAATATGGGTATGGCCAAAATATGGGCCAGTCCATTAGTTGTCTTGATAATATCCTCAGCCACTTAATGCACTTGGAGCAAGAAACCAATTCCCATGGCTAAAAGCAGGTCAGTGATTGTTGGAGGTAAGTGGGACAGGGGAATTGGGGCCACAATTAGAACGATCATGATGTTATTAAATGATGATGTAAAGGTACCGGTGTTGGACTGGGGTGGACAAAATTAAAAATCACGCAACATCAGGTTATAGTCCAACAGGTTTAATTGGAAGCACTAGTTTTTAAAGCATTGTTTCTACAACCACCTGATGAAGAAGCAGCGCTTCCACAGCTAGTGCTTCCAAATAAGCCTGTTGGATTATAACCTGGTGTTGTGTGATTTTTAACTTTGTTAAGTGATGAAACAGACCTGTATGGCTGATTGACCTACTCCTGCTATTAAGGTAAATATTCACATATGAAGCAAACCCCAGCAGCACTGTGCAGGGTCCATACTGCTTCTCCCTTGACAGGCTGAGCCATAGATCACCATTAATGTGGTATACTTGGTATCCAACACTGCCGTCCCAATTGTGCCCAACATGTTGAACTGGAGCAATCCTGACAGCACAAACTCTAAAAGTCTGGCATAACGTCAGGATTCAAACTTCAAACATTGCAGGGCCAGCCAACACTGCACTTTCCATAGCAGGGGGAAAGATGTGACCGGCAGGCAATGAGCCCTGCAGTAGCTTTATCGAAATGGCCAAGCACTTTGACAATATTTGAGTAATACTAATAGAAAGTTCTTTGCTTGTGAAATATGTGGAAGTGCTTGAATTGTGTTTGAACGCATTTTCAGTGAGAGTTTCGCATCCACATGTTTATAACAATTACCTTAGAGATTGTAAGGCTACAGCAGTTTATGGGGGGAGTTGGAGGTGGGGAAGAGTTTGCACAGTGCAGAGGCTACAGCAGAATGACAGGGAGATGGAGCACAGGCTGCAGGGAAGGCAAGCTGTACACAATGGCCTCTGCCAACCTGCAGAATGACTTCTCCATGTCCTTCACAGTGACATGAGGTTTGCCCACAATCTCGGTGTGCGTGCTTATTCAAACAATTTCTGTCATGCTTGCCACTCAAGGTGCTCAGCTGCATCTTCCACGGTGGTACTTGGCTGCCACTTTACCCTCCTCTGATCTGGCAACAACAACTGTCCTTTCTCCCGGTGATTCAGCAAGGGCTGATTCTAACTCCATACTAACCTCAAGGTGCTTGCAGTGTCAACTTCTGAGCTGGTGGCTGTGGTCATGAGCTCAAATTACAGGGCTTCTTCCATTATGCTGCTGCTGCAGTCTCAGTTCCTCCTCGAGCTACTGCGGCTGAACTGTATCAGCTCCTGGCTGTCTAAAAGCAGAAATTCAGGTTATGAGGGAGCTGAGCAAGTGGGTAGGAAGCAGAGGTCTATGATCATGTCACCAGTTTGTTCCTCATTCAAGGTAGCCAGATGAAGGTGATCTGGGAGTTGAGAAAGGCCGTAAGGTAGGAAGGTGCCATCATCTCCAATTATCACAGAAATGCCAGATGCTGCTGGCTATGCTGCAGTCTGCCTGATAACATAAAGGACTATCTCCTTTATTAGGGCTCAGGAGATGCAGTAGACCCTGGTCTGCTCCTTTCTGTGCTGTGGTGCTGTGGCAAGACAGATGCCAGAGTATCTAGTACTGTTTAGCACAATGTCTCAGCACTGCTTCTGCCACAGCTGAATAGCTGGAGGGATGTGAGGGTATTGAAGGATGGCTGTGAGGTTGGCAGTACTGAGAGATGTGTGTGGGGTGTGGTGGAGTATTTGGATGTTTCCTGTGAGCCTCTGAGTCCCAGGAATTGGTGGTGGGTGAGCGACAGGAATGTAGTCCATTGGTAAGATGGAGAGCTTGGTTGTATGCTGTGGAGGTGATACCATGTGAAGATGTGCTCACTTTGAGATACACTCTGGAACATCCTGAGGATGTGACAAATGCTATACAGGTGCAGCTTTTTTTCTTATAACATACTGGTGCAAACTTACGTTTTAAAAATTTATAAGTTTCTTTTGAAACTAATGTTCTAGAATAACTTGTTTTCTCATGTGTTTACTTATCTCTTTAAATCTCCGGTTTTTCCCTCGTGTTTCAGCTCCCATGAAGAGATTAGCCAGGTGCCTTTTCTTTGCATTCCCCTGAAAGTGATTTGAATGCCTCCCTTGAGGCTTACTACACAATGTGTGGTCTGTTCACGTTATCATACAGTTTGATTATGACTCAAGAGGCTATTTCCCCAGAAGTGTCAGATGTTGAAGGGTGACCTTGTAGAAGTTTATAAAATCATAAGTGGCATGAGTAGGGTGAATATTCAAGGTCTTTTCCTCAGGTTGGGGGGGGGGGTCCAAAATGGAGGGCATAGTTGTAAGATGAGAGGGGAAAGATTTGAAAAGAATTTAAGGGGCAACTATTTCACACAGAGGGTGGTGCATGTATGGAATGAGCTGCCAGAGGAAGTGGTGGAGGCTGGTACGATTACAGCATTTAAAAGGCATTTGGATGGGTATATGAATAGGAAGGGTTTGGAGGGATATGGGTCAGATGCTGGCAAATGGGACTAGATTAGGTTAGGATATCTGGTTGGAATGCACAAAATTGGACTGAAGGGTTTGTTTCCATGTTGTGCATCTTTGCGACTCTACGTTGCAGATCTGAGTTCTGCTATTAGGACCGGTGATTCAACATTCTATTGGCTTTGTTGACTGCTCCGGTTAGTGATATTTGGGGAAATTTCCAACTTGCTGCAACGTGATGAAAGGTTTCAATTTATTCATGGATGCAATCATTGTGGCAAGGCCAGCACACATTGATCGAACTAATGCGCCTTGAGAAGAGCTTTCTCTGGAAACACTGCAGTCTCTCTGGTGAAGGTACAGCCACAGTGCTATTTGGAAGGTGTTGTATATTTACAAAGTATTCTGGACAGTCATTTAAAAAGTCTGATCATGTGATATCATGATGTCAGCGGCTGTTAGGCTGAAGACAGTTTAGTCTAACTTTGTTGCCTGCAGAGTGAACAGCTTATTGTTAAAGCTGCTGTTGGTTAACTCTTCTGTCTCCTGGTCCTTGGAAGGGAGTTCCAAGATTTTAACCCAATGATAGTGAAGGATCAGTGTTATGGCTCCAAGACATGTTGGAATGTGGCTTGGAGGAGGATTTGCAAATGGTGGTTATTCCCTTCTGTCTACTGCCTTTATCCTAGGTGGTAGAGTTCACATATTTTTTGGTGGGATATGGGCCGTGTGCTGGCAGGTGGGACTAGATTGGGTTGGGATATCTGGTCAGCATGGACGAGTTTGTCCGAAGAGTCTGTTTCCATGCTGTACATCTCTATGACGCTAAAAGTGCACATGAGTCCATCACACCCCTGACTTGGAGATGGTGGACAATTTTTGAGGAGCCAGAAGGTGAGTTACTATCTGCAGAATTGCCAGCCTCTGACTTATTAGATCTGCTGGAGATTCACCGGACCTGAAGTGTTAACTCTGCACAGAGGCTGCCAGATCTGCTGAGTTTCATCAACAATTTCAGACCTCCAGCATCCACTATTCTCTATGGTATTTTTCATATGGCCGGTCCAGTTAGGTTTTCCTATCAATGATAACTGGGACCCATCCCCCAATCACCCCAGATGTTAATGCTCGAAATTTAACAATGGTATTGTTGTTGAATGTCAAAATTAAACTAGCCTTGCAGAAATAAATAGAAATAAACATTGGGTTACTTCTAAAATGGACATCCGGTTGCTAGCACCAGCATTAGATCCATGAGTCGAGTTGAAAATATACTTGCTGTGCTGACTGTCCAGGTTATTTCAACTTTATTTTCAGATAATTCTGTTCGGAAATACACCATTTTTCCTCTTTTGTCTGTACTATTCTCGAGTTCAGTACGGAGAAAGTGAGGACTGCAGATGCTGAAGACCAGAGTTGAAACATGTGGTGCTGGAAAAACACAGCAGACCAGGCAGCATCTGAGGAGCAGGAGAATCGATGTTTCAGGCATAAGCTATTCTTCAGGAATGAGGCTGGTGTGCCAATACTATGCTAACTTTTCTGACAACAATCACAGCATGTGTATTTCTTTCATCAATGATTACTTCAATGATTTCATCATGCCCCACTCTTCCCAGGATTTTTGAAAGCTCCTTGACTCTGCAAGTTGTTATTATAAATTGTTTGACTCTAGAAAAATTGCACAATCCACACAATGCAATCATACCTTTCCACTTCAGATATTTTCGTCAAAATAAGCTGAGTCATTTGGTTTGTGGTCAATAAATCCCAGATACAGCGCAAAGTGGGAATTGTACAGAGTAACTATTAACAACTGTAGCTAATGTAAATCTCAGCAGATGTAAGGTTGTCCAAAGAGCTAATATCACATTTCAGTTTGTTTCACACCCTGAAGCTGCTTCATTTAACTCTCCATTATATTTGTTCCTGTTTGTTCTATTCTCAAACATCACAGCGGGAGTGTTTCTCTGGGAATGCAATGCTCCATTCACCAGTTCTTCTCCAATTATAGGCACATCCAGGTTATTTTCTGACATAATGAAAAACTGTTTCGGCTACATGTCGAATATTGTGGTCAGGCAACATAGGGCTGAATAATACAAAACAGACATAACCAGTGGGTGAAATAAGAGGAGCCAGAGAAGATCAGAGTTCATATCATTTGGAAAATGTTAGAATCAACTTAAATATTGATATGATCTGAATGCATTGTAAATGGGTCAATTGGAAACATAGATTTAAATTCTGCTTCAGATGGAGAAACGATTTATGCCACCTTACTTGCGGATGATTGATAGCGTGCGCCAACACATATTTTCCACATGAACCTACAAATTCATTAAGATACCAAGTCAATAAGTTGGATTTTTGTTTTGGAGGCAGGAAATAGGAGACTGCTTCTGAATTCCAAACCTGTCTTCAGGGGAAGCTACTGTTCTTTGGGAACTTTGCTGGTGTGGAGGTAATGAGGGGAGTCATCTTTATCAGCACAGAGACCATTTTCTTGGTCGAACTGAAAGTGGTCAGTCGGCTCTTAAAGCTGGAGGATCAGTCAGAAGCTGAGAGAAGCAAGGATAAAGTTTTGAAAAGGATATGAGGGGCCATGTTTTTACACAGAAAGTGGTTCGTATGCGAATTGAACTGCCAGAGGAAGTGGTGGATGCAGTTGCAGTTACAAAGTTCAAGCCATTTGGATAAGTACATGAATAGAAAAGGTTTGGAGGGATATGGGCCAAATGCAAGCAGGTAGGACTAGTTTAGTTTGGGAATATGGATGGTGTGGACTAGTTGGACCAAAGGATCTATTTCCATGCTGTATGACTCTATGGTAAAAAAAAAGTAACTGTCTTTAACATGGAAGCATCCCCTCACTGCTGCTTTTAAAATCAATTTTAAAAGAACAGAGAAAGCAATTGCTTCACCATTGGGTTTGAGAGAGAGTTATGGGGAGAGGTCTTTGACAGGGTAGGCATGCCTGCTGCACAGATACCTTGGCCAGTTACTGGGTGCCAACCTCCAGGTAGCTGAATGCACCTTTATATTGGGAGACTGAAAAATCCCAGTTGGCCTTTTTATTTAATTAAATTGCCACCAGACCATCTGTGTTCTCAATGTAACAATTAACATGCTCTGCCCACGCGGGGCAGCTAGTTGGCCTTCACTAACAGTTTCCAATTAGCCTTTAAATGAGAATAATTAGTTGCCTTTGAAGTAGGAATCCAGACCAGCACCAAAACCATCTCATCGAAAACCGGCAGACCACAGGAATAGGTTGGCAAACCAACAAATAGGCTGGCACTGACATTTCTCAGCACCATCTCCCTCTGCCTTGAATTTAGGAATGTTTAAGATGCAGTGAGAATGAGTAACCTCAGAATGCTAAAGCTTCACATAAACTCCCCTCTTATAGCTCCATAGTGAGATGGAGTTTGCACGACCCCAAAACACACCTTTAGCTACAACTGAATGAAATTCACACTGAAAACTCAATATTTTGTATAATGTCATATCAACTTTTATAACAAAACTTAGCAATGGGCTAGTGTTCTCAGGAAAATTAAAATGAATTAAGCTCTCATTTCTGATCTATACCCAGCCATCTCTATTGGAAAGTTTGGAATATGGGCTTAACAGGCATTTATCATGCATTCTTAGTTGCCCTTGAGAAGATAGATGAACAGATAGGCAGTTTTGTGGGGGCGAGACTCACGATTGGTATGTTGCCTCCCAGGTGCAAGGGACGTGACGTCTCTGATCGTGTTTTCCGGGTCCTTAAAGGGGAGGGGGAGCAGCCCGAAGTCGTGGTCCACATTGGCACCAACGACATAGGTAGGAAGAGGGATGAGGATGTTAGGCAGGCTTTCAGGGAGCTAGGTTGAAAGCTCAGAGCTAGAACAAAGAGTTGTTGTCTCTGGTTTGTTACCCGTGCCACGTGATAGAGAGTTGAGGAATAGGGAGAGAGAACAGTTAAATGTGTGGCTACAGGGATGGTGCAGGAGGGAGGGATTCCAGTATCTGGATAACTGAGGTTCTTTCTGGGGAAGGTGGGACGTCTATAAACAGGATGGTCTACACCTGAACCTGAGGGACACAAGTATCCTTGGGGGGAGGTTTGCTAGTGCTCTTTGGGGGGGTTTAAACTAACTCTGCAGGGGCATGGGAACCTGGACTGTAGCAGGGTTTTGAGTGTAGGGAAGTTAGGAACATGGCATCAGTCTCGAAGGAGGGTGCCTGTAAACAGGAAGGTGGCTTGAAGTGTGTATACTGCAATGCAAGAAGTATACGAAATAAGGTAGGTGAACTTGCAGCATGGGTAGGTACCTGGGATTTCAATTTTGTGGCCATTACGGAGACATGGGTAGAAGGGACAGGAATGGCTGTTGCAGGTTCCAGGGTTTAAATGTTTTAGTAGGGTCAGAGGTGGGGGTAAAAGAGGGGGAGGTGTGGCATTGCTTGTCAAGGCTGGTATTACAGCAGTGGAAAGGACAATGGATGAAGACTTGCCATCTGAGGTAGTTTGGGCTGAGGTTAGAAATAGGAAAGGTGAGGTCACCGTGTTAGGAGTTTTCTACAGGTCTCCTAATAGTCCTAGAGACGTAGAAGAAAGGATTGCGAAGATGATTCAGGAGAAGAGTGAAAGTAATAAGGTGGTTGTTATGGGGGGCTTTAACTTTCCAGATATTGACTGGGAAAGCTATAGTTCAAGTACATTAGATGGGTCGGTGTTTGTCCAATGTGTGCAGGAGGGTTTCCTGACACAATATGTAAACAGGCCAACAAGCGGTAAGGCCATACTGGATTTGGTTCTGGGTAACGAACCAGGTGAGGTGTTAGAATTGGAGGTAGGTGAGCATTTTGGAGACTGTGACCACAATTCGGTGACTTTTATTCTAGTGATGGAGAGAGATAAGTGTGCACTGCAGGGCACGAGTTATAGCTGAGGGCAGGTAAATTATGATGCAGTGAGGCATGACTTAGGATGCGTGGCTTGGAAAAGTAGGCTTCAAGGGAAGGGCACAATCGATATGTGGAGCTTGTTCATGGAGCAGCTATTGAGTGTCCTTGATAAGTAAGTACCTGTCAGGCAGGGAGGAAAGGGTCGTGTGAGGGAGCCATGGTTTAATAAGGAATTGGAATCCCTTGTTAAAGGGAAGAGGGCGGCCTATGTAAAGATGAGGCGTGAAGGTTCAATTGGGGTGATTGAGAGTTATAAGGTAGCCAGGAAGGATCTAAAGAGAGAGCTAAGACCAGCAAGGAGGGCACATGAAAAGTCCTTGGTTGGTAGGATTAGGGAAAACCCAAAGGTTTTCTATAGGTATGTCAGGAATAAAAGGATGACTAGGGTAGGAATAGGTGTAGTCAAAGATAGTAGTGGGAAGTTGTGCGTGGAGGCTGAAGAGATTGGAGAGACACTAAATGAATATTTTTCGTCAGTATTCACTCAGGAACAGGACATTGTTGCCGATGTGAATATTGAGTCACAATTAATTAGAATGGATGGCTTTGAGGTATGTAGGGAAGAGGTGTTGGAAATTCTGGAAAGGGTGAAAATAGATAAGTCCCCTGGGCCTGATGGCATTTATCCTAGGATTCTCTGGGAAGCAAGAGAGGAGATTGCAGAGCCATTGTCCAATGATTTTTCTGTCCTCATTGTCTACAGGAATAGTGCCAAAAGACTGGAGGATAGCAAATGTGGTTCCCTTGTTCAAGAAGGGGAGTAGGGATAATTCTGGTAACTATAGGCCGGTGAGTCTCACTTCTGTTGTGAGCAAAGTCCTTAGAGAGAATTGTAAGGGTTGGATTTATGAACATCTGGATCGGAATAATGTGATCAAGGATAGTCAGCATGGTTTTGTGAAGGGGAGGTCGTGCCTCATAAACATTATTGAATTCTTTGAGAAGGTGACTAAGGAGGTGGATGAGGGTAAAGCGGTAGATGTGGTGTATATGGATTTTAGGAAGGCGTTTGATAAGGTTCCACATGGTAGGCTACTGCAAAAAATACGGAGGTATGGCATTGAGGGTGCGTTAGAGGTTTGGATTAGGAATTGGCTGGCTGGAAGAAGACAGAGGGTAGTAGTTGATGGTAAAGGTTCATCTTGGAGTGCAGTTACTAGCGGTGTTCCACAAGGATCTGTTTTGGGACCATTGCTGTTTGTCATTTTTATAAATGACCTGGAGGAGGGGCTAGAAGGTTGGGTGAGCAAGTTTGCGGATAATACGAAAGTTGGTGGAGTTGTTGACAGTGAGGAAGGATGTGGCAGGTTACAGCAGGATATAGATAAGCTGCAGAGCTGGGCAGAAAGGTGGCAAATGGAGTTCAATGTAGGTAAGTGTGAAGTGATTCACTTTGGTAAGAGTAACAAGAAGATGGAGTACTGTGCTAATGGTCGGATACTTGGTAGTGTGGATGAGCAGAGGGATCTTGGTGTCCATGTACACAAATCTCTGAAAGTTGCCAGCCAGGTAAACAGTGCTGTGAAGAAGGCATATGGCCTACTGGCTTTTATTGGTAGAGGAATTGAGGTCATGTTGCAGTTGTATAAGACTCTTGTGCGGCCGCATCTGGAGTATTGTGTGCAGGTTTGGTCGCCATACTCTCGGAAGGATGTGGAGGCACTGGAACGGGTGCAGAGGAGGTTTACCAGGATGTTGCCTGGTATGGTAGGAAGATCATATGAGGAAAGGCTGAGGCACTTGGGGCTGTTTTCATTGGAGAAAAGAAGGTTTAGGGGTGACTTGATAGAGGTGTACAAGATGATTCGGGGTTTAGATAGGGTTGACAATAAGAACCTTTTTCCACGTATGGAGTCAGCTATTACGAGGAGCTAGGTATAGGACAGATGTGAGGGGTAGATTCTTTACTCAGCGAGTCGTGAGTTCAAGGAATGCCCTGCCAGTAGCAGTGGTGGACTCTCCCTCTTTATGGGCATTTAAACGGGCATTGGATTGGCATATGGAGGATAGTGGGCTAGTGTAGGTTAGCTGGGCTTGGATCGGCGCAACATTGAGGGCCAAAGGGCCTGTACTGCCCTGTATTTTTCTATGTTCTATGTTCTATGAACTTTCTTCTTAACATGCTGCATGTTGTATCATGAAAGTGCACATGCCTTGTCAGCTCGGGAGTCCCAGGTGATGATGAAAGATTGGTGCTGATGTCAGAAAGGTGTGTGATGCAGAAGGGAACACAGAAGTGCAAATCTTTCACTGCACAAGTCACTTTATGGTGGGAGAGGTCATGGATTTGCAAGCGGCTGTTGAGGAAGACTGGGGATCTTGCTGAAACGCATGCTGTAGACCCTACACAATGCAACCACAATGTGCTGCTGATGGTGGAAATAGTGGGTGCTCATATTTGTGGATGGGAGTTGGATCAACTGAGCTGCACTGTCTCTAATGGTGGCAAGATTCTCAAGTATATTTGCAGCCATTCACAGAAGCGGGAAGTATTCCATGAATTGTGATGGATAGGTTTTGGGTAAGCCTTAGGGCATCAGGAGATGCATCACTGGGTGTAGAATGCCCTGCCTAGGACCTGCAATGCTATAACTATGGTATTTAGGTACCTGTGCATATTTACTTATGAATGTGCCTTCATGAAACTTGAAAGGGTTCAGAAAAGATTTTCAAGGATGTTGCCAGGGTTGGAGGGTTTGAGCTACAGGGAGAGGCTGAATAGGCTAAGGCTGAGGGGTGATCTTAAAAGTTATGAGCATAGATAATGTGAACAGTCCTTTCTCCAGAGTAAGGGAGTCCAACACAAGAGGTCATTGGTTTTAGGTGAGAGGGGAAATATTAAAAGGGACCTAAGAGGCAACGTTTTCAAGCAGAGGGTGGTGCTTTTATGGAATAAAAATTGCCACAGGAAGCGGTGGAGGCAGGTACAATGACAACATTTGAAAGGCATCTGGATGGGTACATGAATAGGAAGGGTTTAGAGGGATTATGGGCCAAATACTGGCAAATGGGTCTAGGTCAGATTGGGATGTCTGGTCAGCGGGGATGAGTTGTACGGAAGGGTTTGTTTATGTGCTTTATAATTCTATGACTCTGTGTGTCTTTGAATATAAGATGCAAAAGGGAGGCCAATCAGGAGAGGTGCTCCCTCCTCCAAGGTCAAATGCACTCCAACTCCCACTGCCTGAGCACACTCAGGAGTAATGGGAAAGATGCCAAAGGCATCAATGGCAGGTAAGCTGCCCCACAACATCAGACTACTCACTCCAGAGAGAAAAAAAGATGCAGCATGGGGAGGGCTTGTTTCATATAACCATGAGAGAAGAATGTTCTAAAGCAGATCACTAGGAGCAACACATGAGCAGTCTTTGATTTGCCCTCTCATCATCCCTCTGGGAAACTTTATCCATCTCTGTTTCACACTTACAAGACATTTAACCACGTGACAGCTCTACTCTCATGAAACCTTTGAAGAATTTCAGGATAAAAATAATTTTCTGCTACTGCAGCGAACATTTTGGTAACCATGGTAACAGAGATGAAAGCTCAGCTTGTTACAAACAAGAAAATCCAATATAAAGGCCATCACAAGGAGCAATGGATGAAAGAACTTGGTTATTAAGTGCATAGGGGGTTCAATTAGTACTCCAATTAATATATAAACGTAGCAATAATTAGTTATAGGACTTCAGATGAAGACAATATTTTGTACTTTGATCGATGTTCCATTGTATGTCAGACCAGATAAACACAAATATGTAAGTCTGGTGGTAGGGCTTTTCTGGTATATTACTCTGAACCAGGAGATCTGTGTTCAAGTCCCACCTGCTTCATAGGTGTGTGGTGACATCTCCGAACAAGCTGATTACAAACTATCTATAAATCTTGTCAAAGCATAAAACTCCAACACAAATCACGTTTTATAAAATCTCACTTTCCAAAATGCCTACAGCGAATAGGAAATGTCCCTGATTATTCAAAGTTTAATTCTCATACGTGTAAACTAACAACTCAGGTCTGTATTTTATCCCAAAACAGCAGCATGCATTTGAAATATATTCTTTATGAATCAAAAAAATATTTTCTTCATAATTGTCTGAAATTGTTTAGATTGAATTGCTGGATAAATGATTAAAAACGGCATTAAGACATTAAAAATTTGCCAATTTTCTTGTTTCTGAACTTTAGAAAGCTTGACTTGAACATCAAAATATATTCATCCTTTAAAGTGGTCCTGTCTTCCTTTAAATTTAAACAGAAAAGGTTGAAAATATTCAGGACATACTCCACATCTGTGAAGAGAGACAAAGCTAATGGGCATAAACTTCCCAGCTCCTGAACAATGTGGGCATTGCTGAGAAATTTGGGAGAATTGTATGTGTGGTTCTCAGGAAGGAGTTTCTCAATGCCAATATCAAAAAGTCCCATTTTCCAAACAAATGGTGAGACGAGATTCCCGGTAGTGAGCAGTACATAATAACACCTCACTATTAACCAATCCAGCTACGTTTGCATGCTATTTCCTGTTTTCCCAACCACCAGATTCCCAACAGAAAGTCAGAGCTGGTACCTGGTGACTCCAGCCCATTGCTTGGCTCCTCTGAACCTCCATCTTAGACACTAGGCATCAATATCTCAGTGGACAGTGAGGACTGCAGATGCTGGAGTTTAGAATCGAGAATGTGGTGCTGGAAAAGCACAGCCAGTCAGGCAACATTCGGGGAGCAGGGGAATCGACGTTTTGGGCAAAAGCCATCCATCAGGAATGAGGCTTGTGAGCTGAGGGGATGTTGAGACAAATGGGAGGGGGATGGGGCTGGGGGGAAGGCAGTTGGAGTGCAATAGGTGGATGGAGGTGGGGGTAAATTTAGATTACTTACAGTGTGAAAACAGGCCCTTCAGCCCAACAAGTCCACACCAACCCGCCGAAGAACAATCCACCCAGACCCATTCCCCTACACTTACCCCTTCACCTAACACTGCGGGCAATTTAGCATGGCCAATTCACCTGACCTGTGCATCTTTGGACTGTGGAAGGAAACCAGAGCACCCGGAGGAAACCCACACAGGCACGGGGAGAATGTGCAAACTCCACACAGACAGTTGCCCGAGGGGGGAATTGAACCTGGGTCTCTGGCGCTGTGAGACTGTGCCACCGTGCTGCCCTAAAGGTGATACGTTGGAGGGGAGGGTGCAGTGGATAGGTGGTAAGGAAGATGGACTGGGGGGACAGGTCATGAGGGTGGTGTTGAGTTGGAAGGTTGGAACTGGGATAAGGTGAAGGGAGGGGAAATGAGGAAACTGGTAAAATCCACATTGATGCTCTGGGGTTGGAGGTTCCTGAGGCGGAAGAAGAGGTGTTCTTCCTCCAGGCGTTGGGTGGTTAGGGTTTGACAATGGAGGAGGCCCAGGAGCTGCAGGCTCTTGATGGATTGGGAAGGGGAGTTGAAGTGTTCAGCCGTGGGCATTGGGGTTGATTGGTGTGGATGTCGCGGAGATGTTCTCTGAAACGCTCTTCATATAGACATCCAGTCTCCCCAATGTAGAGTGGACTGCATCAGGAGCAACAGATACAGCAAATGACATGTGCCGTTGCTCCCGATGCAGTCTCCTCTTCACTGGGGAGACAGGATACCTACTTGCAAAGCGCTTCAGAGAACATCTCTGGGACACTCACATAAAGCAACCTCACCGCTCTGTGGCTGAACACTTCAACTCCCCCTCCCACTCCGCCAAGGACCTGCAAGTTCTGGGCCTCCTCCACCGTCACTCCCTATCCACCAGATGCCTGGAGGAAGAACACCTCATCTTCCGCATTGGGACCCTCCAACCCCACAGCATCAATGTGAATTTTACCAGTTTCCTAATTTCTCCTCCTCCCACCTTACCACTATTCCAAACTTCCAGCTTGGCACCACCATCATGACCTGTCCCACCTGTCCATCTTCCTTCCACCTATCCGCTCCAACCTCCCCTCTGACCTATCATCATTACCCCCCACCTCCATCCACCTATTGCACTCCAACTACCTTCCCCCCAGCCCCATTCCCCTCCCATTTATCTCACCATCCCTTTAGCTCACAATGTGGAGATGCCAGTGTTGGACTGTAGTGTACAACACCAGGTTATAGTCCAACAGGTTTAATTGGAAGCATTAGCTTTCAGAGCGATGCTCCTTCATCAGGTGGTTGTGGAGAACACATTGTAAGACAAAGAATTTATAGCAAAAGTTTACAGTGTGATGTAACTGAAATTATACATTGAAAAATACCTTGATTGTTTGTTAAGTCTCTCATCTGTTAGAATGACCATGTTAGTTTCACTTCTTCCATATGTAAATTGCAAAATTTTTTTTATAAGGTTACATTCTCAAGTGAACTTTAACAATTGGTGTCAGCCCAGATAATGTATTGAGTATTAGCATCCCTCTGTGCTGTTGTCTGTGCCATAATGTTTAGACTGATTCTAATCTAAAAAATTAATTAACAGAGTCTTACATGGATTCCTGCAGATTTTGAGCAAAGTACAATGTAACTCTGCAAGTACAAATTCACCCCACAAAACTTGTGTGTGTATGTGTGCGTGTGTGTGCGTGTGTGTGTGTGTGTGTGTGTGTGTAGGTGGGGGGAGGGTTGTCAGTGTCTGTGTGTGAGAGAGAGAGACAGAGAGAGACAGAGAGTGAGAGAGAGAGTGCAAAAAGGTCATCCCCATGGGTACCAAACTTAGCTATCAGCCTCTGCTTGGCCACTTTTCGCTGCTGCCTGTCCCAATGTCTGCCTTGGAAGACAGTCACCCGAAGGTCCGAGGTCGAATGTCCCAGACCACTGAAGTGTTCCCCAACTGGGAGGGAACTCTCCTGTCTGTCGATTGTTGTGCGGTGCCCATTCATCCGTTGCTGTATAGCCTCTGCTTGGTTTCCCCAATGTACCATGCCTCAGGGCATCCTTGCCTTGCCAACGTATAAGACAACGTTGGATGAGCCGCATGAGCACCTGTTACGTACATGGTGGGTGGTGTCCCCGCATGTAATGGTACTATCCATGTCCACACTCTGACAAGGCAGACTTCGGAGCAGACAGCAGTGAAGAGTGGCTGAGCAGAGACTGATAGCTAAGTTCTGAAACCATAGGGAGGCCCTCAACTGGGACCTTTGCTCAAAAACTGTATGGATCCATGTAAGATTCTGTTAATTCATTTTTTTAGATTAGAATCAACCTAAACATTATGGCACAGACAGAAGCACAGAGGGGTACTAATACCCAATGCATTGGCTGGGCTGACACCAATTGCTAAAGTTGACTTGAGAATGCAACTTTTTTAAAAAAAGCTTTGCGATTTACATATGAAAGAAGTGAAACTAACATGGTCATTCTAACAGATGAGAGACTTAACAAACAATTAAGGTATTTTTCAATGTATAATTTCAGTTACATCACACTGTAAACTTTAGCTATAAATTCTGCGTCGTACAATTGTGTACTCCACAACCACCTGATGAAGGAGCAGCGCTCAGAAAGCTAGTGCTTCCAATTAAACTTGTTGGACTATAACCTGGTGTTGTGTGATCTTTAACCTTTGGCTCACAGCCACATTTCTGATGAAGGACTTTTGCCTGAAACATCGATTCTCCTGCTCCTTGGATGCTGCCTGACCTTCAGTGCTTTTCCAGCACCACATTCTCAACATCAATATCTCAGAGCAGACTCCATGGACATTGACCACACACACACACCCATCTATCGGACATGTACCAGGCTTACGGCACCCTCATGTCACTTCCTTCTGACCAACTTACAATGTTACTGTGAAGCATTGGGGAAAAGATGGTGGCACTTACCCAGATGAAGCAGAGAAGGTTTCTTCCTACACTGCTGGCAGTTTTCCGGATGGTTGAGTCTGCACTGATTCAGGTGGCAACCTCAGACAGGGTTGATACAGTTTGGTGGAGTGGCTTACTCTGCCAGTCCTGAGGGAACAGGATGGTGCCCCCCTCTCCCAGCACCCATCCCATCCAGCATCCCCACCAGCTTCCTGCCCACTCAAAGCAGCGCCATTTTTCTTTTATCTGATAAGTGCAAGGCAATTCACAGGAACTGTGCAGGGCGCCTCTGGGCTGATTACCATTGACCACATGCACAGTGATCTTTTAAAGATGTCGCTGGCACCAGGAATCCTGGGAAATCTCAGAAGTGGTGAGTATTTCCATAAAGGACTGTTGCAGAAGTGGGCAAGTGGTTTGCCATCAAGCATTGGTGCATAGTTAATGAGGTGGATTTTGGATAATGAGTGTGAGAAAACTTGCTAGGCCTCATGGGGAGAACCCAACCATGAAACTTGCCAAAATAACACACAACCAATTTCTGTTAAGAGTCAGACTTGTTACTTTCTCCACAAACACTGCCTGATCAGATGAGGATTTCCACCATTTTCTCTTTTGATTTCAGATTTCTAACACCCGTGGTATTTTGATTTTATATTTGTGTCTTCCCTTCTCTCAGAAATTGCCAACAGTAAGATGGTGTAAAAATGCAAACAGAACTTAAGAGCAAAAGAAGCAACCTGTGCTTTTTTTTAGATCTAATGTTATTGTGGAGACAATCGCTGATTTCTTTTAATAATCAGTTTAAAACCTGTTGCTTTATGGAATGAAGCATTCTTAAATAATGATGTACAATGTGAGTTGTCCCACAGTTGAACAATGCACTCCATGGTGTAATGCACAATGTGTATTTCCAGTGAAGATAATTCATATAAATTAGTCCTTTTTCTTTGTCCTCACTGGCATGAGCAAAGGATGAGTTTTAATAGAATACGATCTTCAATATTTTCCAAGTTCCCTGCTGTGTGTTCCTGCTGAGTTTGTGTGAAGACTGGAATAGGTGCTGACGTTCTGGTAATTTTACTTCAGATAACAATAAAAGAGATGAGATCAGCTTCTTAAAGAGAAAGCTCCATTAATCCAGCTTGTCATCCACTACAGGTAATCTTGGAAATTTAATTTGTAAATAAATGATGAAAAATATACAGTTTGCAGATGAAAAGCAATCACTGCATTAAAGCCTGAGTGATGGTTGTCCTTGGCAATGGCTTAGATTATTACTTATTTTGTACTAAACATTTAAAAATCTGAGAGTCCACATATTAGCAGTTTATAAATAGACTGATAATGTGTTGCTATAGGGTGCTTCAAGTAAGCTTCAGGCTTAGGAAAAGTGGAATTCATCCAATCATTAACTAGAAAAACAATTCATGATTACTGTAAACACAGTATAGTCATTAGCTTAGAAACTATTTCCATTAAATTCTCATAGTTTCCAGAGCTACAAACTGCAGGGTTTTTTTTATTCTCGTTTTCACTTATGCATTTTGTACCGATGTGAAATGGCTTACACCTAAAGTCTAACCTTCAAATGTTTTCTGACAGTTAAAGGTAGTGTTCAGTGTGAACCTTTAGGAACGAATAAGGTAAAGTTGGGTGTTACTGATACACATTGGTACCTTGTGTAGTACAAATCTAATTCTCACTTCCTGTTACTGTTTGTAACTGTGGTGAATTTATGATTTGGAGATCCTGGTGTTGGACTGGAGTGTACAAAGTTAAAAATCACACAACATCAGGTTATATTCCAACAGGTTTAATTGGAAGCACACTAGCTTTCGGAGCGACGCACTATCACCTGATGAAGGAGTGTTGCTCTGAAAGCTAGTGTGCTTCCAATTAAACCTGTTGGACTATAACCTGGTGTTGTGTGGTTTTTAACATGGTGAATTTAGTGAGCCTGACCCAACTGCTCAGTCAGTTTGTGGATGGAACCATTCCATTGTGCTTTTGTATACATTGTGCTGTGCCAATTGTCAGAGGTACCACAAAGCAAATGACTTCCAGCCTGCAACACAAAGGTGTTCACTATCAATTGTTTACCATTTAAAGATTTTTCCAAAGCTTGAGTTGCCTGAGAATGTCAGTAATAGTTGGAGTGCAGTAAACTTGCATCTCACTCCGAGCCCTGACCAGTTTTCTGAAAACACTCTATTTTGAGGATTTGGGATAAATAGTTAGTAACGTTTTTCAAATGTAACTGTTGAGTTCGCTGGGGAATGGCTGACTTTCTAGCTTCCCCTCCTGGCATCTGTATTAGAGACGATTCAAATTGAATGTCGTATTTTATCCCAATAATGTGCCTCAGCCTGGCCTCAGAAGGCTGGACTTGGCTTTATAGACGTCCTGATAGTTGTATGGATATAGCAGTTCACTCTACTGTACAAATAGCTGCTTTTGATGAAGGCCCTTGGCACCATCTTCTTTAATTGTCAGAAACTACAGGGGCTGTTTGATCCAGTGTGGTAGAGGTAAACCTGGTCTAACAAAAGAGTCTTTGAAGTTAAGATAAAGTTTGTTTGATGTTAGCAACAGGTTACCAGGTGGATGCTGTTATGGAGACTTTGAGGAGGACCAGATATTCAGTTTCTCTTGGAGTTGCAGCATGTGCTGCTCACAAGTCCATTGGGCGTATTGTATAAATGTGTACAGGTCTAAAAGGTTTTCTCCTGAGGGAGTGCCTTATGACAAAGATAATGACATCCAATACGATGATGACAAATGTACTTGAGGGAAAAGCAACTGGTGGGGAAGGGATTTCTTTAAAAAGCAGAAAGTTAAAATGTAAGCAAAGCATAGATTGAGAACCAAAGGAGGGGAGCACTGTGGGGCATGGAAAGTGAAGATCCACAAAAATTATTTAACTCAAGGTCTTTGACATGGACATTGCAAAGCCAGGAATAAAGTGACAAAGGGACAGATTAGAAGCATGAGCAGCCATTGTCTAATGGAAGAAGAACCTTAGGAGATGCAGAAAGGCTGGGATATCCTTCATACAGTCATAGAGATGTACACCACAAAAACAGAAACAGAAAATGGTCCAACTTGTTCATGCCAACCAGATATCCTAAAGTAATCTAGTCCCATTTGCCAGCACTTGCCCATATCCCTCTATACCCATCCAGATGCATTTTAAATATTGTAATTGTACCAGCTTCTGGCAGCTTCTTCCATACATGCACCTACCCTCTACGTGATTCGAAGTGTTAAAGGTGTGAATCATTGTTTCAAAGTATGGGGAACAGGAATATTCCAGAAAAAAAGTTAAACAAACAGGAATCGTTACTGCAGTAAGGATTATCCAGAAGAAATCATTAAACAACTAGGACTCATTTCTTTATGTTCCAAAAAAACAAGTCATTTTGTAAAACCATGATTAAAGCAAGCATTATTTATTAATATGGATTCATCTGGTATAGCCATTAAGAAAAGGGAATTATTTAATAACTCCAGGGATTCATCCAGTGAAAGCACAAAAAAAGAAATCTTCCATTTTATCAGTGAAAAAGGATGGAACTTTCTACTTTGGCTACAAAATATAACTAAATCCTCCAGTATAGCCACACAAAGTGGCAGCACTATTATTGCTGCAAAAGAAAAGCAAGGAGAATATCTGATCACATTAGGATGACATGTTATCAGACATAACATTGCCAGAAAGGTTTAGTTGCAGAGATGGCCAAATAGAACATCGAATTGGACAGTTAAGAGAAAGCATTTCTTAAAATACAGAATAACAAACAAATTAGAATTAAATCTGAAGCTGAACAATTAAATATACGATAATGTAGTTGGGTGTAAATCTGATACTGTTTTTGCTCTCTAAAGTATAAAAGAATCAACAGATATTTCTGGAGAAGTACTAAAAGTCTTTGACAATTATGTTAATCTCAGTACAGTAAAACCTTTGGAAGATTACATTTTCAAAGAAGAATTCAGCATCCGTAGACATCCATAAATTATTTTATTTCTGATCTCTAAAGATAAGTGGAGAAAATCAGCCAAGGTGATTTAAAGTCAAAATTCAAGAAAGATAGAATTGTTATTAGAATTGCTGATGAGTTATGGGGACTTTGGGGAGGAAATGGATGTTCAGTCTCACTGCTTTGAGATCCTGAGATGTTTTGCCCATAAGTCTATGTGAATAATCAAAGTAAGTTGTGTATATAGCACTCCTCTTTCAGACCCACATACAACATTGTATAAATGCATATTAGATCTAAAATAGTCAGAGACTAATATCAGAGAAAATTTGTTGACACAAACATTTGAGTTTATTTAACAGATATTTAGGCTAACATGAAGTCGCAAGAGCACCTCTTTTGGTCACTGCCTGGTCCCACAAGCCCAGACTTAAATCGATTGCTAGTATCCATCCCTTCCTGCTTCAGTCCCTGCCCATCACAATAGAACACTTGCATTCTCAATCTCATTGCTGCTGTTGTCACTACAACGTTATTATTTCCCAAAATGCCTTCTATTTCTTCCTCTCAGCACACGGCCACCTCACTTTCCACTATAACCTTTCAAAAAGGCATATTGTAAAATAGTTTCTCATGTGTGTTGATGTTAGATGGATGCAGATGTTCAGAAAATGGTGCATATGCCCATTTCATTTCAGCTTTCTCATACATCAGTGTAATGCAGTATACATTTATAGGTTCTCAGAGTTACATCACGTGGGTGAGACTCTCCTTCATGGCTTATCTATGAAAACCATGTTTATTTCCTGTTCCTTCCTTATTTTTCCTAAAACATTGATATCCCATGTTTACCCCATACTTTATGCAAACAAGGTCACACCATGGTTTCCTAAATAAAATGGTAAATTCAAATCGCACTCCAGCTCTTCTGAATTGTAGCCCTGAGCTTTTACAAATGCTCCAACATACCTGTTTTGTTGTTTACATGATTTTCAATTAACCAATGTACCTTTAATCACCTCATTATGAGCACCTGTTTTCCTCAGTGTGAGGATCCCAGAGGATCCCAAGGCAAATTATGCTTTTAATTGCTATTCCTAATGAGCTTCATGGGCTTGTTCTCTTGATACAACTGACCAGTACCTTCCCTGAACACAACAGAAAAGAATGATGCAGCAATTACAGCACATTTTATCAAGAATGCTTTGCTTTATTTTGCTTGAGTGCAGAGCTTCCACAGATTTAGGATATCATTTGTCAGACAAAGAACAGACTCAAAAGGCAGTTCCCATTAAATATCTACCTTGCTTTCATCAGAAAGACTCAATGTTATTCCATTTAAAATGCAATTTTTAGCAATCGGGATCCCAGCAGTGTTACACAATATATCGGGATAGTTCCATGGGATGCAATTTGGGATAGCTGCCAAATCAAGGTAAAAGGATATAAAATAAGACTAGCATTGGGATTTTCTTTCTTGGGGAGGGGAGTGGGGCTAATCATGCATGTCCCAAGCAATGGAGAATGCTTCACCCCAGATAAAAAGGCTACAGGGGCAGGTTTTATTGCAGCCTCTTTCGTTCTTCCTGTAAAGCCAGGCTGGAATGTCTCAACTGATGGCCCCTCAACATGGTAAGGGTACGAACTCCATCACCAATAGGCCAGGAAAATGGCCATCTAAGATCAGCCGGCAACCAAGGGACTGGTCTGGTGGCTTGATTCTTTCGTGTCCTGCTTGGCATCTTAACCTAAGGGCCTCAGTTAACAGCAGGGCAGGAAGGTCCAGCTTTAGCCTTCCCACCTAGAACTTAGTTCGAGTGGAGCAGGCAAATGACAGGGTTCTGGTGTGGTACTACTTGACTGAATGAGATTCCCCTTGCTCCTACGGGCCACACTGCCTTTACGACTGGAAGGCGCTGCCCATATTCTGATCAGTGTTGATGACAACTATTCTCAAACTGAATGTCACGATGCAACAGCAAACCAATTTAATCTGAGGAAATGTCTAATCTGTAAATTATTGCAATATTGGACATCTTTAAAAAAGTGTTCTGAATTTCCAAAATAAGGATTAACTTCTAATATCATAAAATGCTATACTTACCAGAAAATAAAAAATACTGGAGATCACAGCGGGTCAGACAGCATCCATGGAGAGAAAGCAAACTAACGTTTTGAGTCTAGATGAATCTTGATGATGTTCTGGTGAGTCACCAATGCTCAATGTTAGCGTGCTCTCTCTCCATGGGTGCTATCTGACTTGCTGTGATCTTCAACATTTTTTGGTTTTTATGGATTCCAGCATCTGCAGTAATTTGCTTCCATATACTTTACAGAAATGTCATTTGACCCATCTGTTCCTCCAGTATATTGCCCAATAGCAGACTCCCCTCAACTTGTGTAACTTGAAGATATTTAAACAGTACATTTGTATGATCAATTTGTGTAATGTCCTTTGACATCTATTATCCTTACATAATCCTGTATCAATCTCTACAATCTGCATTAATCAACCATACATATCTTCACATCAATTTATAACCTTGAATCCAGTTCATAATAGTATTAAATACTTTTGTTTAATGGATTAGTCCAATGTAGCAGCAAATACGAAAAAAAAGCCAATCTTTTCTGAAACAAAATTGTAACACCTTTTACTTTGCTTGAAGTTTGCTAATTATTTCATGGTGGTCATTTATTTTGGAAACAGATCCAAACATTCCATATTTTATCATATGGTTATTAATGGAGCTTGGTTCACATGGCTCATATCAACTCCTCTCACGTGATTGTCAACTCCTTATTTTATTAATTATGTGATGGGCCTTTTTGATGCCCATCTCAGGAAATTATGCAGCAGGTGGGTTTGGCAGTGCCTACTGTTGCCAGCTGTGTGATATTCACACTGTTGGCACTATATTGTTTTAAAGCCCAGTTGCACACTGTTTTTAGATGCTGCAATGCCTCCCTTTTGTGGCTCCACTATTAGTTGGGACTGGATGGCATGCTCTTTGGAAGATCAGTGCAGGCCGAATGGCCTCTATCTGCCCTGTTGGGAATTCGATGATTACCCAGGACAGGGCCCAGAAAATGGGAATCTAACACCATGACTTGCTGATAGGCACTTGGAGGTGCTGGTGGACACGGTAGTGGTTAAGAAGACCTTGAGTTTTCCTGATGATCAGCAAAAAGAGGCCAGGTCAACAGACACAGCCAGCCTGGACCAAGATAATAGCCCAGCTGAAACATAATGGACAGTAACACAGGAGAGGGGCTAGTGATCTTCTGCTCTCCACAAAGGTAACTGCAGCTATTTCCTCTATGCTCTATCACACTCATACAAGCACCACACACTCTAACTCTGCCACCGCACACCACTGTTACCAAAGCTCAGACTCCGGCTTCCATTATTGTATGCATCAGGTCTACTCTGTCTCACACCCAATTCATCCTCTGAAACTATGAGCCCTTCCTACACTCTGCATTGCCTATTCTTTTCTTATTTCTCCTGCTCATGCATCATTACTTTCATCATACTCAGTCCCTCCCTTTGTTTCATTACAGTAAATATTAGCCCACCCCAGGACTAAATTAGCCCAACTAACTTAGCTGCAATCCCTGAATGATTACACCTGACCTGCAGGATGGACTGTAGCTAACCCCCCTGGACTGGAATGGTTCGAGTCCTTTGTTAATATCATTAACTGAAATATAGCTCTCATTCAAAGTGTGAATTTCATAGAATCCCGAGAGTATGGAAGTAGGCCATTCAGCCCACAATGACCCTCCGAACAACATCCCACTCAGATTCAACCCCTACCCAATCCCTGTAACCCTGTACTTTCCCATGGCTAACCCACCTTACCTGCACATTTTGAAACACTCTGGGCAATTTACATAGCCAATCCAACTAACCTGCACATCTTTGGACTGCGGGAGGAAACCCGTACGGACATGAGGAGAATGTGCAAACTTCAGGAATTGAACCCAGGTTCCTGACATTGTGATGCAGCAGTGCTAACCCACAGCCATTGTGCTACTTTTTAGACTCTTGTATTTAATAATGGCTATCTTGTATTTTATAATAGCTAATATTTACACTGGCAGTACCCCTTAAAAGACCACGGGGACTTGTCTCCTTTTACTTCTACACACGGCCATTTGTTTGAAGGACACACAATGTGTTTGCCAATGTAAATTGCTGGCATAGGCTGTAAGTGTGACAGTGGCATAGCAGGGTGACATACAGCAAAGTGTCCACTTGCTCGCCTGTACAGTGCTCTGAAACGTGATAAGCTGCTACCCTTCCCCTTTGAAAGGCAATACAAGCCATGAAGGCTGGCAGCCTCCAAGATAGAAAGGAGGAGAAAGTGAGGACTGCAGATGCTGGAGATCAGAGCTGAAAATGTGTTGCTGGAAAAGCGCAGGTCAGGCAGCATCCAAAGAGCAGGAGAATCGACGTTTCGGGCATGAGCCCTTCTTCAGGAATGAGGAAAGGACTCATTCCTGAAGAAGGGCTCATGCCTGAAATGTCGATTCTCCTGCTCTTTGGATGCTGCCTGACCTGCTGCGCTTTTCCAGCAACACATTTTCAGTCTCCAAGTTAGCACAAGTGAATGAACTCTAAAAAAGTAAGCCAAAAGTCATAAGACACATCCGATGGGGAAGTATGAGGTTGGCATGTGTGACTGTGTGCAACGCGACTTTGCAGAAGTGAGCTCCAAAGTGAAGTGCTGCAGTGTTTGTGTGAATTGGTCCAAAAGCAGCTATATTTTGAGGCTGGTGGTTTGCCAATGCTGACTTGTTTGGGTAAAGGATGGAAGAGGACACTGTGGTGAAGATGGATTTGGATGCATGCCTGGAGAAGCAATCAGCAAGCGGCTGCCATCAGCTAACCACTCTGACCTTCACCTCAAGGATTGGCACCAACTTGTTTCTCAGGAGAGGGGGAGAATTGGAAGATGCGTAGAAATGGTTGTGAGCTAATAGTGAAATGCAAATGCATGGTAATAAGGTAGTTACCACTAACTAGTGAAATTTTGAACTCACCATGCAAACCTTGAGTAGAAAATTAGACTTTTTTTCGAGACATTGAGTGGCTAATTTTACTTCTTTTACGCTGTATTTACCCAACTTGTTGTTGGCCACACGACTCAAGTGAAAAGTTTCCACCTGTAATTTACATTTAATAACCTGCTTATTTCTACATTATGCTTCCCTTTCAGCTATGTCTGACATCATTATACCAATGGTTTGTTTTTCTCCAAAAATTCATTTTGGCAACATTTTTTTTTTCTAATTTAGATTCTCAACCTCTTGATAATCCATCCATGTTCTCCCACTAATACACTTGATGCATTCCTCTTTCTGAAGGTTGGAATTCTCTTAAGAATTTAAATGCAGCCTTAACAGTGACTTGTACTGATCACTAAAGCTTAACACCAAATACCTGAGGGAAACAGGTTAACAACTGATTAGCTCTGTTGAAAACATATTACTTGAATATTCAGTACATATTTATGAAATATACCCATTTCCCTTTCTGCCTTTTTCCAGCGGACACTTATTGTTTATGTCTCATGTTCAAGTACAGAATTCATTCTTGCATTTATCATATTACGATCGTATAACCTTTCTCAGTGGCATCATTTAAATAATCAATTTGACTGCTATTGATCCCTCTGTGTCACCTGACTCAAGTCATCAGCAGATGAGATACCTGCAAGTGAAAATAGGAAAGTGAATCATACCTGTACAGTATATTGTGGCAAGCAGCTCATCTCTGACTCTAATTTGGAATGGTTGCCACTATCAGAACAAGTATAGTGCTAATTTGCTATCATCTAACTTGGTTGCTTCTCAAGTTGCAGAAAGACAAAATCTACACATCTGGAACTCCACTTTGAAATTAAGTTAAAAGTGACTGCAGAATCTGCTTAAATAATTTTCCATCCTATTTCAAGAAAAATACAACTTGTCATCTCTAAGAGATCCCTTGAAATTTCAAACATCAGCATCAGGTTAATGCAGCAAGAGGGACGTCAATCTGATAGTTACACAGTAATTCACACTATCATTATTCTGGCTTTTTTCTTCAGAAAATAAATTCAAATGACTCAAACACTGTGAAAAGGATCAATTCATCATAATGTTCTCCTGGGGGATCCAATTATATCATTTCTAGAATAAGAATTTCTTCAGCAAAGAAATTGTGGTGGAAAAGCCTTTTTTTAAAATAAAACCTGGCAACTGTAAAATCTTATCTTCCAAATAAAGTTTATTCATTATTTATAACTAACAGTTACAAGCAAATCCAATACTATCCAATAGTTTATACATATTGTATGAGTTCATTACATAAATTCAAGATGAGCTGGTGAGTAAATAACAACACAAGACATAGTCATGGAAGAAAGAATCCGTGATCCATATCGCATTTTGCAGTATCAAAATCTACATCAATATTGTGCAGATTGCATGAAATATAACACAACACATCACATTTCCCCCAAGGCAATCTCTCCTCAAAACTAGAACAGGACACAAATATTTACATGTCTCATTCTTTTCAAATGTGAAGCACTTTACATAATCTGGAGTTATATATGAATCAGATAGGGTTTATCTCCACAAAATCCGAAGTGGCTGAGTTTAAAGTTAGATGTTCGGCATTCAAATTCAGTGAAATTTTTAATGTACCTCACAGCAATATGCTTAGGGCACCCATTATTCTTCAAGGAACACTTTCATTTTAACATAATTTAAAAATATATTGCATGGATATATTGACTAGTTATTTGAACCCACTTCAATAAACTTGTCTTTTTATAATGCTACTCATATTTGATATCTTATTTAGAACCTAGGATGCATTGTTTCCTTCAAAGTGTAAAATATATCATAAATGTCTCAATGGCATCAAAACAAGTGTGATATTTAACATTGTTGTTCACATATTGAGTATAAAGTTCAGTTTATTAAAGTAACAGTAAAAACATTTACACTTGGCTCAAGGGCTCCAACCAGATTTCTCTGGATGAATAAATCATATAAGCTGTGATTCATTGAATCCACATCGAGTGGCTTTGTAAGTTTATGTTGAATTAAAGTCTTTATTTTATGCTATTCATTCCCATTTCAAATTTTGACATACTTTTCTTCATTTCTAGAGAATATTTTTGTACTGTTGATTAAAGAGTAGCCATGTCACATAATCTATAATCATAGCAGTAATTTCTGCCTGGATCTTTAAAGCTCCCTTTCTTATAAGGGTTGTGCAGCAACCAGATTTGTGAGAAACACTTGCCTGGTTATTGAAATAGCCTAGAACTCCCAATGCCATTTACAATAGCTATGCCACGTAAGGCAAATATATGCAGGCAATAAATGTGACAGTATCTATGTTTAGCTACAATGGCACTATATCAGACTGTTAAGAGTCCTGTTGGTTTTCTTGTTTGCTCGCAAGAAAACGAAAAACGTGGGAGTTGTAAAGAAGGCTGAAGATCTAAGACCTTCTCCAGAAACTAGGCCCCATTTAAAAATCTGGAACTTCTGACAAAATGTGTTCCAAAGGCAAAGGCTTCCAACTTTGTGTTTATTGTCTTTCACTTTAATGTGACAAATGTAAAGATCGAAGTGAATGGCTACATTTCAATCCTGATTTTCTGTTTCTTTCCTTCCAGCTACCTTTGATTTATCATTTTCCTTTCAACATAATTAACTTTTATTTCACAACA
The DNA here is from genome assembly GCF_020745735.1 of Hemiscyllium ocellatum. Lineage (NCBI taxonomy): Eukaryota > Metazoa > Chordata > Chondrichthyes > Orectolobiformes > Hemiscylliidae > Hemiscyllium > Hemiscyllium ocellatum. The sequence goes on along the minus strand of NC_083424.1, from coordinate 25,324,384 downwards.
ATTTTCCTAAAATGAAACATTTGTGACTAAAGTTGAACTCAATGTTACATCCATGACCATTATCCTACACAGTCACATAGCGGTAATTTTGAATCCATCTATCCTTTAGTTAACTGACAATGTCTGATTCAACACATTTCACACCTTGGTTGACTTTATATTGAAGTCAACATTGATTTAGCAACAATGTTCCACCTTATCCTGTGGCTTTTCTGCACAGTTCGTTGGTTTAAGATTAGGCCAATGGATGCTAGTATTGGAATAGGAAGAAGCCATTGAGCTCCCCATGACATTCAATTTGATCAAGGCTGATTGAATACTGCAGACTGATGCTAGGTCTGAAATTTTACAAATTGCTGATTGGCTGTTTATCTCAGCGTTACTTAAGTTCATTTTTCGTGTTCTGAGGAAGGGTCACTGGACCCGAAACATTAACTCTAATTTCTCTCCACTGATGCTGCCTGACCTGCTGAGCTGTTGCAAGTTTTTGTTTCTGATTTCTAGCATCTGCAATTCTTTCGGTTTTTGTTTTAGTAACTCACCTTGATTTTGAACACAAACGTATGGGGATGGTAGGGAATTAAGGAATCTACACTGCAAAGTTTCAAGGTGGCAACAAGTTGTGTCAAACAACACTGACTAAAATGATAGAGAAAATGGCAAATAAAATGTAACACTAGAAAATTAATGAGTTTTACAAAATGCACTAATGGAAAATCAACCACAATTTCCTATCATCTTACTGCTCTGTCTGTTTTACTGCTAAGTTATTCCTGGCAAATTGTGAGTAGCTTCCAGGCAAGAGGCTCAGTGGAATATTGATGACACTGTACTAATTGGGAAGGTAACAACAAGAATAATTCATCACTCGAGAGCAAACTACGTCTTTCCCCAATTTCTTAATTAGTGTTATGTGTCAACGACCAGTACAACTTGCTTTCCCAGGGAAAAACAACATTAACTAGCCAAAGACAACAAAGCTGGAATCTGCGCTTTACAAAAACCAAGAACAAAGCACTAATGATGCTGAAAACCTAAGAAACAGAAAATGCTGAAAATACTCAGCATTTCAAGCAGTCTCTGTGCAGAGAGAAACAAATTTTACCTTTCGGACCAATAATCTTCATCAGCCTCCACAGAAAGTGGCACACATTGGATGATTTCCAGCATTTTCCCTTTTTCTCTGCATTCTTACAAAGTTGCTCTTTTAGTATACCAAACAGATTAATTCTCATCAGTGTCAATGTATATTTGAAGTATTTGTGAGAGAGCCATACAATAATGCTAAAGTTTAGGATGTAATGAAATCCTCTGCAAATGATGGGACCTTTATGCATGCTTTTTGTCTTGTGGAACTTATTTAGGCTTACAAAGTGCTGACAATTATAAGACCCCTCTTCACAAATGTATTACTTCTTATCATCAGAAATGAAATTCATTAAATTGCTTGGCAAATATACCTATAATTTGTTTGAATCTAAAAAAAAATACATGGGTGACTTATATTTTTATGCTTTTTATTTTAAAGGCTAATTTTAATTAATTTAATCCTTTAATAAATATCTTCTCTATTTAGCCTAATCATTGGCTGTTCCTCACAAAAGTAGAAAGGAGAATTTAAATTCATAGCCCATTGGTCACTTGAGTAGAAGAGATATTGCCAACTTTGTAATAGGCCTCATCACTGACTCAATTTCAACTTGTTATGTAAATATAATAACAAAATAAATCATTTGTCACACTTTCTAACTTAACATCTTCAGATTTAAGGTTCTAAAATAACAGTGATTTATATTTAACCTTCAAAATGTGAGTTAACCAAAATACCTTGTACTTTCCAATACCACTGGGATTGCTTTGATTATATGTGCTCAATTTAATACCTTTTAAATTGAACCTGCCTAGGTCTATATAATGGGTATTGCCCTTCTACTTTGTAAAATACACTGGATTCAATATGCTATTTACACTTGCTTTGTTAATGTCTTTGTTTCCATATAAAAGTGAATGTTCCAAAATCTGTTATATGCAATATTGCTTGTAGTTCCATTGGCACCAACCACTGCTGATTCTAATGCTGCCAGATTGATTTCTCTGGTAAATTTAGCATACGTGCAGTTAACAGTTTTTATGGTTTCAGACATATGTGCAGAATCAAATGCAGTGAATTTGCTGGTCTTTTAGTGCATTTCTATGGCACTTCTTGGGTGTGACAAAGATTATAATGGTGTCATCAGAATAGAACATGAGGACATCATTCTCTAGCAGACAGGGGTTTGCTGTGAGAACAGATTGAGCAGCTCCACTTTTGCCTACAGGTGAAAATTATTGAGCAACTATTTAAATTAATAAAAAACTCTTTGTCATTTAGTTTCAAGATTAGTGTGCTTACTAGAAACTCTCCAACATCTCTTTTCACTTTAGGAATTAAATGTTTCTTTGTTTTGCTTGCACATTTTTATCAACAAAGCAATTGTCATTTTTTTTCAAAAATTGTCTTAATTCAGGAGAGATTGCCATTTTACCCAGCATCCTTCAAAACACCTAGGCTATTGAGTACATGTTACTCACCTTTGAGCTACTGTGACTCTTAACCTCAATGGAAATGTCAATAACCTCTACTAAGATCATTTACTTTCCCTTCAATTTTTTTTTTGGGCAATAGATTTCATATTTGAATGTCAAACAAGCCAGCAACGAGAATGTAACTTGCAGAAACAGCATTTGGTGTACATTACGTTCACCAGCGATGACTGTGAACACAATGGATTTGACAGCTGTATCAGAATAATATTGAACACTTCCATAGCTATTGCCATTTGTAAACTGTTCATAGCTCTGTAACATTCCACTCTACACTACCTCGGTCTGACAGAAGAATCCATCCCAAATGTCAGTACGCATCCATTTTCTGATCAAGTGACTGTATTTGGCACCAGTACTTTCCAATGTCTGCCGTTGGGCTGGATTGTATAGCTGTTGTGTCTTTTGAGATCCTCTTAAAAGCAACATCCCAGGACTCCCTGCTGCCCCCACACCACCATCACCCCCTACTGTGAAGTAATCTTTTCACATAATCTGACAGCTAAGTACGTACATTGAGTTGCATGTGGAACTGGAGTCATTGTTTTAAAATTAAAAACAGAAAAATCCACATTAATGAAAAGGAAATGTCTCGGCCTCTGGTACATTCACTGCCAATTTCATTGACATAATAGTCTACAAAACACAGTAGACGTAATTGATGCAGTTAAGACTGTGACATACTTGGCTACGAAGTATAGCAACATCTAAAGTTACAAAAGTTAACTTTAAATAAACAACCTCGACTGAGGACATATGTATTAATTGTTACTGACATGCAACGTGGGCTACCAGGACACTAATAGTTAGCTGGACTAATGGTGTAACGAGACAGATTTTAACACAGAACAAGCCCTTATTTATTTCTGAACAACGCTTGATAAGCAGTGTCTTTAAATTTAAACCACCTTAGTCAAAATGGTTTTAAAATGCTCTATGATTTTGCTGTCCGTATGGTAAAATAAGATAAAATGGGCACTTTTTAAGCCATACAGTTTTCACGTGCAAAGCTACTTTCTGCTTTCTTCTGTCCACTGTACATTATTTACAGAGACACACTCAAGCAAAAAGACTGACATCCCTGAGAGATGTACACAGGTTATTTACGAAAATGCTGCATGTTTCACGTACGGCTTTATGATTTCTAGGAAGCGACATGTTGACTGATGCCAGCATTCCGACAACTAAACAGACGCTTTTTTTTTGCCTCTGTGCACAGTTAGCTACGTTATAGCAGAAGGTGCACTGTGTATGATTCAATCAAATGGAAAACATTTCTGTTCTTATTTAAAGGAATGACCAGTGCAATTAACTGTCGGCGCAACAGCCCTCGCTTTCTCTTGTTTTAACTGTCTCTAATTGTTAATATTGTGGAGGTCTTTCCATAAGGAATAACAGACACAAACTTGCACAGTATATCACTGTAATTTGCCACCAGTAAACTGAATCAGGCCAACACAGTCTGGTTTTAACTAGCCTGAACTGGCATTAACAAAGTAGTGGTCAAGGCAGTAAAGCAAAGCATATTTAAACCCTAGTAATGTACTTTGCAGGGTAAGATACTCTGTGTCCAAAAATCTTATTGATTAGTTCTTCAAGTCCTCTTCTCAGTCCTTTATGCAGTCTTCCACGACTCCTTGGGCAGACAGCTCTGCAAGGACATTTTCCAAATAGTTAGGATCTGGGTAGCCGTGTCCAGTTAAATTTGATCCAAACTCTGTTTTATGATGGATTTCATTCCATACTACAGTATCCGTTTCTCCAGTGGTGTTGGATGTTCCAATGGTAAAAATCAACCTGCGATCCCATGCCACAATCAAGAGCTTCAGGATCTAGTAAGTGAAAATTAAAGATTAGAAAGGAAGCAGGCTTCTTTCCCTAAAGGTGAACCAGCTAAGTATTTATGACATTTCACATTGGTTACATGGTCACCATGAGACTTGTTTAAATACCAAATTTTAATGGTTTCAAATTTCACTATGGGATTTGAATCCATGTCCCCAAAACCATTGCATGCACTATTTCTGTCACTCTGCAGTTCAAGAGAGAAATAATTTCCTTTGTCATTCAATAGACCCAAAGTGCCTTGAAAGTGCCCTTAATAGCTTGCACTTCTAAAGACAAAAACAGAAATCGCTGGAAAAGCTCAGCACATCTGGCAGCATCTGTAGAGAGAAATCAGAGTTAATGTTTCAGGTCCAGTAACCCTTTCTCAGAAGTGATGGTAGCTTGGAGAAAGTTTTTTTTGTGCAGAAGATAGGATGGGGGAGAGGGTAAGGACGTAAGTGATAGGTGGAAGTGGAGCCCAAAGAGAGAGAAAAACAGTTTTACGGACAGACAAAGGAGTGGATAATAATAGCCTAGGGCAATGGCTCTTACGGTGCAATGGTAGTGTCCCACCTCTAAAGTCAGGAGACCAGGATGCAAGTCTCACTCTGCTCCAATGATGTGTCAAAACATGCCTGAACTGACTGACTGAAATATCTGCATGTCCAGAGCAAATTTTAAGGGTGCAAGAAATATGGAACAGCCAGCAGAATTTGGATAATTCCATTTGGTATCCTCAACTAAGATTGATCTATGATCTGAACTGAGAACTAATATCTGATCTGAGGCTCTTCTTAAGGTTTTAGATGAGGTTTTTGCTCATCATTGTCTTTAATTCATGTAACCTCCAGTTAGGCAAATCTTCTGCTCAGGAAGCTATTGTACCTTTGAGGAAAAATTATCTACTTCCATTACAAATGTAAAATGTCCAAATTCAGGAGTCCAAAGGAATTTAAAACTTGCTGTCAGAACGTTTGTGAAGTGTGCAGCTGGTCAAGATTTTAACTCAACCGTCTTTTCAATACTATAAATGACTAGCTCTTATACAAGATTCCAAGTTGGGGTTTTGTTTTGGGGGTGTAAGTACAGATGTGTGTAAATATAAACCTTACCTTGCGGCCTTTCTCATTATCAGGCAGATAGCAGTGTCGTGGAAAGCCTCTGGCTGTGAACTTCTTTCCTTGATTGGGATGTTCAATACCCTACACACAATTTTAAACAAAAATTGAGAGAAATGTGACAGATGGATTGACTAATGAATCATAGTTTCACACAAGTACTAAGACAGTTAAACACGTTTAAATACCCACTGGGGAGCTTTATCCTCTAACACTGTGCATTGAAAGTTAGCTCCATGCTGCCCATTGTTTACAAAACAAGGTACAGCAAAATAACTTGGATTGTGTTGCTTCAAATGTGAGCAGTTTGTTTCCAAACCCAAGCCACCTGCAATTATTTCTATACCACGCCTTGCCTACTTAATCTGAACTTTTGATTCTCCCTTCATCCAAAACTATCGGCTTTGTCCACCCTCATCTCTACACTGCTTCCCTCCTTCACCAAGCACATCCTGACCATTTCCCTGACCTCTGAGAATTTCCCCTACCTCCTTCACAGCAGACATCAGACACTAACTGTGGGGAAAAAAGCTTCCTTACAATCCTTCATCCTCCTTTTTAATGTCCCATTTTTATTCATCTCCAAAACTTTAGAATAGATTGCTTCACAATAATCTCTCTCTTTACTGTCAACTCTAAATCTACAACAGCTTAATACCTCTGAAAATTTAGTTCTTTTTATAAATACCACCTCTTTGTTGTGTTTCTCATCTTGCACAATTAAAACTACTAAACAGTAAATATATTTTCATGCAATATTTTTTCTTTTGCATGGAACATATTCCCTGTTGCGATCTGGTTTCTGCATTCCAACTTATTTGAGGGTGGAATGATGGAATTTTCCCTGTCGAACATGCCATATTCCACAGGCTGTTTTCGTTATCTGATTAACTTTGTTTGATATGCACCACATGTCTACTGAACTGCTAAAGACATTAGATTGTACAAATGATTGTTTCTCTTCAAAGAAATACAAGTCATTTCTCCTTTGTGCATAAACAAAGTAATTGATACTCAAAATACGCATGGTATAGAGAGTTTTAAAATATTATATATTAATTTCAATACCAATACATTGTCCCCATAGGCTTTTACTGGTTCTGAATTCTAGCTTTAAAAGACTGAGTGTTCTAATTTTCACCGCCAGATAAGGATTATATTTGCACAGTGCTGTGGTGATAGCGTGCAATCTGTGCAAAAATCACATTTTTTTCACTTTTTCAACAGAAATGAGTAATTTAAATTCTCTCTGAACTATATTTGCAGTAAAAAGATAATAGTTACTCAAGTGATCCTAAAAAGATATGAAATTGTTAGAAGCATTCACTTGTAGTCCTGCTGGGATGTCATAGACAATGCGAATAGTTTTGAATTCTGGGTATCCAGGCAGTGAGTGTGGGATCACATGATACTCCATCTTCCCGGGTGGCTGTGTTCCAGTTTTCTCCCCATAAATGGCCTTGCAAGTCGGGCACTGCAGGCTGCCATCCTAAAGAAGAGAAATTACAATAACTTAATGATCTTCAATATTCTTGCAACTCCAAGGTTTTATGTAAGTTAATACTACGTTGTATTATAAAGGTCTGTAAGATTTTTGAATAAATTTCCTTTATACAATACTATGGCTATTTTCATCTAACACTGTATCATTACATTCTTAACATTCAGTTTTACTACTTTCAGTCTCTTTCCCACGATGTAGGGTGGCACAGTGGCTCAGCAGTTAGCACTGCTGTCTCACAGCACCAGGGACCTGGGTTCGATCCCTGCCTTGGGTGACTGTTTGTGGAGTTTGCACATTCTTCCTGTGTTTGCGTGGGTTTCTTCTGGGTGCTTGTTTCCTTGCACAATCCAAAGATGTGCAGGTCAGGTGAATTAATTAATTAATTACCTATAGTGTTCAAGGATGTGCAAGTTGGGTGCATCAGTCAGGGGTAAATGTAGGGGAATGGGTCTGGGTGGGTTACTCTTTGGGGGGGGGGGGGTCATTGTGGACTTGTTGGGCCTGTTTCCACACTGTAGGGAATCTAATCGATACTTCTCTAGATGAGAGTGGCGGCTTAGTTGTGGATGAAACAACTAGCCTCAATGATCAAGATGGATTGTGTTCAGTAGCCTTCCATCTTTGGAGTTATGATTGCGAAACAACCTTCTGCCCTGAAATCTGCTTTGGTGATTACTTCAAACTCACTATTCAATGACATCCACTATTCCACTGTGCTGTGTGAAGCTCAACTCCGGGTGAAATGTGCCACAGTTTCCAGCTGTCTGATGTGCTAATGGCAATGGGACTTGAATTTACACTCATAGTTTTACTTATGAGAAGCTGCAATAACAGTCTGACCATCATGAAAAGCCTCCGTAGGGAGTGAGCAGTCTTTAGCCACATCACTAGGGTGTCCCTCCCCCAGCTCAACACTATTAACACCACATCTGAAGAATGGATTGTGAGCACCATGTGAACACACTGACTTGCTGTGAACTCAAATGTGACTGTTTCTCAAATCATGACTATCTAACTTGACTTAGACAAAGTGGCAAAATGTGACAAGTATACAGTGATGATTAATGCATTTTGAGGCTGCATTAACAGTCCAATATTTGAACATGTTACAAGTAACCACAATTGAAATAACATCACAGAATATGGTAAAGAATATCTTTGTTATCTTAAAACTACCTGAAATTTATTAACCTTGCCTCAATGTCATCTTCTCAATACTTGTGCTGAAATAGCCTACAGTAATACAGAGCAACCTCAATTATCCAAATGAGACAGGCGGGGAGTATTTTGCTGGGGTAACTGATCTGATCATAAACATAGGAAGCCATACTGAACATGCAAACTGAACTTTCTGTCCACTCAGGAGCATCCTGTGTTTGTGCCAAGTCCTGAGCAGCGACTGTCATCAGATTTCTTTAATCTCCTCAACATTTTGGATCAGGACAAGAGCAAACTAAAGTTAATTAATTCATTCATGCAGGTGTGTGTGTGTGTGTGTGTGTGCGCGCGCGCGCGCACACACACACAGAGGTAGAGGCCAAAGCAAGTCGGTTCCACTAGCAACGATAAAGCAAATGTCTGTTGAGTTGCAACAGGCGAATTTCAGCCACGGCACCACACACCCGGCGAATGTTACCAGCAGAGAGAGAGAGAGAGAGGGAGAGTGACAGACAGACAGACACACACACAGGGCGAGGAGAGCACAAGCAACTGGCGGGGGGAGGAAATCCAACATTAGTTCATGTGGCATTGCAGATCAGGATTGGAAGAACTGGAAATTCAGGCTGAGGCTCAGTTTGTTGTGTGTGTTGTTTGCTGTTGTTGTTAATGTGCGATTACAAAAGAGTAGTTTTGTCCTGGTGGATGTCCTGTGTGAGATTGTGGGTAAGCGTCTCTCTCATAGTGTGTGCTTTTATATAGAGTTCAGAACGATTGATGAGACCTTGTGATCTTATTCGGATAATCTGAAATTCGGATAATTGATGTTCGGATAGCTGAGGTTGTTATACATTGCCATGTTCCAAGCTACACTGAACACATGTTTATTAATTAAAATGAGTACTTTCACAGGGGTGTAAAATACAAGTAGAAATTTACAATTATTGAACAAATATTGTTCTAACACCACATACACTGGCTCAGAAGTTACTTCCTTTTTCAGTAGTTCAGGGTTCGTTACAAACCCTCCAACCCATACATCCCCTCCAGAACATTGAATCCTAGATGTGAGGCAGTTTGAAAACTCTTGACTGGGCTGAAGGGAAGCTCAATGTCACTGATGCTGCATGCAGCTGGGAACCAGCTCTGCAGGGAACGTCCCAAAGAGAGCTGCAACTGGGCTTCCTACAGTCTTGCAATTTGGAGCAGATAGGGGAGCAGAGTAACAGCAGTCTCTCAGTGGATACTGATGACCAACCGTTCATCACAAAGTCCCTGACTTCCTCCACTGAAGAGCCAGTAACTTCAGCACCTTGGTTTCAATACCCTCTTTTTCAGCAACTTAACTCAGCAGCAGTATCTCATTATGGCTCATTTCAGTGTTCCCAATTGTTGTCTGCTCTTCACACTCACCATTTTGAGTGGTGGCCCTCCCCAGGTTATTAAAAAGCTGTTCAATCATCAGATAACTGGAAGTGAAGCTAGTATTTTCCCAGATGACCACTCCTGCACCTGGTGGTATTTGCCACCTTGACCAGTATATGGAAAGAATTGTTGGGAATTTGCTGCTACCAATTATTCTTTGTCATGGACCTGCCTGGTTAGTGATAGAGTATCTACAGAAAAGACACTGTTTATAGATAACAAGATGATTCATTGCATGAAAGCAATAATTACAATTACGTTCAGTCAGGCACAATTAGCAGGACTTTGGGGATCTTGTACAGATTCACTCACTCCCTCTGAAGCAACAATCTGCACTCAGTGTGAGAGTCATCAATAGAATGGGTGGAGCCTATGTAAATGTGACCATTAACCCCTTTGGAACAATTACTTCATGTAACAATGAACAAGTTGCTGGTTCTACCCCACCCAGCGTGACTATAAAAATAGCAACACACTGTGGAAACATTAGAAAGAGATACACTGTCCAAGAGTCTTATTTTCAAAATCACTCATGCCTGATGTCTCCCACATCCAACCCCTTGATGGCCAAATGAGAATATGGCCCTTTGTCTCTACCCTTCACTCTGAAAATAGACAGCACATTGACTGGTTATTTAGTGATGGGCAGTAGGACAGGTTCGGAAGATGTTCAGTTGTCATGTATATTCATAGATTTTAGGATGTTAAGTAAATTACAGGATATGTGGAAAATGCACAAATGTTGTAGTGAAAACAAGAGATCAGCTGGTGGGGGGAGGAGGAAGCATATTCAAAAGGGCAGATGGTTTCCCAATTCCAGTTCCTGTTTCTTATTTTCTCTGCTGCACCACTCAGAACTTCAGTTCCCAAATCTGGTCCCTGTCAACACAAGATGGACTAGTTGTGCAAATTTCACATTTTTTTAACTTGTTGGTTGATCTTCCATTAAAAACTGGGTGAAACAGGCCTGGTTCATATAAACTTGTTAAAAAATGTATTCACTCGCTGGACATAGGCATTGCTAGTTGTGCCAGCATTTACTGTCTGTCTCTTGTTATCATCGAGAAGGTGGTGGTGAGCTGTCTTCCTGAACTGCTGTAGTCCTTGTGCTAAACTTTTAACAATGAAAGTCAGCAAAGGGAGAAGTTGCCATTTGTCAGTCTGCGGAGAATTCCTGTGCAGGTCTTAGATATGTAAAGTTATAAATCACTGCCCCACTCCATTCAAAAAAGTTCTTTTTCTTTTTAATGTAACTTGGCCAAAGGTTTGAAAATAAAAACCATCGCCCGTAATTGATATAAAAATGCTCCTTCATCCACAATCTGGCCAATTAACAAATGTGATGTTGATACTGCTGTGCTGTCAGCTCCTGGTGGGTGAGACTCCACAGACTCAAAACAAACTCTTTACCTGGTTCTATTTTAATATGTTCTCTCAAATTAAGTTTACCTGGTGGGGGGGGGGGGGGGGGGGTAAAATCAGAAAAGGCTGAAAACTTTTAACAGGTTTTGCAGCATCTGGAGAGGGACAAGAAAGCTAATTCTTCAAGTTGACAACTGTATATCTTAGCAAAACTTAGCAAGACTTAAACACTTAATGTAAAGTCCTATGGAATGTTGCTGAACTGAGACCTTGGAATGCAGGTTCATAGCTCCTTGAAAGTGGAGTTGCAGGTAGATAGGATAGTGAAGAAGGCGTTTGGTATGCTTTTATTTATTGGTCAGAGTATTGAGTATAGGAGTTGGGAGGTCATGTTGCAGCTGTACAGGACATTGGTTAGGCCACTGTTAGAATGTTACGTGCAATTCTGATCTCCTTCCTATCAGAAAGATATTGTGAAAATTGAAAGGGTTCAGAAAAGATTTGCAAGGATGTTGCCAGGGTTGGAGGATTTGAGCTATAGGGAGAGGCTGAACAGGCTGGGGCTGTTTTCCCTGCAGCGTTGGAAGCTGAGGGGTGACCTGATTGAGGTTTATAAAATCAGAGGGGCATGGATAGGATAAATAGACAAAGTCTCTTCCCAGAGGTGGGGGAGTCCAGAACTAGAGGGCATAGGTTTAGGATGAGAGGGGAAAGATATAAAAGAGACCTAAGGGGCAACCTTTTCACGCAGAGGGTGGTACATGTATAGAATGAGCTGCCAGAGTAAACGGAGGAGGCTGGTACAATTGCAACATTTTAAGAGGCATTTGGATGGGTATGTAAATAGGAAGAGTTTGGAGGGATATGGGCAGGGTGCTAGCAGGTGGGACGAGATTGGGTTGGGATATCTGGTCAGCATGGACAGGTTGGACTGAAGGGTCTGTTTCCATGCTGAACATTTCTATGACTCGATGTCAATCATACTAAGCAGAGATGGCTGGGCAGGTGATGTGCTGTAGCTATATGATGTGGGAGCTGGCTGATCCCATTGTGAACGGCAATGACCACATCTGCAGCAAGTGTTGGTTGCTGGAAGAACTCCGGATCAGAGTTGATGATCTGGAATCTGAGCTTCAAACACTGCGGCACATCCGGGAGGGGGAGAGTTACCTGGACGCTTTGTTTCAGGAGGCAGTCACACCTGGGAGATTAAGTAATTCACATTCAGCTAGTGATCAGGCACAACAGAGTTTGACTGTAAGTGAGGCAGGTAGGGGGAACCTGAGTTCAGGAGTGGAGGAGCCTCAGCCCTTGACCTTGTCCAACAGGTACGAGATTCTTGCTCCCTGTTCGGATGAGGAAAAGGGCTCTGGACAGGATGCGCCAACTGCCCAAGGCACCATGGTGCAGAAGGCCATTCAAGAGGGGGGAGCTAATAGACAAGTAGTGGTTATAGGGGATTCTATAATTAGGGGGGCAGATGGTATCCTTTGCAAGCCGGATCGGGAGTCTCGCATGGTGTGCTGCCTGCCCGGTGCCAGGGTGCGGGACATCTCCGACCGGCTTGAAAGGATATTGGAGCGGGAGGGGGAGGATCCAGTTGTTGTGGTCCATGTTGGTACTAACAACATAGGCAAGACTATGGTGGAGGACCTGTTTGGGGAGTACAAAGCACAGGAAATTGAAGCACAGGTCCTCAAGGGTCATAATCTCCGGATTACTGCCCGAGCCACATGCCAATTGGCATAGGGACAAGAAAATTAGGCAAGTAAACACGTGGGAAAGAGGGATTCCACTTCATGGGGCATTGGCATCAGTTTTGGAACAGGGGGGATCTGTACCGTTGGGACGGTCTCCACCTGAACCGATCAGGTACCAATGTTCTAGCGAAGAGGATAAACAGGGTGGTCAGTAGGACTTTAAACTTCTGAGTTGGGGGGAAGGGAAAGTGAAAGCGACAGGGAGTATGGCGTTAAATGGAAAGATTAGATTAGTTACAATGTGGAAATAGGTCCTTCGGCCCAACAAGTCCACATCGACCCACCGAAGCGCAACCCACCCATACCCCTACATTTACCCCTTACCTAACACTACGGGCAATTTAGCATGGCCAATTCACCTGACCTGCACATCTTTGGACTGTGGGAGGAAACCGGAGCACCCGGAGGAAACCCACGCAGACACGGGGAGAACGTGCAAATTCCACACAGTCGCCTGAGTCGGGAACTGAACCCGGGTCTCAGGCGCTGTGAGGCAGCAGTGTTAACCACTGTGCCACCGTGCCGCCCACATAACTACGGATGAATGAACTACAGATAAGCAGCAGGATAGCATGTGTCCAGGCGGATTTAAAATTGAGGCAGACTGAGAATGCAGAAAAAAGCAAGGATAACTTAGGACATCATATGACTTCCAACATCTCTAATGATAAGGAAGTTAGCATTAAGGCACTTTACCTGAATGCTCGTAGCATTCATAACAAAGCCGATGAACTAATGGCACAGATAATAGTGAATGATTATGATGTGGTAGGCATCACAGAGACTTGGTTACAGGGGGATCAGGACTGGCAGTTAAACCTCCATGGTTTTTCAACTTATCGAAAAGACAGAGAGGTGGGCAGAGGGGGTGGGGTTGCCTTGTTAGTTAAGAACAAAATTAAATCAATGGTATTGAATGACATAGCATCGGATGATGTGGACTCTGTGTGGATGGAATTGAGGAACCACAAGGGCAAAAAAACCATAATTGGAGTTGTGTATAGACCTCCTAACAGTAGTCAGGACCAGGGACGCAACATGTACCGGGAAATAGAGAAGGCATGTCAGAAAGGCAAAGTCACATTGATCATGGAAGACTTCAATATGCAGGTGGACTGGGTAAATAATGTTGCTAGTGGATCCAAAGAAAGGGAATTCATGGAATGCTTACAGGATGGCTTTTTGGAACAGCTTGTCATGGAGCCCACAAGGGAGCAGGCTATTCTGGACCTAGTGCTTTGCAATGAACCAGACTCTATAAAAGATCTTAAAGTAAGGGAACCCTTAGGAAGTAGCGATCATAATATGGTAGAGTTCAGTCTGGAGTTTGAAAGAGAGAAGGCAAAATCGGATGTAATGGTGTTACAGTTAAATAAAGGTAATTATGAGGGCATGAGAGAGGAACTGACAAAAATAGACTGGAAGCAGAGGCTAACCGGGAAGATAGTAGAGCAAAAATGGCAGGAGTTTGTTGGTATAATTGAGGACACTGCACAGAGGTTCATCCCCAAGAAAAGAAAGATTATCCGGGGTGGGATTAGACAACCATGGCTGTCAAAGGAAGTCAGGAAATGTATTAAAGAAAAAGAGAGATCCTATAAAGTGGCCAAGAACAGTGGGAAATCAGAAGATTGGGAAGGCTACAAAAACAAACAGAGGATAACAAAGAGTGTAATAAGAAATGAGAAGATCAAATATGAAGGTAGGCTAGCCAGTAATATTAGAAATGATAGTAAAAGTTTATTTCAGTACATAAGAAACAAACAACAGGCAAAAGTAGACATTGGGCCACTTCAAACTGATGCAGGAAGCCTAGTGATGGGAGAGAAGGAAATAGCAGGAGAACTTAACAAGTACTTTGCGTCAGTTTTCACAGTGGAAGACATGAGTAATATCCCAAAAATTAAAGTGAGTCACGGGGCTGAGTTGAGTATGGTTGCCGTTACGAAAGAGATAGTGCTAGAAAAGTTAAAAAGTCTTAAAATTGATAAATCTCCTGGCCCCGATGGGATACATACTAGAGTTTTGAGAGAGGTGGCTGAGGAAATAGCAGAGGCATTGGTTGAGATCTTTCAAGAGTCATTGGAGTCAGGAAAGGTCCCGGATGATTGGAAGATGGCTGTTGTAACCCCCTTGTTCAAGAAAGGATCAAGACAAAAGATGGAAAATTATAGGCCAATCAGCTTAACCTCGGTTGTTGGTAAAATTCTAGAATCCATCATTAAGGATGAGGTTTCTAAATTCTTGGAAGAGCAGAGTCTGATTAGAACAAGTCAACATGGTTTTAGTAAGGGGAGGTCATGCCTGACAAACCTGTTGGAATTTTTTGAAGAGGTAACAAGTAGGTTAGACCAGGGAAACCCAGTGGATGTGGTCTATCTAGACTTTCAAAAGGCCTTTGATAAGGTGCCACACGGGAGGCTGCTGAGCAAGGTGAGGGCCCATGGTGTTCGAGGTGAGCTGCTGGGATGGATTGAGGATTGGCTGTTTAACAGAAGGCAGAGAGTTGGGATAAAAGGTTCTTTTTCAGAATGGCAGCCGGTGACGAGCAGTGTCCCGCAGGGTTCAGTGTTGGGGCCACAGCTATTCGCATTATATATTAATGATTTGGATGAGGGGACTGGGGGCATTCTAGCAAAGTTTGCCGATGATACGAAGTTAGGTGGACAGGCAGGTAGTACTGAGGAAGTGGGGAGGCTACAGAAGGATCTAGACAGGTTGGGAGAGTGGTCCAGGAAATGGCTGGTGGAATTTAACGTGAGCAAGTGCGAGGTCTTGCACTTTGGCAAAAAGAATAAAACCATAGACTACTTTCTAAATGGTGAGAAAATTAGTAAAGCCAAAGTACAAAGGGATCTGGGAGTGCTAGTCAAGGATTCTCTAAAGGTAAACATGCAGGTTGAGTCCGTGATTAAGAAAGCGAATGCAATGTTGTCTCTTATCTCAATAGGGTTGGAATATAAAAACAGAGATGTGCTATTGAGACTTTATAAAGCTCTGGTTAGGCCCCATTTGGAGTACTGTGTCCAGTTTTGGTCCCCACACCTCAGGGAGGATATACTGGCACTGGAACGTGTCCAGCGGAGATTCACACAGATGATCCCTGGAATGGCAGGTCTAACATATGAGGAACGGCTGAGGATCCTGGGATTGTATTCGTTGGAGTTTAGAAGATTGAGGGGAGACTTAATAGAGACGTACAAGATAATACATGGCTTGGAAAGGGTGGACGCTAGGAATTTGTTTCCATTAGGCGAGGAGACTAGGACCCGTGGACACAGCCTTAGAATTAGAGGGGGTCAATTCAGAACAGAAATGCGGAGACATTTCTTCAGCCAGAGTGTGGTGGGCCTATGGAATTCATTGCCACAGAGTGCAGTGGAGGCCAGGACACTAAATGTCTTCAAGGCCGAGATTGATAGATTCTTGTTGTCTCGAGGAATTAAGGGCTATGTGGAGAACGCTGGTAAGTGGAGTTGAAATGCCCATCAGCCATGATTGAATGGCGGAGTGGACTCAATGGGCCGAATGGCCTTACTTCCACTCCTATGTCTTATGGTCTTATGATCTTATACCATTAATTTGGATAAAAGGTCTAGCTCATTCAGTTGCCTGAGGTGGGAATTGAACCCAGGTTCCTGGCGCTGTGAGGCAGCAGTGCTAGCCACTGAGCCACCAATACTATCTGATCTGCTGAGTGTTTTCCAGCATTTCAAATCATAGAATCCCTACAGTGTAGAAAGAGGCCATCCAGCCCATCAAGTCTATACCAACCCTCCGAACAGCATCCCACCTAGACTCAGCCCCCTCGCCCTACCCATAACCCCCCATTTTACCATGGCTAACTCACCTCATGTGCACACCCCTGGACACTATGGAGCCATTCAGCATGGGCAATTTACCTAACCTGTACATTTTTGGATAATGAGAAGGAACTGGAGCACCTGGAGGAAACCCACGTTGACATGGGAGAATGTGCAAACTCCCCAAGGACAATCACTCGATGCTGAATCGAATTCGGGTCCCTAACATTGTGAGGCAGCAATGCTAACTGCTGAGCCCCAGTGTCCAGTATCCAGTATCCAGTGTTTTGCATTCCTTTTTCATTTGATCTGTTGATGATGAACTTGGTTGCATGTAAATGATTTGGGGCACCATATACCTGAGCACAAGTCCTGCATTCAAACCTGCTACCAAAATCTCTCTACCACTAACTCAGCGAGCACATACTCATTGTTTCGCTGAGACTCTGGTTAGCACACACAGGGGTTGAGGCCTGCTCACTGCATCACAACAGCAGAAAGGCATCTGCAAACTGCTACAGCTTTACAATTAGCCTTTTCCAATAATGGAAAGCTACATTCAGCTTTCAAGAAAATAATGCTTCTTCTGTGTTTGTTTTGGAGGAGTATTCCAAATCCTTGTAATGATGGAACACAAATGGATATAGCTTAAGAAACATATTAATATACTAGTACAGAAACAAGAATAAATTAGTTAAGCTAAAATTTCATGACTAAAAGCTGAGTACTTAAATACAATATCCTAGTCAGCCAACATTATTAGCCCAATGGTGTGATAAAGAGGAATTGCTAAAGCCAATACTACAGTCTTATCTTCATGTTATTTTTGAATGTGCGAGTCTATTTCCCATTAGTTTAGAACCTTGAACGAGACAACATCTCCTATGATCTTCAATGGGACCAACATTGGCAAGTCAGTGTCTCACCAGCATCACTGGAGGGTCATCACTGTCGAGCCACTGAACTGAAGCAGTCACACCTTAAGCAGCTGGGTAGTGGCTGGATACTCTGTGACACGTGGCTGATCTCAGATTCTTCTACCAGATACATGGCTCAAGTCATGGCTGTGATAGACTATTTACCACTTTCCTGGATGAACACAGTCACAACTCCCTGCTCTGTCAACAGGCTGCATTCTGCAGTGTACAGAATGAACTGCAATAAATTACTTCAAGCGTATTTCTACAAACCCAACCACCAAAACAGCAATGTCTTGTGTACTTCTCCAAACCACACATCACCCTGACTTGAATCTCTCCCAATGTTGCTTCCCGATTGCTGAATCATTATCCTAGAATTTCCCACTTGGCATCACTGTGGCACATTCTCACCAAAAGACCTGGGGAAGTTTAAGGAAAAGTTTTGTCATTGTCTTTTCAGCCAACTAGGCATCAGCAACAAATGCCAGCATCATTTACACCCTGAGAACAAATTCAAAAAGCATGATATCCCATTATCTGGCTTCAGTTCCCTGAACCCTTCATGTTTGCAATTGTTGCATAAGACTTCGCAAGTGTCTGCAAACATTTTTAATTAACATTATTTAACAAGATCTGACCTCAGAAGATTAGAGAAGGAGTCAAATGAACCCATGTCACACTTAGCCACCAGCTCAGAGCTAGCTCAGGAACAGCAAGCCTTGGAACTCACAAGAGATTACTCATGAATTAACCAATAGTGTGTGACATGAGTGAACCAATACAGGAAGGATAATAATATAGGAACTAAAATTTCTGAAAAAAAAACTACTTCCATATTTTGTAGTGAGAGTTGTGGTGGTTATATCACATATAGTGACTGTTCAAGGTAAAGGGCCGATTGCATGGTCACTGTGCGGGGGTTTCCTGGTCATTGGAGGTGTGAATGGTTGTGGGCTGGGGGGAGTAGGTACCATCAATGAGATTCTTAATCTTCACAAAAAGAAGGAGCTAAATATCATAGCAACTCATTACATTTCTTCAAAAAAAAAATTGCAGGTCAGCAATGCAACCACACACTGTGGCCATGTTTCTGTTTTGTTTAAATTCTGGTCTTGTAATTTATCATACCCTCTGATTAACTTATTCCAGTTGATCATTTCCATCCATTTGTTCTTCTCGATATCATTCAATGAATTTGTGCTAACTTGTTTTTACTTGGTGGCTCAGTAATATCTCCCACATCACATGCTACTGCTTGACTCTTAGCCAATTAAGCCATTGGGTACCCATGATTGTAACTGAACAGTTTGAATGTGTTTACTGGCTTTTCTACTTGACTACTTATTTCACATTTTTTCATCTATTAATTAATTGAAATTGATAATAGTTTAAAGAATATTTTAACTGTGACATGTGATCAAACTGCCAGCTTAAACTTTATAAAAATTCCTTGAATTCACATATTTTCATTGGTAATGTTTGGTACATTAAAGCAAATTAAATTTTATTTTCATCTTCAAAAGTTAGAATGCGTTTTTATATCAGTGCTTCTCGACAGACCACACCATCCTGACCCGGAACTGGATCACCGTTCTTCCACTGAGTCAAAATTGTGAAATTCACTTCCTCACAACACTGTGAGTAATCCTGATTACATTCTGCAACAGCTCAAGAAAAAAAGCTTATCACCTCCTTCTCCAGAGCAATGAGGGCTGGGCAATAAATGTTGCCTGTCCAGCATCTACACATCCCATGATCAACTTTTTAAAAAAATTCTCGATTGAAACAAAAATAAAACAAGTCTTTTAGATATTACATCTTCAGGAAGAAAAAGAATTCAAAATTGCAATCACTATTACCAGATCTTCACAGTTATGATTTTGAGTTACTGATGGACCTCACCTTATTGCCATTGTTGTACATGGCCACAAGACACAGGAGATGATACATGTGACTGCATTTACTGAGCTTTCCAACCAATTCCGGTTTCACTCCTTTCAGACTCATGACACCTTCGTAGCCCGATGAGCTGACCAGCCTTTCCATACAGATGGTGCAATCCTAGAAATAGGAAAACAACACAATTATAGGCAAGAAGGGTTCCAATTTGGACAATCCAATCTCCAAACTTCATTTACGAAGGATATTATCTATTGTAAGCAGAGGCTTCCAAGAACCTAGTTCCCTAGTGACTCAGAACGCACTGCGAGGTCAGCTCTGACTGCAGCATGTCAAATGACTGAGGTCTTGATTTTAACTGTGTTGCCTACAGAAATAGTTAAAGACACTGGCCATAATAGACAATGTTTAAAGCTGAAATTATTTCAATTCAAGTTGTGACAATAAATTTCACCTGACATCAGCTACCAGGTTTCTAAAAAAGCAAATCTTGTTTATTATTCCACACTTTAGTCAAATCTTAAGTGGAATTATTGGATTATGGAACAGTGCAGATGACTATTGAATGATATCTCCTTAAATTTCTGCATGTGAAACATCCATCCTATAGGACACAGAATCCCAAAGATGCAGAGCATTGAAGGTACCCAATTAACTTCCACATGGGGAATGCAACGTTAATGTCACTGGTCTAGCAATCCAGCATCAAGCAAATTTCTGGGAGCATTGGTTTGAATCCCACCATAGCAGATGTTTAAAATGGCAAACATTTCATTTATTGTCCTGAAGGTAAAGACACAATACTGAGATATATTCTGTAGAAGCTTGCCAGCTCTGATGTCCCATTTAAACAGATATTCTTTACTAGGTATCAAAGCTAAACACTGTTCAGTTTTCACTTAATGCCCATGCAAAGAAACATTTAAACAAATTTAATGGATAAATATTCTGAACTAGTTCATGAAGAATGAAAAGGTAAGAATACAAAAGGATTGCTGCCAGACCAGATGGAAGAGTAGGGAGAGGTGATGGGAAATTTTATTAATGGACGGATATTGAGAAAGTTTCAAAGATATGGAGAGTTTAACTGCAAAGTGGTTCAGGGCGGGAATTCTGGAGGTGCGATTGTAGCGACAGAAAGATCGATGGACAGTGGTGCAAAAGCCAGAACTATCAAAATAGGAGAAAGTAGTGTCAGGGCCAGAGGTACAAGACTAGAAAAGGTTTCAGAGATAGGGTGGGACAAGGTTTTGAAGGGTTTCGGAAACAAGGACAAAGATTTTAAATTCAATGTCATGGGAGACAAGGTCTGGGAGGAAGCAGACAACGGATAAACAGGAATTACTGTTGGAGAGATTGCAGTTGGCTGTATCAGTGGTATCCAGACCAACAAACTGAGGCCAACTATAACACTCCTCCTGCTCCTCTGGCTAAAATTGGTGAACTCAACTCAGACTAACCTCAGACCTTGATGATCTGCACAACTCAGTGTCTTATCCATCTGTATTCAGCTGTTACATCATGGAGGGACTCATTAATCGCCATTTAAGGCCCCAACAAATGACAAATAAAATCAAAACACAACCACAAAGCAGTTCTAAAACAAAACTCAGCTCATCAGTTTTCTTCTATGTCAGTAAACAAGCTTCTCAATTGTTAAAACTTCACACATATTTAACTGCTCTAGATAACTGATTTACTTCCACAAAATGTAACACGTTTTGAATAATTTAATAAAGGCATACATTTCTTATGAGAATTCTCTGAAAGGATTGTCAGCATTTGTTCATTTACAAAGCAGCCGCCTCTTGGCCCACTGCTGGTTTTAGGTAACCGAGGAGCGGCCTTGGCCATCAGAACTGTTCGTTAGGCATTTATTTCCACTTCCAGAAAGACTCCCTCAAATAATTCAGATCTACAGCAGTAAGTTGTTATAAACACAAGATACATGTTGCCTGCAACTTGCTGGCAGCAGCTACTGAGAAACAATGTTCGTTGTTGTAAAAGCTTATCTGGTTCACTGATGTGAAAAAGAAATCCGACCCACTTTTGACTTCAACCTCACTGCAATGTGGATGACTCTTTCCCTGCCCACTGAAATGGCCTAGTAGGCAATACAATCATTGACAGGTAAAAAATGCTGGTCTGGTCAAATTTTCACATTGAGGTCAAAGAGATAACTTTGGAGGTATGATCTGAGTTCTTCACTTCATTGTTAATGTAGAGGCATACCGTGTCGATGTAAGGAATGGGGAAAAATGTTGACTGGGATACCTCAGCTGGAAAGGTTAATGAACTGAGGTGTGGTCTATGTGTCATGCCTCACTGAATGTTGGGGACTAAAAATTCAGAAGGAAGTCCTACTGCTATGGACTCCATGAAAACACCAGGCACAACCTTCAGAATAGAAAACCAGAACAAATACACCAGGGATCAGGACTGATCATGTGCAGGAATGGGGAAGAGGGTTTAGAAAGAGATCTACAAACAGCAAACATGGATTTTCTTTTCAATGTGCCTGAATGCTGTCCATGGCATGAGTAAGGTGTGGGTTTGGTGGGGGAGGGGAGGAGAATGTAGTTGCATTTAAGAGATTTCACTGTTCCAACATCACACATTGGATCATTGGCACGACTGAAATTTCTGTTGCATCATGCAGCATTCCCCTCTTGTTTATAGCATACTTTCAACGTTAACATTCTTAAAAAGGCAAGCAATGGTC
This sequence comes from Hemiscyllium ocellatum, assembly GCF_020745735.1. Taxonomy (NCBI): domain Eukaryota; kingdom Metazoa; phylum Chordata; class Chondrichthyes; order Orectolobiformes; family Hemiscylliidae; genus Hemiscyllium; species Hemiscyllium ocellatum. The sequence goes on along the minus strand of NC_083424.1, from coordinate 25,302,303 downwards.
TGCTTTTTAGTTAAAAAGGAATTTACAAAGAGCTGGCTATGCCTGCTATTGGTTAAAGTGTGTTTAGAATCAAAGGTTATAACAGAATTACTGAGTAATTGGGATGCTGTTGGTAAAGGAGCACCAATTTAAGATAATCACAAGTCCAATTACATGACAAATGAGGAAAATTAATTGTTGTTGAAGCAGAATGACTGAATTCTCTTAAAAATAAATCTGTTGTTTGATAAAGAGTTCAACATACAAGAAACAAGTAGGAGTGTTGCATTAGACTAAATAGTTCACAGAGAGAGAATACCAGCCCAGATTTAATAGGCCAAATCAAATCAGTTTCTGTGCTCTATCATTTTCTGATTTAATGATCTAATCCTTCCTCTTCTGGTAAGAATAAAAGACTAAATGTTAAGCTATTTGAGGTCTAACTTGTTTCTTATTTTTGAGAGGATAAACCCAGTACCTGTTAAACAAATAAATTACCTTAATGAAGCTATTATAAATATTGATTATCCCTTGTTAACAGACAATACACTGATTTTAACTGACCAGCCTTTGCTTTAGAGTTAATTGGAATCTTTCAAAATCTGTCCACCCTGCAGAAATCAATAGCTAATTAAACTTAAGTGCATTAGCAATGCATTACTGTGTGTAGGATTTCATAGGCATGCTAATTTGAAATTGACAAATGTTTCAAATTGTTATGAATTTTGAAAAGGAAATGACAGTCAGTGTTCAGTCGAGATGAGAGTTTTCTTTAAAAAGCATTTCTTCTTGGTGTGTAGGCACCAGCAACACTACATGTGCTGCTGTCCCTTATTGCAATGAAGAAATTCGAAGCCAACCTCAAAGTGTACTGGAGTCTCATAATGGCCAAATTAGTTATTTCAATAACTTAAATTAGTTACTGTAATAACCAAGCATTTTATACTTCATGGTCAAACAGCCAGTCATTGAATTGATCTTGCAAAGTGCTCTGCTGCAATGTGAAGTCAGTCTATCTACATGAGTAGTCCAGTACTATAAGTAGTTAGTGGCTATGGCTATTAAAATAGTTCTTATTTAAAATGTAGAGGGATTATGTTTCCAACTGTTGCAAGAGTTCTATTTTCCTTATGACTCAATATTAACCATGCCCCTTATTATGCTGCATTAATATAAAGATCACATCCAGTATTCATGTGAAATCAATTGAGCAGGCTAATTAAACGTTACAATCAGATTGTTTTCATGAAGTTTGGATTTCACCACATCCCCACCTCGGCCACATCCTGCAGGAGTCACTGTAACCTTTGCCAGTAACTCCAACCACTCCCTCACTGGTGACAGGAAATATATTCATGACAGAATGGGACCCATTTCCCACCTTAGTGATTTACTATAGAAGTGCAGCCATTGAGCCAGTTTCTTTTACAAAGGTGCCAAGGTGGCAGCACTGCCCCTGGGTCTCAGGCTGCGAGGTGCTGGAACAAATTTAAGACCTCCTTCCTCACTGGCAGTGATTCCAGGTTTGAGTGGGTGGAGCAGGGAATAGGTCACATAAGTTGGCGAGGAAACCCGGGGTTTAGGGCAAAGCCCTTTCTCAGAGGGCTCCTAACACATGAGCTTGACTGCTTGCACACACTAACAATGGGCGTGATTTGCTGTTTTGGAATGCTGTCCAGATGTCTGAAAATCAATGGACCTGGTATCAAGTGTAGCACTGGACAATGGTTCCTGAAATGGCACAGCATTGTACTGACTATTCACCTATAAAGCTGCCACCTATAAAGGGCTTAATTGTTATGCTGATGATGTTAATTGTCTGTGACATGCTCCTTAGATGTCTGAGGTCCCACTACAAGATCAATCTTCACCAAACCAGATTCATTTCTTTTCAATCCAGCTTTTCCACTTGAGTGTACAGGTGTCCTTCTTTAATAGAAGAATTTTGTTGTGGTCAGCATCATTTCCATAAGAAGCCGGTGAACTGGTAGAAGAGCTTCTGCCTACTGTTGTTAGCAAAGTGCTAAGTCATGAATAGCTAAAACTGTAAACCTTCCAATAAAATGCCCAACTGTACTGCATCCATGGTTTAAATGATTCAATTGTACTCCTTATTGTTTCTGTGAAATTTCAAATGTTTTAGTTCTGGCTTCTCACTGCACAGCCCAAATTCCTACTTGGTTCTAGGCTGGCCAGTCCTCACAAAGTGTAAAGGTTAGACAGGGATTAAAAGAAACAAAATTATAAATTCAAACAAGTGAGAAATTTGCAAATTAAATGATAATGTGCATGAGGTTTATGACAGCAATATACAGCTTTGAAGTATAGTAATTAGGTCAGTGTGTTCCAGCAGAATAAAGCTAGATCTCTGACGTACTCAAGGTATTAAATGGTTATTTTACCCACATAAATTTGAACAAATTGCGACAGACTGGTGGGCTGCAACAAAGCCCTGATTAATGCACACAACAAACTATTACGATATCAAGAGGCAGAAATTAATTGCAAGCAGGGGTATCAATGAGCAATATTAAATCAACTAACTGTTACATCCAGTGCTGGACATCCAGTTCCATTGATAGCTACAATAGCGTGATTGATGCAATAAGACTCTGAACTGACTACAAAGAGTTCCTGTCCCCAAATGAAACAAGAATTATGTTGAAGCCTGCATCCTCCATAACCCAAGTCCATCTGAACGTTTGCTGCCTTCTGTTCTACAATCTACATGAAGAATGACCTAGTAACCCTTCATCTCATTCCTGATGATTGTTCCTTCAGCCATCTAGACCCCAAGCCATGGGATTCGTTTCCTAAACCTCATCACCCTCTACGTCTGCAATAAAACCTTTCTCAAAACCAACATTTTTCTCTGCTCCAAACATCCTTTATCAGGCCAGAGTTTGTCTGGTATTGCACCTGTGAAGTATATTGGGTATATTTTCATACTACACAAACGTAAGTGGTTGTTGAAAGGAGTTGGAAGCAATTCAATATTTTGGAATGGGGTGTTAATAAACTGTTTGAGATACGAAACAATAAAATCATTTGGAACCCGACTGCATCCTGCAAGGTTCAAACAACATGACAAAAACCCTTCCAGAGGGGGGCTAGGTATTAAAGATTGAATTAGTTTCCATGCTGCCTTGATGAGGTTGTGAAGTCAAACTGTAGTCCCCAGTGGTTTCGAACATGATAATTAATTATACAGTAAAAATGTTGTGATCGTTATCAAGCCATCGCCTCAAAAGAAATTCTTGCCAATATGCTCCCCTAAAATAGTGGACTACACTTCCAAATGACTTAAATTGCTTATAAAACACTTGAGGAAACCCTGAGTTGTGAAAGGTGCAACATAATTGCAAGTCTTTCTCATATGGCATGAAGGTCCAGTAGGATGGCAAGGTTGGGATCATACAGTTTCATCACCAAAAAAAAGTCTTTATTATTAGTTTGTGAGAAAGCACATTTTAAAAATACAGTCTATTCCAGTAATTTACAGAGACAAATTGGAGTAGGATCACAGACAAAGACAATATATAATCAGGGACAGTGACAATTGAGAAGCTATGACACAAAGAAAGTTTCTGAATTGAAAACAAGAGAAAAGCAGGCATACAAAGTCACTTCTTGGCCTAAAAACACACTCTTATTTTCCTTTCTTATGTTAAAAAGTAAAATCTCTCCATCCATCAGCATAAAACAGAAACACTATTTTTTAACGTTGTTTGAAGTAAGGACAGAATAAATTCACAGTGGCAAGTTCAAGTATTGCAGCTGTCAGGAGAATAGTTTGTATTTCTGATGTCCAGGTGGAATAATGGCATGCAGTAGGTGAACTGAATTGTCACAGCCACCTATCACCTTCTGGTCTTTCGCTGTGACTGAGGGATAGTTTGATAGGTAACCCTCACCTCATCTGGCGGATTCTTGACCTTCTGCATATACCTTCGCACCACGTCCTCTGGGGATTTTCCTGTCAGGAAGAAAGAGATCACACATTCTTTACTATCTGACACCAACAAGGGGAAAAGAAATCCTACATTCCTGCAGCTCAGCAGCTTGTATGTAGGTCAGCCTACTTTTATGAGTTGAAATCTGCAAAGGCAGCATCTCACACACAAGAATGATGATAAAAGGTTGGGGATCCTAAACTATTTTGCACAGGAGTGCCACAACCTTGTAAACATTGCAGGAGTGTCTTTGCACACGGGTGACTGGTTTGTGGTTGGTAATGACCACAGAATCCAATAAATATAAGCTCATACTTCTAAGGGTTTGACAGCTCTTTTTCACTGGTATACATCCTCTAGCAGAACCTGTTCACCCAATTGTGAGAATGCATTTTACAAAATAAAGTCTTTTCTTTTGGTCTCGATTCTGTACTTTATTCCAATCCATGGCCAATGAGGAGGTTTCAGTTCTATTGCCCTCCAGTCTTTAGAATGCAGATGGGAATTAATGAAGGAAGACTTTAACCAAAAGGAAAAAAACAGCTTTCAAGGAATAAACAGAAATGCACCATTGAACATTACTTGCAGATTATAGAAGCATCACTTAAGAGACTATTTGTTTCTGAAAATGTGCTGCAAAGAAACGTGGATCTTTTCTCCCCAACTCTTCTTTTTGTGCCCTTATCTCTCCCTTCATGTTCCTGGGCAAGACAACACCATGCTACAGGGAGCATTAGGCTTTAAGTAATTGTTATAATAAAATCAAGGGGGTCCTGTGACACAGAAGTAGTGTCCCTGCCTCCAACTGGGAAGCCTGGGTTCAAGTCCCACTGCTCCAATATTGTATCAAAACAATCCTGGACAGGTTGATTTTGTCTTAGACTTAATGTCCTTGCTTCCAAAGTCCCTGGGCGAAAGAATTCCATAGAGTCTGAGTTCTTTTTATTTTCTCATGGGATGGCCAGTATTTACTGCCCCTCCCTTGCCCTTGAGAAGACGGTGGTGAGTTGCCTTCCTGAACCACTGCAGTCCACAATGCCCTTAGGGAGGGAACTTACAGATTTCAACCCAGCAACAGTGAAGGAACAACAACATATTTCCAAGTCAGGGTGGTGAGTTGAGTGGAGGGGAAGTTACAGCTGGTGGTACTTCCATGTATCTACTGCCCTTCTTCTTCTAGAAAGAAGTGGTGGTGAGTTTGGACGGTGCTGTCTGAGGATCTTTGGTGAATTTCTGCAGTGCATCTTGTAGTATACACTGCTGCTACTGAACGTCAGTGGTGGAGGAAGTGGATGCTTGTGGATGTGGTGCCAATCAAGCTGTTTTATTCTAAATGGTGTCAAGCTTCTTAAGTGTTGTTGGAGCTGCACTCATCCAGGCAAGTGGGCGCATTCCATCACACTCCTGACTTGTGCCTTGTAGATGATGGATAAGCTTTGGGGAATCTGGAGGTGAATTACTCACCACAGTATTCCTAGCCTCTAATCTGCACTTGTAGCTATTATTGTTATGTGGCAAGTCCAGTTGTGTTCCTGGTCAATGGTAGTCCCAAGAGCGTTGTTAGTGGAGGATTCAGTGGTGGTAACACCGTTGACTGTCATGGGGCAGTGATTAGACCATCTTTTATTGGAAATGGTCAATGTCTGGCATCGTGTGGTGTGAACATGACTTGAGGTCATGAAGATGCTCCTCCTCATCTGTCTGAAATGGCTTGCCTTTCATTTGTGTATCCTGGTTCTAAACTCTCAGCTTGGGAAGATATCCTTTCTCCAGCTACTCTGCTTAGCCCTTTAAACATGGTTTAAATTTTTTTAAGTTGGCAGCTTTGCTCAGTACCATTATCTTTGGTTTTGCAATTAACTCACGTTCCTCCTATCCATCTATATCCTGATTTATAGCTATTTCTGGGATGTTAATTGATTCTCTAAAGAACAATGGAATACTCCCCAGTTGCCTGAATAGAACAATCTCAGCTAAATGACAGCATCCAGGATAAAGCAGATTGATGGCCCTGCCAATGAATTCAATAGCCACCCCTACAATGCCACCCCTTGAGACTACAGCAGCTTATATTCTTTAGGGTACACTACCCTATCTCATTGAGCTTGTACTGAAAGTAGCTCTCAGTCTGTGACCTCTATCATGGAGGAGGACAAGTGCTTCCATTATGGGATCAATCCATCACTTTCATGTTCCGCTCCAATTCACATCGTATTTTGACTTGGCTACATCACTTCATCATTGCTGGGTCAGAACCCTGGAATTCCCTCTCTAATAACACATGGGAGCATGAGAGAACAGAGAGACAGCAGCAGTTAAGGAAGGCTCAGGCATCACTACAAGGCAACTGAAAATGAGCAATTAATGTGACCTGGCCAGCAATGCCTGAAGCGCAAACACAAATGTGGAAAGTCTTTACAATGTTACAAAGGGGAGTGTAACGTAATTTAACAAGTAGTAGCTCATAATTCGGCAGGGATTCTAGCAGATCTGCTGCAGTACTGTGTGGTGTCTGTCAGTAACTAGATATGTCCTTGCCCATTTTAGATTTTTAAACGTTTCATCTGAAAAGTTGCTGAAAGGGCGAGCAGTTACTGTTGCAGCAAGAGCTTTGTCTATCTGAGTGAGCAGGCAAATCAAATAGATATCGACTTAACTAATGAGGCGGAAGGGTGATGGAAGTAAAAAGCTTAGAACAGAATAAGAAATGCAAGTTAGAATGAGAGGTGAATTGGTGAGGGGAGACTGGGTTAACTAAATGAATGAATGATGATTTATTGTCATTTGTGCTCTGCAATGAACAGCACAGTAAAATTAGTAAAAAAAACTTCTACTGTCGTCACAATCAGGGCACCATTTTGAATAGAATAAGAATAAAACAAGGGTAAAAACTGGATCTGTCTTCACCGACTTAGAAGAACCAGAAGGAATCTTATTGAAACACATTACATTCTCCAGGGCAGGATAGACTGGATAAAGGGATGATGACTCCCCTGGTCAAGGGTTCATGATCTCAGTGTACAGGGTAGTGATTGCAGATTGAGATGGGGAAATATTTCTTCACTCAGAGGGTGATAAACCTGTGGAATTCTCTCCCACAGAAGGCCGAGTCACTGAATATTTTTAAAAATTTCTAGAGGCTAAATGTATCAAAGGGCATGGAGAGTGCCCAGAAATATAGCATTGGGATGAAAGATTAGCTATGTTCAGATTGAATCACATAACAAACGCAATGGGCCAAATGGCCCACTTCTCCTCTTATTTTCTACATTTCTATCAATTTAACATTAAATCAGGTACAGGAAGAAAAATAAATGGAGGGAAGAAAGTTTGAATATGTAAAAAAATGTTGTGGGCGGCACGGTGGCACAGTGGTTAGCACTGCTGCCTCGCAGCGCCTGAGACCCGGGTTCAATTCCCGACTCAGGCGACTGACTGTGTGGAGTTTGCACGTTCTCCCCGTGTCTGCGTGGGTTTCTTCCGGGTGTTCCGGTTTCCTCTCACAGTCCAAAGATGTGCGGGTTAGGTGAATTGGCCATGCTAAATTGCCCGTAGTGTTAGCTAAGGGGTAAATGTAGGGGTATGGGTGGGTTGCGCTTCGGCGGGTCGGTGTGGACTTGTTGGGCCGAAGGGCCTGTTTCCACACTGTAAGTACTCTAATCTAATCTAAAAAAAAGGACAGAAATGAAAAGTGAAAAACATAAAAATTTGGATTTTTAAAATCCCAGCAATTAAATCCTTAATGAATTCTTATGGTAGTTAGTCTTCAATGCCACAGAGATTAATTGTAAATAATTAACATTTATCAAAGTTAAAAGGGTGCTCAGACCGGAATGGACAAGACTTGACTTTTAGTGGGGAGCTTAATTTGTATTTAACATGTAAATACAACTATGGCATGACATCTAATGCATTTCAATAGTGAGGCAGGCAATGAAATGTTTTCACAGAACTAATTGCAAAGCATAATGCTAAACGCAACTTTCGGATATTTGTGTTCAACCTCATTTCTGCCCTTCCTATAAACTCACTGTGCCACTTAAGTGCATGTGATGGTGTGCACCATTAGCCTCATTGTTATTTTTATCATCAATTGTGGCTCACATCTCACTGCTGACATTATTAAACCGGAAACAAAAGAGGCAGCAGACAAATAGTTACACCCCTTCAGAAATAATGAATGAGGAGCTGGTGTGTAATTAACATTCATTAATAATACTGAACTGAAAGTAATTATTGTTTATTTAAAAGTCAAGGACAGAAGATTCTTGATGAGAAGCCAAATTGTCTATTAATCCCTAAAAACTAAAGCTTTTCCATGAAGAGCACGTATGCCAGATGATTCGTCAGTTAGTAATTATCTCACACAGCAATGAAATGTGAAAACCCCAGGCTTTTACAATTATTAGCTAAATTTTAAATCCGGGAACAGAAATCAAATATATGAGAACCTGAGTTAGGTTCCCTGTATATACTATTGCTGCCATTAAAGACTGACTCAAGTTTGCCAGGAACATATAGTATGAACGGGTTCCTGTTCCAAGGAAAGGTCACTGGACCTGAAACGTGAACTCTGATTTTTCTGTACAGATGCGGTCAGACTCGCTGGGCTTTTCCAGCAATTTCTGTCGTTATACTCTAAAAGGAGGAATGCTGCTAATTCCAAAGGAAGCAGGAAGATCTCTGATTTGGGTTTTTTCAAAGTCAGCATCCTTACAACAAATGATGATCAATGTGTCAATGAACATTACCAGTTGCCATTTTTCTGAGTAAAGCAGAGTATTCTCTATAGGTCAACAGCGTGATGTTTGCACTTCTGATGTGCAATCTTCCTGGCCTTGAGGAAGGCGGTTTTAATCACGTTCAAGGTTATTCATTTTGTTCTTGTGCTGATGTTTGAAAATTCAGACAGGGTTTCTACGGACAATAAATTTAAAATGGGGCACACAATAGAATTCCCTGCAGTGCAGAGAGAGGTCATTTGGCCCATTGAGTCTGTAACAACCCTCCGAAGAACATCCCACCCAGATCCCCACATTTCCCATGGCTAATCCACCTGGCCTGTATATCCCTGGACACTCTGGGGAAATTTAATACAGTCAATCCGCCTAACCTGCATGTTTTTGGACTGTGGGAAGAAATCGGAGCAAACACGCACAGCTTATGAATGTGCAAACTCAACACAGGCAATTGCCCGAGACTGGAATTGAACCCGGATCGTTGGCTTTGTGAGGCAGCAGTGCTAATCACTGGGCCACCTTACCGCTCCAAAGTGGTTGAAGTACTTAAAGTAGAAATAGCTAAGCAACATAAAAAGGGCAAGACAGTAATGGCACCTCTCCAGTCCAACTATACCCTGTTATGGTTAAAACAGTAAGAGGGCTAGGTCAGCAATGTGTTAATAACACACAGGTTAACAGCACAGGGAGGAAAATCATAAAACTGATCAACTGATCAATGAACAGCATGAGGGGGGAGATGCAGGAGGTGAAATACCAGCTCACACATTGCTGTCCACAGTGACTGTACTGCTAACTGTCGAAAATGCAAAAATAATGTATTACTGAAGGCCCAGGCATTTTCCAGCATACCCTCAGGGAGCCATTACTATAATGAACAAGCCACAGATTTAATTTTACACATTGCTCAAACCCATTTGGTTCTTACTAAATGGACCTTAGATTTCTCCGATGTCAGCCTCCTGGGTACATGGCTATTGCTCACAGTTGCAAAGCATTTGCCAGTCAAACACAACACCAGTGTTAAAAATGGCTGTAAAAATGGTGCAGAGGCTGCTAGCCTCTGTTTTCGTATTCATTGCCCCAGTTACTTGCCTGTTGAGGATACTTATAGAATCTGTTAGTTTATGCCAGCTGTATTTTTAAAGTAATCCTCATGTATTATGTGGGAGGAACAGATACTTTTCTAAAATTCATTCACAGGATCTGGGTGTCACTAGCTAGGCTAGCAATCATTGCTCATCCCTAATTGCCCAGAGGGCAGCTCAGAGTCAATCACATTGCTGTGGGTCTGGAGTCACATCTGGGCCAGACCAGGTAAGGATGGCAGTTTCTTTCCCTAAAGGGACATTAGTGATATTTTTTTCAAATAATTGACAATGTTTTCATGGTTATCATTAGATTTTTAATTCCAGATTTTTACTGAATTAAAATTCCACCATCTGCCATGGTGGGATTTGAACCCAGGACCCCAGAACATAAGCCAAGTCTCTGGATTAATAGTCTAGCAATATTAGAACTAGGCTATCACCCCCTCTCCAGGGAGCCTTCCCTTAAGTTAGAGATGGTATGTGAGGAGCAGTAGTAGCAATATGGAAGGCACAAAGGGAGGGATTTGGGGAGAGTGGTAGGAACATTGGGAGGGGTGATGGTGGTGGTATTGATATAGATGAGGTTAGGGTGTAGATTTGGGGGTGCAGTTGAGAAATGGGAGGACCAGTGGTCAGGATATGGGAGAAGCAGCAATATGGGTTGTGCAGTGGGAATATAGGACAAGTGGTGGGGATATAGGAGCAACAGTGGGATAAAGAAGTAATGGTAGACAGTATGGGAAGAGTGGCAATCTATCAATCTCCCATTCACAAATTATAATTGAGTGAAATAGCTAAGCTCCCACTATTCTATATTAAAATTTCTAGTGTTCACATACAAAGTTCTTTATTAGTTACATTACTGTGAAGTTGTCCACAAGAGTCAGGGTAGGTACAACAGCATCTCTGCAGCACAACCACAATCTACATGTACAACACCGGTGGCACCCAAGACAGTGACATCTCCAACAGGTCTAGTTCATAATGATGTTGATGTGGAAACATATTTCAAAACAGTTTACACGTAACAGCAAATGATGGACAGATTTTGAGATAAACCCAAGTGTCATTTTGCACCTTAAATTAGATCATAAAACAATCAGAAATAGGAGTGGAATTAGGCCAATCAGCCCATCGAGTCGGTTCAGCCCTACATAACATCATGGCTGATCTTATGATCCCCAACTCCATTTTCCTGACTTGCCCCAATAACCCTCGATTCCTTTACTCATTAGAAATCTGTCTATAACTGGATAACTAGAAGAGATGAATCATTGATTGGCACAGCTCAGCACTATGCAAATTAATGGCAATGAGCACATGGACATTGGATACATAATATTTAGCACATTGAAAAAGATTTCATTACCATTTTATTCTTTAATTTAATTAAAGACAGTTGAAGTGGTCAAGAGCAACAGATTCTGTTGCAGCAAGCTGACATAGCAAAGCTTTTTAATTCTTTTCAGACCCCAGGGGAGGCTTTATATTCACTTTGTACTCATTAACACTAAGCTAATACATTTTCAAAATTCAGGCTTTAATAACACTAAGAGAACAGGGAATTGCACAGAGCAACTTAATAATCACTCCAGATTCCTGTAAGGCCACATCCAAGGAACAGACACTGTGTCTGTTTAAAGCACTGCTGTGTTACTTTAAATTTGGGGAAACTAAGTCAAACCAAATTTCATATGCCGATATAAGAATTTATAGCATATTGTATTTACACATAACATAGATGCCTGACTGCTAAATTCCCAAGAATGGTGCACACTTTGCAACAGGTTGAACAGTTATGCTGCAAGTCCTGAAGTTGGAAAGTAAAGGCATATCGAGTGAACTTAAAAGCATGTGGTACACAGGAGAGCTGAAAACACAAGCCAAGGGCCAAGGTGTAAATGCAGAATATCAAGGCGAGGTGAAGAAACACAGTATTGTCTAACTTCTCACCATTTACTATCACCCTATGCCCCTCAATGTATTCAATCTGTTGCAGAATTTACTTTGGGAAGAGTTCCATTCTTGATAAACTTAATAATGGAATAAAGTGAGATGCCCTCTAAGCTTCTAAAGGTAATTATTCATTGTAGGATTACTCAAAGTATCCAGGTACAAAATATAATATTCAATTCCTTTGGAAAAATTCTCTCTACTTCAGCTAGTAGTCTTGAATAAATTGCAGAGCTGAAATTGCCAGCGGTCCGAGACTAGAGGGTGTGCTAAACCGGAGTGTGTGAAGGAGTTAACAAAAGCAAAACACGGTCATTAATCAGCTGCATTGGCTGGTCATGTCTTTTCCAGCCAGGTCCTCTAATTCAGTTTCTGGGCACTCTGCAAGGTATAAACAGTTCCTCACAACGGCATTATCAGTAATGAACCAGAAATATCCGAAACACTGATATGAGGAGGTGAACTTCCACCGCGGAGTAGGCTGCTTTGAAAGGCATATGACAATGAATCTCTTCTTTATCTGCCATGGTTAAGGGGGGCAGTCTGACATACCTACCTTTTTTCAGATGCTTCTTCTTAGTTTTTCTGCAGATACCAGATATTCCCGGCACTGGCTTGATTTCACTCTTGTTAACAGGTGGTGGATGAAGTATCGGCTTGGGAGCCCGAGTCAGACACACTGGAAGACCAGCTGCACACATTAGAATCCCAGTCATACCTGTGCAGATTGTAAATGCAGATCATCTCTCGAGTTTAAACCAGACACATTGTAAATCATAAATATCACCATCTTCTGAAACCATTTTAATGATGAGAGTTGTTGAATTGCACAGATATTATAATCTAAGATTTTCTCCTGAGTTCTGCTAACTTATCACTCTAAAGGCAATGATTTTACCATATTGATGTTGGTCAGGCATTCCACTTGTGCCCATTTCTATTCATTCCTGGCTTCAGATCCGACAATTAAAATCCTTTCTTAATATTGAACGTAAACCCCAGATTGTCAAATGACTTATTTTTTTGTAGATGATAAATAGGTTCTGCTTAAATCTGCCTTTCAGTCAGCCATACTGACTAAATCTTGATGTAGGAGAACGTGAGGAGTGCAGATGCTTGAGATCAGAGTCAATGAGTGTGGTGCTGGAAAAACAGAGTCAGTCAGGCAGCATCTGAGGAGCAGGTAAGTCAACATTTTGAGCATAAGCTCATCAGGATTTCTTTCCTGATGAAGAGCTTATACTCGAAACATCGACTCTCCTGCTCCTTGGACGCTGCCTGACTGGCTGTACTTTTCCAGCACCGCACTCTTCGACTCTAAACATTGATGTCATCTTGTGTCAACAGATTTGAGCGGCTAGGGCAGTGCTTTCTACCTCTTCCTCAATAAGACACCCATTTTGAAAATTGTTGTTACCCCTCATGGAAAGGGGCTGAAGGGACAGGAGGTGAGAGAGCAGGGACCTGTTCGGAGGGGAGCATGTTATAACTCAGAGGTCCAAAGCAAACAATTCTGCCTCAGAGCTCACTATTCCAAAAACGCCATCTGGAAACCAACTACAGTTTTGGGGATCCCTGCTCTAAAATAGTTCAGTAATCCTGTTCCTGTACTAACATGTGGTTGCTGTTTCCTCTCTGACTCAATGTCTTAAAAGGAGCTTGCTGTACGACACTCAGTTGTAAAGAAGGGGGAAGCTCATTTGCTCTGCAATCTGTGTTGAGTTATTTGACCTCAGCCAAGGGTGTGACAATGACGGAAATTGGTTAAAGCTAGGGTGGGTAAAAAGAAAATCAGACAGCATTCCTGCTGTTAGCTAACATCTAGTGACTCTTTCTGAAAGCATGCATTTCCAGATGTCAAATGGTATCCCCTGCCCTACACTAAACGTCCTGTAATAATTGCAGGGACTGCAGGAGGTTTGAGCAAAGTGACAACAGAACTGTAGTTCAAAGAGTCATTGAAGTGCAGGGAGTAAATGGGAAAACTGAGACTGCCAGAGAAGAGGAGTTAGGAAATGAGCAATGGATAACTAAAGTAAGTGGAGAGATTGAGAGATAACTGGCAAGAATTCTAAAAATAGGCAGTAAAACCTTCTACAGATATATAAAGTGACATAAAAGCCAATTGCAAGAGTAATTGAAAGGCACAAGACAAAAGATTTCAATTTCTAGAGAGGAAAGCTAATATACCACTATTCAAGAAAGATGAAGACAGAGAGCAAGAAGCTGTGCACAATGCGTCTATTGGGTAAGTATTAATGTCCATCAGTAAAGTGTTAGAAAATCATATCACATCAAGCAAAGCCAACACGATTTTGTGAAAAGGAAGTAGTGTCGAAAATATTGATTCGTTATTTGCAAATTTAATAAGAAGGATGGATAAAGAGAACCCAGATGTAATATTTTTGGTTTTTCAAAACATTCACTAAAGTGGCACATAAAAGGTTAAGGTGAGAAATCATAATCTTGGAGGTGATATGGATACTGGTGCTTGGACAGAGGATTGGCTGACTGACAGGAGATATATAACCAGGAAAACAAAAGGGTAATTTTCAGGTATCTAGTAACTAGTGAAGGGTTACACAGATCAGTACTGGGGCCTCAACAATGTATGATCTATATGAATCACTTAGATAAAAGTACAAACTGTATTGTAGCCAAACTTGCTCATGACTCAAAGCAAAGTAGAAAAGCAAATTGTGCAAAGGATATAGTCAGTCTGCAGTGGGATACAGAAACATTAAACGAGTTGGCGAAAAAAATGGCAAATGTAGTAGAATATGGAAAATTGAGAGGTTGTCCACTTTGACAGTAAGTATAGTAGAGCAGGGTGTTTTTCAAATGGAGAGAGGTAGAATGCTGTGGTAGAAAGGGGTTCAGCTGTCTGAGTACAAGGATCATAAAATGTTAGCACACAAGTATAATCATTAATTAGGAAGGAAGTTGAATGTTGGTCTTTATTGCAAGCAAGAGACAGCATAAAAGTAAGAAATCTTGCTATATCAAGACATTGATGGGATTGTACTTTCAGCACTGTGTACAGCTTTGGTCTCCTTACTTAAAGGGAGACGGATTTGCATTGGAAACGCAGCAGGGTATATTCATCAGGCTGAAACCTAAAAAGATTGTTTTATGAGGAGTGGTTGAGTGGGTTTGGCCTATTTGAGTTTAGAAGAATGGGTGGTGATCTTACTGAAACATTCTGAGGGAGTATGACAGGGGACACACACAAAGCATGTTTCCTCTCATCGGGGAATCAAGAACTAGGGGACTCAATTTACAGTGGAGATGAAGAGGACGTTCTTCTCTGAGGTGCTGTTAATCACAGAAAGCAGTGGAAACTAGGTCATTCCATTTATTCAAGGCAGAGTTCATGAGATTTTTGTTCAATAAGAGGATCAAGAATTATGGGAACAAACAAGCATGTGGAGTTAAGGCCACAATCAATCAACTCCAACCTTTTTGAGTAGCTGCAAAGGATCGAAGGGCCAAATGCTTAACTCCTGCTTCGATTTCTCAATCTCATTATCTTATGATCTCATTATAATGCAAACATCTCAACAGAACTCCACATCATAAATAAAATACCATAACATAATATTCCAGGCCTGAAACTCTTCAGCTATTGTTTTCTGGTAATATAATGTCAAAATGACTACAAAAGATTAAGGAGCAGAGTGATAGAAAGAACTAAGTTGCAATTGATCCGCCGAAATTTCTCTGATTGTGTGTAATGTATTTTATTGGAATGCCACAGGTTAGCTTCAACCATTGATGAACTGCCTGCAGTCTCTTACCATGAGCAGAAATCCTGTAGTTAGGTTATCTTAAGTGAATCGTAAAATCCCTACAACATGGAAGCAAGCCATTCAGCCCATCAAGTCCACACCAACCCTCTGAACTGCCTCCCACCCAGACCCACCCTCCTTACCCTATCCCTGTAACCCTGCATTTCCCATGGCTAACCCATCCAACCTGCACACTATGGATAATTTAGCATGGCCAATCCACCCAACTTGAACATCTTTGGACTGTAGGGAGGGAAGCAGAGTACCTGGAGGAAACACAGACACAGGGAGAATGTGCAACTCCACACAGAAAGTTGCCCAAGGGTGGAATCGAACCTGGGTTCTTGGTGGTGAGAGACAGCAGTGCTAACCACTGAGCCACCATGCTGCCCCTACCAAAGGGGAGGAATGACAGCTTAATGTTCTCAGCTTAAGACAGAAGGTGAGCGCAATGTAAAAAGCTACATACCATAACATTTCTGTTCTGATTCATCGGAAAGGGATTGGAAAGAGTGTTGCTGCTCTTGTTTTAGTCCCGAGATTAGGAAGTGATACACATGATGCTAATTTACAACATTGGTATCTACAACTGAATCCCTGCACTAACAATAGGAGATTCAGTGCAGTAAAAGACTGAACAGTGTGTGTACAAAAGGTGGATTGCTACCTTTATCCCCTGCTTGGATATGAGGGTCAGACATGGCAATGAATTAGTTTTACAGTTCTTTAGCCACCTGCTCAGCGTGAAGGCAATGCTTTGCTTCATACCTGCAAGTGCTGGGTGGACAGGACCAGATCCATTTAGATTTTTCACTGGGAGAGCAGGAACACTGGAAGAAATCAAAAGGAAAGTATTAGGTTTCTTAATGCTGAGACCACAAATCCACAGACTATAACCAAGATATTTCCATACATCCTGTGTTCATTTTGTTGCTAATCTGCATCCCAAAGATAATAGCATTTCTATTGTGCATTAGATATTTGATACCTCAAAATTACCTAATGTTTCAAAGTCTTCAAAATATTTGAAGCTCCATCATTCTGATTGGTTTAATGCAGTATATTAAAGCTTAATGACAACTCAGATTTCTCCAGTTTCCTCATTTCCCCTCCCCCCACCTTGTCTCAGTGATTCCCTCGAACTCAGCACCACCCACCTAACCTGCAATCTTCTTCCTGACCTCTCCGCCCCCACCCCACTCCGGCCTATCACCCTCACTTTGACCTCCTTCCACCTATCACATCTTCATCGCCCCTCCCCCAAGTCCCTCCTCCCTACCTTTTATCTTAGCCTGCCTGGCACACTCTCCTCATTCCTGATGAAGGGCTCTGGCCCAAAACGTCGAATTTCCTGTTCCTTGGATGCTGCCTGACCTGCTGTGCTTTAACCAGCAACACATTTTCAGCTTAATGACAACAGTCAGGCTCAATTAAGTGTCCATCAAAAGATATTTGCAGCAAATAAATATGAACTAGTTGCTCTCATTAATATGATTCGGCCGATAAAAGCGGACTTAAAAAGTTCACAAAGGGTTATAACAAGAGGAGGCTGAAACCTTGGCTTATTTGTAATAATGAGCTAAACTGTGAACAAGGAGGAGAACAGATCAATGCTAAGTCACGGCTGCAGTCTTTAGATTTCTTTAGATCACCATGACAACATAACTCATTCACATATATACTACTTGCCACTGTGCTTAAGGAATATCCTGAAATTCCACTCGAAAAAGTTACTGTCTGAGCCAACACTTATTAAAGGTATCAACACAAGTTTATGAAGAGGTTGCAGTTTGTAAAAGAAACTTGCAAGTTTGGACAGCGTACCACTTCAAATTAGTGTCATTAAAGTAAAATAAATGACTGTTACTGGAGAATACATCAACTTTCGAGAGATATGCTTTCAAAGACTGGCATTTCTAAATGCTACTTGAGGAGAGATCATGAAGAGCAGGATTTTCTTGATGGATTTTGCACCCAGCAATTCCCAGCTGGGAGAAATAGAAAATCTCAGTTGCATTATGTTTTTATAAAAAGGCTTAACTGGTTACCCACGATACCCTGGAGGGGAAGAGGGAGCAGAATAGGGATGGGGCAATCTGATGTACAGGCCAGCAGCACAAAATTCTGCACTCTCCTCCCTCTATTCATGCCCTCAACAGGGCCTAAACATCCAGCACTTTCTTTCGATTCAAAGTTTGCAGAAATGTTCACTGATAAGATTACAGGAACAACTCAATTATAAAAACATCAAAAGATCCCAAGAATAAAGAGAACAGCCAAATCGCAAGCTCATCACGCAACTAAATGAGAAACTATACAATAAAGATCCCATTTTTTTCAAGAAGTACAGAGGTTTTGGGCTGCTCACTTGACACACACTAAGATTTACAGTGAAGCTGTTAATCCCTAGCAGTTTTAAATGGGTACTTTTAGCTATTGAGCATAAAGGCATATGTCTCAGAAGTTTATGAAAAATGGTTCTGTTTTACATTGTCCGAAATGAAACTTTCGCAAATGGTGTCCCTTAGCAACCAGGGGCATGGCTTCTTATATCAAGCCTCCTCTCTCACTGTGCTGTTGTTCAAGGCCTGGTAATAATCCATATGCTGCTGATCACAAGTTATTGTATTTTGTCATTTGCTGATGCACTTTGGAACTAAATTTTTAAAACTCATGAAATAAAAGCAGTAAAGGGTTCTTTAAAGTCCAGTTGTGTCCAAATGTTAGTCTCCAAACGTTAATGCAATCAATAAATATCTGAGCCAGAAGGAGATCTGAAAAAAAAATTCCAAAGACAGCTTCAAGCAAGTTCCAAGACTCCTCACTCACACCGAGTAAACATTTAATAAATGATGCATTTATAGGCCTGGGAATTGTTCCCTCCAGCCTGCTAGCTTGAACTGAATAACAATCTTTTATGAGAGAGTCTTTCTGCAATCCCTTTCAGGAGCAGCAGTTTGAATCACATGGTGACTATATTTTCTTGAACACAGATTGCCTAGCAGAATTTGCCTTCATTGCGGTCTGGTTTGCAAAATGGCCTCACAATGATCTTAGGCCTTCTCTTTGCTAATAGCCTAACACTTGTATTAGGTATTACCCCAGTCATGTCTCCTTCTGTACACAACAGGACAGAAGGTGGTTCACTTACAATCCATAATGACGGATGCTTAGGGCATGCCTTTGCACCTGAAAAATGGGCATAGCACCACTGAATTTCTGGGTTATAGTTTACAAGGCCTCATTTAACAAACATCAAGTAAAAGCACCCTTAACCTGAACTTTACATTATAAAAGAGTTTTTTACTATTATTTACAAATGTAGGAAAACATAGAGAGGCAATCATCAAGAAAATCTCATTTGGGAAATCTTAAGTTTCATGAGGGATATATGCCCCAATGGCCAGTAATCACAGTTGCCATATCCATGCCACATACAAGAGTTGGACAAACGTGTTAACAATATTTTTTTATTATTCATTCACAGGATGTGGGCATCAGTAATTAGGCTAGCATTTATTGCCCATCTCAAATAGTCATGAGCAGACTTCTTGGACTGCTGCTGCCCTTTGATGTTAGAACACTCTCAGTCATGTAAGGGAGGGAGTTCCAGAAATTTGTCCCAGTGACAGTGAAGGAACACTGATATAGTTCCACATCAGGCAGATGGGTGTCTTAGAATGGAACTTGAAGATGACGGTGTTGTCCCATACACCTGCTGTCCTTCTCCTTCTAGATGAAAGAGGTCATTGGATTGGACAGTGCTATTGGAGGACCTTGATGAGTTATTTTACTACATTTTGGCAACAGTATACACTGCTGCCACTGCAAGTTGGTGATGAAGGAACAGAACATTGAATGTGGTGTATAAGAGTCCTGATGATGGGCTTATGCTTGAAACATCGATTCTCCTGCTCCTCAGATGCTGCTTGACCGGCTGTGCTTTTCCAGCACCACACTCTCGACTCTGATTCTCCAGCATCTGCAGTCCTCACTTTCTCCCAGTATAAGGTACCAATCAAGCTATCAGTTTTGTCCTGGATGGTGTCAAGATTCCTGAATGGTTTTGGAGAGTATCCTATCATCTTCCTAACTTGCAGATAGTGGACCGGCTTTGGGATATCATGGGTGAGTTACTTACTTCAGAATTCCCAGCCTCTGACTTGCTGTTGTAGCCACAGCATTTACATGTCTGGTCCAGTTCAGTTTCTGGTCAATGGTAACTCCCAGGAAGTTGATGGCGGGGCATAAGGAGTGATGGTTAGACTGTCCTTTGTTGGCGATGGCCATTGCTTGGCACTTGTGTGGCACAAATGTGACTAACTTTCGAGTCAGTTGCCATTTCACATGTTTATTTTTATGCACACTTTCAGTGATGCTTTCAGCAGTCATAAAGTTGTCAATTCATTTGTGTTCATCAAGGCATATGTGGCGAAATCATTAAAAATGTTTATTGAGAAGCTGCAGAATTTCCAAATTTTTGTTTTAATGAAGAGGTGTTGATCTGCTTGTTTCTGTTGCTTGAGTGTTTTCTGTTGTTTCTGTGTGGGTTAAATTGCTGAATGAAGAATTAAGTGGATGAGCTTGAGCACTTTACAAAATGCCTATTTTTATCTACAGCGTAAAGAAATCCTGATCCACACATAATCCTGATTCATTCAGAACATTTCTCAGCAAAGGATTTACTAATGCTTAATCCACCAGCCTGACAGACCAGGCAACACAAGCATTCTCTTAAGGATGGGAAAAACGCTGCTCAGCAATCACAATCTATTGTTTCCTCGCTTGATCGCACTTCAGTGGTTTTCACTGTAACTGAGCCAGAGCAAGTTGTTCATATTTGTTCACAACAAAGATCAATAATCTATCCTGGCCATATGCCATCCCAAAGGCTATTTAATCAAGGTCTGAAGCTCCTTATTAAATACTCACATTTCTGAATAATCAATCAGCAATCTCGAGGTTTTGTGGCTTGAAGCAATGCCACTTATGACTATTAGAGCCTCTCCAACTGCCTGCTACACATTTAAGACTGTCCCAATAGTGATCGCCACAGAGGGCACTTACCCAGTAAACAAAGAAATCTTCATTTCTCCTAATGCAAGAGTCAGGAACTCTGGTTAACTTCCCCTTTAACACTCGAGTACCAAATGTGATGCAGAGATGAACACAGTCTCACGATTTGTTTTATAAACTAGCTTAATCCTATCCGACCCTGTAACATCAATGACATCACTTGTGCGTAATCTGTCACCTGCTAGGATTAACAGGGAATCAGCAACCTGCTCCTGTAGACACGTAGACACATATTGAGCTGGGAATCAAGCAAATTCTAGGAGCACCAGCCGGTAGTGAGAGCTTTCCATTGTTTCATGTGAGATTTCCATCACTCTAACAAGAACCAAACTTCCCTGTTGAAGGAGATCTAACAAATGCTAACTTGATTGGATAATGCGGCAGTTGGGCAATATAGTGCTTATTATTACCAGAAATATTTTTTTAAGAAAAATGGAACTGCAAGAATTGCAACATCTCCCAAACCAGCTGCTCCCTTAACATTAGGCGGGTTCCTATTCTGCCTCTAAGAATCATGTGCACATCCCACAGTGGACTTCCTGCCCAAATACAGCTTAGCTGACTGATACTTCCAAGTACTTCCATTCTGTCCCCACGGCCTCATGCAGTCCTCCACTTCAATTTTTCTGACCATTTAGTTCTTAGCAACGTTCCAAGAATTGATGGAGGAAGCCTTCATTCCTGCTTTGTCATGTCATATTTCAAACCAAATATTCTGGGGATGCTGGTGGGAATTGGGGTGGTTGTGATGTTGTGGAGGTAAATAAGAGGTTGTGATGCTTAGAAGGGTAAAAACATTTCAAGCCTGTTATTTCATACAGAAATTCCTCTTTAAGGGGTCAGGTTAAAAGATCTAACTTCTGTTTTCCAAATCTGCATCTTGGCCATTGAAATACATCAGCCCAATTCCAAGTGGGAAACACAATGAAGATGATTTCCACTGTCTTGGATTCACATTCCAGCTATTTAGAGATGGTATTAAGCACCTCTGGAGCAGGTGGGATTTGAACCCAGGCATCCTGGCTCAGAGGTAGGACACTAGCAATGTGCCACAGGGACCCTTGCCTTGGATTCAGAAGAAAATCCTAATCCATTGAATACAGATGTAGCCTTTATTTGGGGTGAGCATGTCTGAATTATCTATGCAAATTTAGAAAATGCAAGTTTATTTATGGAGTCAAGGGTTTAGAAATAAGATGAGTTCATTCTGTTTATTTATAGACATTACACACTATTTGCGAACACTGTTCCATTTACTGCCACTTATTTAAATATCACGTTTAAGCAAAAGTTGATGACATGAGAATAACGGTTTATCTCTTCTTTCAAAGCAGCATTTTAGATGAGAAGCGATAATGTCAGTCCAGGTTCTACAGACACATACTTTAGAAAGTTGTTTGAATTGTTTGTGAGCAAGTAGTAAATTGAAGTCTATAACATTGAAAGATGCCATCTGACTCTTTACCCAGCACTTGAGCAAATCATTTGAATAACATTTGTGCGTCCTTTGTCTTTATCTACATATCCAATCACACTAAATTTCTGAAACAACTGAGACAGTTTCTGACCCAAAAACAAACAATCCTAAATGTGTTCCATATTCTCAACTCTCTGCATAATGATGTTTCTCCTGCCCCCAGGCAGGAGAGCTATGTATGTGAGCTACATATGCTTCCCGGATAATCTGAGCTAGATAGGGCATTTTCAGGGTCACAATAAATGACCTGCCTGTGAGTTTACACAATGTACAAAACCTCCAGCACTCGAAACTTCCAGCATTGTCTCTTCAACCCCTCATTCTTGACGTCTTCACGATTGAAAAAGTTTGCTACCTACACCTTTGTCATCCTTTCATAAGTTTGTAATTTTAAACACTTTCATCACATCTCCCCACATTCTTCATTTTTCTAATAGTAAAATGCATTTTTAAGAAATGCTTTCCCTCAGACTTGGCCGTATCCTTCTGAACCTGTGTGGCACCTAAAGGTTAAAGTTCAATAGCACATGCTATTGGCCTTATTAGCAAAGGTCTAACAGGGTCTGAGTCATTTGTTTGATGCTGAAATATGGTGCATCACAGCCACCTCAGGTTAATGGCTGCCTCTGAACAGATAATTTCTCGCTGTACATTGCACAAACTCTCAGGCAGGTCATTTATTGTGGTCCGGAAGAGTGCCCTATCTGGCTCAGAATATCCTGGAAGCATATGCAGGTCACAAAACAGCTGGAACTAGCTGTTTAATGCTGCTACTAAGCAGTACCAACACGAGCGGTGTAGGCCACTAAAAGGTTGCTTCTGTCGAGCCAAAAAAGATGTTCAGCCTATCACACAAATGAGCAGTGCGGTAAGTGAACATGAATGCTGTTGTGATGCTCAGTCTGTAGTCTGTATGTCCAAAAGACTTGAATTAAACAGCATGACTCTTCAGCTGTTTACAACAGGCACTGACTGTATCAAACTGCATATGGTCGCAAAACTCAAGATTCATTGTCCAATATTAGCTGTGATTTAGAAGTTGGCGAACACTTGTTAAATAATCAAGTATGCTAACTCTTGGGTCACAATTTGTACAACCTAGGACTGAGGCAGGCTCTCAGTTTGGCTTATGTGCTTACTGGAGGCAATAGACATTAATACAAAGATTAGTTCTTTGCAGATAGAAAACAACTTGTATACTCACTGCGCCTGATCCAATTCAACAAAACATGCAACAATTATTTTCTGGTTCATTTCTCAAGGCAATGCATTGACCAGAGCCAAGCTGGCTGGCTTAAATTTAAGTGTAGCCGTTAACTATTAGTTATCATCTAACTGGGGCATTCTCAATGGCAATGCATCTGTCAATAAAGAGGCTACTTGCCAACCAACCAGCACTATCTTCTTATAGAGTCATAGAAATGTACACCATGGAAATATGGTCCAACTTGTAAATGCCGACCAGATATCCCAACCCAATCTAGTCTCACCTACCAGCACCCGGCCCATATCCCTCCAAAACCTTCCTATTCATGTACCCATCTAAATGCCTATTAAATGTTGCAACTGTACCAGCCTCCACCACTTCCTCTGGCAGTTCATTCCATACACATATAACCCTCTGTGTGAAAAAGTTTCCCCTTAGGTCTCTTTTATATCTTTCCCCTCTCACCCTAAACCTATACCCTCTAGGTCTGGACACCCCCAACCCCAGGGAAAAGACTTTGTCTATTTATCCTATCCATGCCCCTCATGATTTTATAAACTTCAACAAGATCACCCCTCAGCCTCTGACGGTCCAGGGAAAACAGCCTAAGCCTATTCAACCTCTTCTTATAGCTAAAATCCCTCAACCCTGGCAACATCCTTGTAAATCTTTTCTGAACCCTTTCAAGTTTCACAACATCTTTCTGATAGGAGGGAGACCAGAGTTGCATGCAATATTCCAACAGTGGCCTGACCAATATCCTGTACATACAGAATAAACGCTGTTTTCCCTTTACAGTGATATTTCTTGGGTACGGTCTTGATGAATCCAAGACAAAAAAAGCTTTGTGTCTTTCCCCCACAATACGGATGCTAAAGGTGCTATACAAATACATATTGTAGTAGTTCTTGCAGTAGTGTAATTCAACACCTTCCTCTGAACAAAGCACGGGGACAATAGCTTGTTGCTGCTACATACGATATATTCCCAAGACATTTTACCAGATGAGGGTACAGATTGGAGCCCAGTTCTATCCCATGACAGTGGAAGGAAACTTTCGAATCCTGTTACTCTGGATGAACTCCATTTACCTTTCAGGTAGATCCCCTAACTGTACTTTCCCTACCCTTTGATTGTGGAGCAGGAGACAGAATGCAACATAACGAAACAAGCGGGAGGAAGGAAGACACACTTACAAGAAGAACAACCAAAGGATTTATTAAACTTACAGTCACAGTCAGGACTTGTATGCATACAAGTATAATTCCCATCAAATTTCTTTTCAGTTTCCTAGAGAAAAAACAAAGAAAATCCAAAGAAAAAAAAGACTATAGTTGTCCTCTCAGAATTATAGAATAACGTATTGAACATGGAGTGTGAAAAAAATCAGAAAGTCTTTGTTGGATGTTATTTTACTTACAGTGTGGAAACAGGCCCTTCGGCCCAACAAGTCCACACCAACCCGCAGCCCACCCAGACCCATTCCCCTACACCTAACACTATGGGCAATTTAGCACAGCCAATTCACCTAACCTGTACATTTTTGGAGGAAACCCTACGCAGACACGGGGAGAATGTGCAAACTCAACACAGACAGTCGCCCTAGGCAGGAATTGAACCCGGGTCTCTGGCTCTGTGAGGCAGCAGTGCTAACCACTGTGCCACCCATGTCACTGTTGTAGGAACTAGTTTGGCAACTTATCAAAAATAAGAATGGAATAGAAACTTTCCCATCAAAATACAATCACAGGTTATTAGATATCTGACCTGCAGACCTACTTAGGCTGTTCTCCTATTTCTAATGTTTTGAGAACACACTTCGTCTTCTCATTTTAGTTCATGTTATCATTAGGTATTCAATGCATTTTTGACAAAAATTGACACAAAATGAGTAAAACCTGCACAACAAACTTGGTGCTCCCAACAGGAATGCAACCAACCAACAGTGTGATGAGGGTGGGAGTTACAGGAGCAACGAGTGACACTGAGCAAACAAAATGTGGTCCTACTTGTTCTTCTATAAGCGCATATCAAATATGTAGCATTGTCAGTAATATTTCTGCTGATGTTCAAATATCCTACTACGCTTTGAATAGACTGGAAAATATTGTACAGGCTTTGTAGGTTAATTGTGGCAATAAATCCAAAAACAGCATAAATCGAGGGATTGACAGAAATTAGATAATTGGGTTGCCTGTTTTGGTTAAGGAACAAACTTTGATCAGAATATCAGGTGAAATGCCTTCTCTTTTAATACTGTGATGGGATCATTCATATTCACTTTATGCAGCAATATGGTTTATTGGTTCAATCTGAAAGGCAACATCCCTGACAACATCACAATCCCTCAGCACTGCAGTGACTTGCAAACCCAGATTATGTGGCTAAATGATGATTGATGTCAGAAACGTTTGACTCAAAAGTAACAGTACCTTCAACTGAATCTGGCCAACACACAACACTGTGGACAGCTTAGTTTCTTCTCTGAAATGGGATTGCTGTAATATAATTTAACTATTTCATCTTTCATCTCACTAGTCAGTGAAAAAGGTGCCTCAGTTTTCCACCAGGCCCTGTTGATAATGTAATTCAATTGTAACATCTGTGCTGTCAGCTGTGGTACAGTCAGTAGCATTCTGGTCTGAGTCAGCAGGTTGTCTGTTCAAATTTCACTCTCGAACTTGAACCCAAAAATCATGGTGATCGTCCAGTCAGGGTGCAATGTTCCTGGGGCACACTAGGGTGCTGCTGCAGCACTTCCAATCAAAAGCAAAGGAAGCTTGTCATTGTGACAGTTTGAACTTTAAAATACATTAGCACCTCAACTTTGGCACTACACCCTTCTATTCCAGTTCTATACTGCAGTGCTGCACTGTCAGAGATACCAACTTTTGGATAAAATGTTAGCCCAAGGCCAATTTGCCCTTTTGAGTGGAGTTAGAAAATCCTATGACACTTCTTCAAAGAGCGAGCACTGGAAATGGTTGGGATAATATGGCAAGCATTGCAAAAACAGATTATCTACTCCTACTGCATTACTATGACAACGCAATTAGTACGATCTTGCAGGGTGTCAAGTGATGCACTTCCTGCATTAGAACAGTGACTCCATTTCATTGGCCACAAACTGTTTGGGATGTAAAAAGCCCTATCTAAATGCAAGTCTAGCATTCTTTCATACTATACTGGCTTGCCTCATTATTTCTCTGTAGCCAGGTTAATTTCAGTTGAAGTCTGCGAATAGATATTAATGTGTGAATCACAGTACATTTTAAATTAGCAAGGAGCTATCCAGCCCTCAGTTGGGTACTAACTGCAATGATTTAAATTCCTGTCAAATTAAAGTCAATGTGAAGGTGAAGAATATGAGGCCATCTCCTAAAAATGGTCTCACACGATATTACTAGATTCAGGATAACTCCAAATTCTAACTAACGGCTCAGTTTGTCTGAAAAACAAACAAACCAAGGTTCAAAATTTGGTATTTTACTTCATTCATTTTACTTTTACTTCATACTAGACAAGAAACAAGAGGTATGCAACTTTTATAACATTTAGAAAACTACAGTCAATATTCTCAAAGTAGTCAAGAATAATATAACAGCTGTTATTTGCCCCAAGTACGGCAGAAAACAATACTCTGGGAATAAGACTGATTATTTCCAAAACTATGACAAAGTAATTCTAAATGCTCAGAGCAGCATTAAATCTGTTCTTACAAAACTGACCCTGTGTTTTATGAAAAGCTTAGGAAACCTTCTAGTTCTGTGAGGTCAGCTGGAGTTGGCTGATGGTTGTTGCTGTGCTCTTGCTCACTAAACTCACCGAACAGTTACTTATATAGTAGCACTATAGTGATGGATTCAATGGTTTTCTAGGATTCTTTAACAGGGCTGCCTACAGGCAAAGTCATGTGATATAAAGAGATGTTGACTAGTTATTGATGAATGACTAATGCTCTTGCTTCATACTATTGTGGTGACAGTGACAGGCATAGCAATGCTGAAAACAGGCTCATATGCAGATATATTCTGAGCTTATTGTGGGGATTTGTTTATACTTGATATCTTGAGGTCTACTTGACCGAAAGTGTCAAATTCAGAGACCAATCTGGACATTGGAACAGATACAAACTCTTGGCTTGTTCAAACTAATATCGATGACTGGAAAAGTACAAAGCTGCCTTTGTACGTTTTTGTTTGCAGGATGTTTTTGACCTACTTAAGATTAAAAGTCCAATTTTCTTTTTGGTGAACAATTCAATCACCAGCCTGTTATATACGGATTATCAGTTAGAGTTGCCCACAGTAGGTCGCTATTTGTTCTAACCCATCTTTTTAATATAACACTAAACTCACCGAACAGTTACTTATATAGTAGCACTATAGTGATGGATTCAATGGTTTTCTAGGATTCTTTAACAGGGCTGCCTACAGGCAAAGTCATGTGATATAAAGAGATGTTGACTAGTTATTGATGAATGACTAATTGAATGTTGGTTCTATTTCAGAACTGGATTGTGGAAAAGGTTGCAAATTCATTTGGTTGCCTATAGGCATGTTTCAACCTACAACAGTTGGAGACTACTATAGGCTCTTTCTAGATGCATAATCTGGGATGAAACAAAATGGCATCCCTCATCTGCATGATCTTGTGAGAAGATGTAATAAATAATCAATGGTTGAATGAGTCCTCTTAGCAAAATAAGTGGTTTGTGAGGTTGAACTAACATAATAAGCAACACTGAGTGCTGCGGTGTCCACCATATTCATCCATAACTGTGCAAGCTGAGATAGCTCAGCTATTTGGGGTGGGAGAAAAACAAACATATGCTTTAAGCAACAGTGCTTAACCTGCTTGGATTACTACCTCAGGCATGACATTCAGTGATATAGTGACCCAGGTTTTAGTGAAACTTCACCTAACAAATTAGGAGACAGTTTGTAAAACTCAATGCCAAGTAGGGCACACAAGACAGACATTCTGACACAAGGTTCCCACATAATGATGATGGAATACCTTTATCTGAGTGTTGCAGTTGTAACTGCATACTAGATTGCACACAGAAACACATTTGATAAATGGTGTATTCCTTGATGTTCTTAAGACTTATGAGGGGCAGCTCTTGTGCTATTGCTCGGTTTTTCAGTTGCATTATAAATCTAACAAATAGCAGTGATGTACTGGAGATACAGACAAATCTGGGAATTTAAAAAAAAAGCATAATCCAGGACAGGAACATATTAGCCCCACATCCACAATATGCAAGTGAAGTTGCATGAAATGTAACTATTTTCTTTATTTGAGTAAACTTGCCAAACTACCTTAATCATCTCGAAGTAGCATTTACTTTGTGGCTCTTGCACTCACTCATCTTTTAGAAAAAGTACAAGGCATAGCTAAATGGATATTTCCATGACTGATTTTTCCAGACAGGATGTGGCACGGGATACTGAAAAAATATTTGCATGTACCAATGAGCAGAAGATAGACACATTACCTATGTCATTAATCTGAAGTGTCAACAAATTATTAGAAAATAATTACCCTGATTTTACAAAGGGTATTTTCACCTGTCTGAGACTTGCAGCAAGGAAAAGTGGTTGGGATTCTGCATAATCTGCTCCTCAGTGTTCAGACATTCAACTACAAACAGGAAATGGCTTTCCTTCAGCTTTCTGCTCTACAAGTAGAGAAGGATTGTCTCTCTCCACAACAGCAATGACATGGAAAAATTCAAACGTGTTTCCATAAGATAGAATCATTGACTCCAATGCACTCATGCTGGCATCCCATGCACTACCCTCTGGAACTTCAGCTCATCCAAAATGTGTGTCTTACCTAACACCAATTCCTGTTCACTTATTACCTCTTTGCTCACTGACCTCTACTGGCCTGGTCATGCAACCTCTTCATTTTAATTATAAATCCCTCTAAAACTTCTCCCATCATTATCTCTGTAATCTCTGCCAGCTCTGAGGCACCTATGCTCAACTAATTTGAGCCTCTTCAGCATCTCTGATTTCAACTGCTTCACCATTGGTTGGCTGCATCTTCAGTTGCCTATGCCTTTAGCTCTGAAATTCCCTCCTTATACTTTTCTAACTCGAGGTATTCCTTTTGGACATTCCTTAAAACCTACCCTTTGACCACATTTTAGGTTGCCTTGACATAATATCCTTTGATGTGACTCGGTTGTTCACATTTGATTTTAATAACTTTCTTGTGAAGTTAGCACTTTGAATATAATGAAATGACCTATACAAACCTATGCTCTCACTGTTGTGAAACAGAACATTGGCTGTTGATGCACACATTGGTTGTGTAATCATCACATTGCAAATATAAATTCAATGATAAAAGGGATTTTAAATCGACACAACCAGCTTTTAGAGCAAGAAATTCAAAACCAGTGGCAGGCAAAAATAAACTGAAAATATGAAAACATTATCAGAGTCCAGGTGCTTTATTTAATGAAACCTCCTTAAAAGTACTGGATTTTAGTTTGATTTAATTTTGTTTGTAATGTCATAGTCTGCCTGGCTTCCTCGTAACTGAGGGACAGGAAGCGATTACAGTTCTGTTCATTGATATAAAATGGGGCTTGGGAGAAAACAGATGCAGTTTAGTCTCTGATTATGCCTGGAATTTATCAGGAATCCAAAAAAAAACTCATTGGGAGAAACAGTTATAGAATTACTGTTTCCTTTTTTAAAAAATCATCTCTGTAAAATATTAGTATCCCACAAATCTCACAGCAAGTAAAGAATTCTAAAAATGAAGCTGGGACCAATTTTATTAAAGCACCTCCAGCCCTTGCAGCAACTGAATGTTCCAAGCTCTTGTGGTTTTACAGATTTTGTTTTCTCACATCAAACATTTGTGCATGGAAGTTGAATAAACTTGTAGTTCCAAGTACAAATCAGCAAGTTCTATTTTGTGAGCTCAATTCAAAGTGGCTCCTCGTACTGAGGAGGGAATTCTTCCATTTGCGTATGGTGGAGCTACAGGCAAGAATAAAGAGTAACACTTTATAGTGGTTAGTTTGGATGGATGCTTTTTATAATAGTGAGCTTTTACCATTTTCTCTTCCAATGGTTGCGGCATATTATTGAAAACGGTGTAAATGATCCCATGATGGGAGTGATCATATCCGTGTATATTGAGAACACACTGAGGATTGGAAAATATCAGGCCAAGAGGACTTGCAGATCTTGACCTTTCCTCAGACTTTTAGTGAAGATCATATTTTCTTTCTGTTTGATCACATCGATAATACTTTCAAAGCAACCATCTTTTTTCTTCCTATTGTTTGTGTTCAGGACAACAGAGCACTGGGGATGTGTAAAAACTGAGAAATCAGTAATAGCACTGAGATCTGTCATGGAATATCACCCCAATTCTGAAAGCTTTAAAAGATTCTTAAGAAACAAGGTAAATCAGCAAGCAATGATTGCAAATAAAATTGAACTGGTGACTGTACATTGATTTGTTAAGAAAAATTGAAGATGACCTATAAACCAATGAATAACTTGCACAAGAGGTGTACAGTGTGACCCCTTTTGAAAGCAGGTCAATGAGTACCCTTTTTGTTGGTCAAATTGAAAGAACAGCTTTAAAATTAGATCAAACCCCTTCATTTCAAAGGGATTTAATCAGAGAAAACATGCCATTCACTGGACTCAACTGCGCCTGTAACAAAATGCATCATTTTAATGTTGTTGCTCATGATTTTCCATAAGGCAGTCACCACAAGTTGTTTTCAACAACCTTCAGGTTACAGCTAGAAACCACACAATGTGAGCCTGTGCCTACGGTGTTTTTTGTGACACTGACTTGTTGTGTTGCCACAAGCTCAGATGATCACAGTCTATCTGCCCCTTTCACCAACAGTTCACATTTTCGCAAAAATGCACACTCAATAAATAACCCAATCTTGTGCAGTACTTTCGAGTGTTCACACATATCTGATATGGTTCACCTTCTTCCTTCTCAAGACTGGAGATTTCCAGCAACAGACAGACAAACTGAGCTACAGTCTCTTCGTTGAGTGAGGTCTTGTCAGAGAGAGAAACAAAATTAAAGTTGTCTACTTACATGATGCTTTCCATCTGTCAGTGAGTGGGCTGCCTGGTGCACCACTAGGTCACAGTAACAACTCAAACGGCACTTGTTTAAATTCAAATGACGTGCACTTTACTTGTGGTGTAAATGTTTCCTTATACAAAGACGTGGAAACATATGAAATTGAACTTCCTCTAAGTGACCAATTGTCGGTTCAGTGATAGTAAATCATGTTTTCTTGATTTTTTTTTAGAAGTCCTTGCACAAAACTGCATAATGCCCTAGCAATTATTTGTTGTTTTCCCGTCAGTGGCTAGGTGTTTTGTTTTGCAATGCATACTCTATGTTTATTTTTGCAAGTCATTAGTTTTGAATGATGCGGGATGACCGTTGTGGGTTGTGCCATTTAAAAGGAAGTGAAAACGGGAAGAAGTTTAATAGTGAGAACCAAATGCTGTGATTATTTGAAGTTTTAACTTCAGCTCGAGGACGTTGCAAACATCAGATGCTGTCAAAAGTCAAATTTCGATGCAACTTTTCTCATGCTTGACCACATTTTCTGTGGGGGAGGGAAGGCTAAGTTCAAATTACTGACACCCACATTGGTTTGCTAACGTTAAGGAGAGCAAAAAAAACGCTGGGGTAACTGGAAGGTGTGAGAGTGTATGAGAAAGCGGATGTGAATTGGTTTCTGAGCTATTTACAAAATACAAGAGGAGTGAATCCAATCACGTAAATCGACTTGTGAGTGGGAACCTTGCAACCACCTGTATATATCTGAAAGCACATACTGTTGGCTGCAGCAACAGGCTGGGGGCTGCTGTTGTTCGCAATTCATTTCCATTCAGTGGTTAAGATCTTCAGGTCGCAGACCAACTTCAGGTTTCAGATTTTGCTTGCTAAGAAACCTTATCAGTAATTCTTTAGAGTTCTGTACCAGCTGTGATTCTTCTCCACTCTCATTCTCAGATCAGGGCTGCCTGCAATTTAGGCTCAGCATTAACTATACGACCTGGGAAAAACATGTTCATCTCTGCAAAAGATGGCAGGAAAGTTTCTGTGTATCAACCAGTGGCAAGCACTGAAAACTGAAAACCTCCTCCAAGATCATCACTTTTATAAGTGGACCAATAGACTAGTACAATGTTTTTTACCTCCAGCAGACTGCACACACAGGCTGACTTTGTGATTCAGAAATGCTCACTGCTAGCTCAAGACCAGAAAATTTGAGAAATACAAATGTTTATCTGCTCATTCTTTATCCTTGTACACGTAGGAACACTTTCTCCCCATCTACACCGTCCAGTCCATTCAGGATTTTGCAAACCCCGATTAAATCTCTCATCAACCCTTTTCCCTTCAAGGAGAACAATCCCAATTTCCTTAATCTACTTTCCTAATTGAAGTTTCCGATTCCTGGGAATCATTTCTGTCAATCACTTTTGCACTCCCTCCAGTGAATTTACATCTTTCCTGTAATGTGGTGCCCATAACTGTATGTCAAAGTCTACCAAGTACCTTCTATAAGGTCAACATTATCACCTTGCTCTTGTAGTGTATACTCTTTTTCATAAAGCCAAGGACACTGTGTGCTTTATGAACTGCATTCTCCACCTGTCCTGCCACCTTCAATAATCTGTGTACACATATCCCCAGGTCCCTCTGCTCCTGAACCTGTTTTTTAAAAAGTGCAGGGACATATATGTTATATGTTCAATTATATGTTTTAAAGGCTTTTGATATACTGTTTTCTTAGTTTGCCATAAAGCTGACGACTGTAATATAACGGAAAGTCATTCTCAATATTTACTTTTACTAAATTTACTTTTTGCTGCATGAATTAAACAACATCAAGTTACCATTCTTAAGTAAACCAGTGAAGGTATGTTAATGAAGCAACCTTTTTAAAACAGAATAAAGTGCTAAAATGTTGCTTGATTGTACAGATGCTTGGGAAATCTTGTGTTTAGTAATATATAGCTGTGTCTGTGCAAGAAGTTGAGGAGTTTAAAAAAAAACACATCTCAAAAGAGGTAGTTCAATTCGCCTGTTATACCCAAAGCACAAACTGGTTGCCCATTGGTTCAGTTCTGCCCATACAGTCAGTCAAACCCTTTGTCATATCTCATTCATCACTCCCACCCATCCATTGTAGTGGTAACAAATATGCAGTTTTAAAAATAGATAAATTAAACATTAGATCTGCAAGGGAACTAGAACATGCTGGAAAATTCTGATGAAGAGGCACCGAGCTGAAATGGTACTTCTGTTTCTTCTCATCTCAGATGCTGCTTGACTTACTGAGCATTCTAAAAGATTTTTTTTAGATTAGATTATTTACAGTGTGGAAACAGGCCCTTCGGCCCAACAAGTCCACACCGACCCACCGTAGCGCACCCACCCAGACCCATTCCCCGGCATTTACCCCTGCACCTAACACTACGGGCAATTTACCATGGCCAATTCACCTAACCTGCACATTTTTGGACTGTGGGAGGAAACCGGAGCACCCGGAGGAAACCCACTCAGACACGGGGAGAATGTGCAAACTCCACACAGTCAGTCGCCTGAGGCGGGAATTGAACCCAGGTCTCTGGCGCTGTGAGGCAGCAGTGCTAACCACTGTGCCACCGTGCCACCCATTTTGTTTATATTTCAGAATTTTATGCATTTGTGCTATATTGCTTTTGGGCTAGAGGATTCTTACCCCCTGCATAAAGGTTAAAACAAATGGTTGGATATGTAACTGATTTACCAATATTGAGTTCTTCCTTGGCTGTCATGGAATCTTTTGAAAGGTTTGGTGTGAGCAAGAAACTACCTCTGAAATTTAACGTTGCAGAAAGGCTGGACTATCATTACACCACAATTAGTTTTCACTGGTACCCAACGTTAAAGCTGTGCACTCAATCACAGTATCTGAACTATTAAAATGCACCATAATTGGAATATTACAGGGAACCTATTGCTGGCAGCCATCCTGCAATGCAAAAGTTTACAATGCATCCTTAGCAAGACAATAAAGGAGGCAATAAGAAACTTGGAATTGAGTGAATTAGACTGGAACTGATACTTCAGCTTATACTAGGTTCTATGGCTGTGATCAATGCAGGTTACAACGTGTGCTTCATGAGAAAGAAATGAGATTCAGCTCAGACATCGATTCAATTAGGAAAAGGGCGCTTAGAGAGAAAGCAATTAAAAACAGAATGAAATAAACTCAAGGTGATTCGGTAGTTTGCCCATTTATTCTGATGCAGAGGATAGCTTAATTCAAACCTCATATTGGATTCATGGACTGATTTAACTATCGGGGGAATTAATCAAATTCTTCAATGCGTAAACTCTGGATTATGAGCTACTTTTACTAGCTAAGATATAACTGAGAGAAGCATTTATCTAATAATCTGCCTCCAGTGCAAACCAGTAGAAGCTGGCTCCAATAATGAACTGAATGTAAGTTGGGCTTCCTCTTGGTGAGTCCTATATTAATAAAGCAAGCTGTTCCCTCAGGGCAAGTCATACCATTACAAGAACAATCTCTTAGCACACAAGCAACGAGCTCCTAACACCTGGAAGAGAAATTACCTGGGTTAGCCCTTATTTACAAGAGAAAAAGAAACAAACTATATTAGATATTCAGAAATTTGCCCAAAGACACAAGAATATGAATTGGTCTGTATGGAGCCTGGTTTACTTCTAACAGTGAGATGACTAGCAAACCAACTGTTATGGGCAATGGTTTTACTACTAATTTAACAATCCCATTTTGCAAACTTCACAGGCAGTGACGGAACTTCTAATTACTTTGTTTGTACAATGTATGTTGGTCCTTGTGTTGCTGCATACAGGCAGTAAGATAAAAGGGCTGACCTATGCACGGCCCTGAATGGGAACTTTGGGCTGTGTTGTTAGGCAGGTATTTTAAAAGCCGTCAAACCTCGTGACCTTGTAAACTTAAGGCCTAATGCTAAACAATGAAATCCCTTTACCAAAATGATTACCAAAGTTTTTTTTTGTGGTTCCCATACCATCAATATGTAGAAGCTAACTTAACTTTAATAAAGATCCTATTGCTCTGAAATAAAGATCCTTCTGCACTTGCTTTTGGGTAAGGAACATGAATTCAAATCCCACCAAGAAAGCTGGAGGAATTAAACTTATATTAGTTAATACATTTGGAATAAAAAGCTAGCATCAGTGATGTAATTACTCTTGAATATGAAAAATCCACCTGAATTGCTAAATGTCCTTAGAGAAGGAAATCTGCTATCACTAGCCTATTTGCCCAATATGACTCCAGATCCAGCACAATGTGGTTGACTTCTAGCTGCCTTCTGATATGCAATTGGATGAAACTGCTGTAGAAAAGTCAAAAAGTCCGTGACAAAATTGGGAGAAGTGTCTCACAAAGCAATCAAACATGGCATTGCCATATTCTCCAAATCATACCACATAGCCAATATTCCAATTCTCCATCAATGTGCCTGAATATGTTTTGCCCCATCAACAGGACAGATACAGCAGGGATACTGGGACAGTGTTGGACAGGCAGTAGGGAGCGGCCTTGCTTAAGGATTGGTAAGGAGTCCACAACAAGCATTCCAGAGCCCATGATGTCTCACAACAACAGGTCAAACAGGGCATGTGGAAATTTCCTTACCTTCTACAACCTTCCTTCAACTGATGAATTAGTGCTCCTCCATATTGAACACTACTTAGAAGAAGCACTAAGATTAGCAAGGGCCACAGAATGAGAGAATTCAATGTCCATCATCAAGAGTGGCTTTACATCAACACTATCAACAGAGCTGTTTGATTTCTAAAGGACATAACTGACAGACTGGGTTAGGGACAGGTGGTGAGATAAAAAAACCAGTGGGGAAAAACTGGCTTGATTTTCTCCTCACCAATCTACCGATCACAGATACGTCTGACCATGACAATATTGTTAGGAGCGTCCACATGACACATCTTTTGGAAAATAAAAAATTGATGTTCATCATGACTGCACCATTCATTATCCTGTGTGACACTATCTCGATGCTAATTGACAGCCATTTAAAATAGATCCAGCAGCTCAAACCCGTGCATCTACGAGG
This sequence comes from Hemiscyllium ocellatum, assembly GCF_020745735.1. Taxonomy (NCBI): domain Eukaryota; kingdom Metazoa; phylum Chordata; class Chondrichthyes; order Orectolobiformes; family Hemiscylliidae; genus Hemiscyllium; species Hemiscyllium ocellatum. Next base: position 25,265,874 of record NC_083424.1, on the reverse strand, counting down.
TGCTGTGGGACGTCATTAGCAGCTACAGAGTTCTAATCAACCAAAATGTTTAACTTCATGGTCCAGTATACCCTTCATTCTTTCACAATCATCAAACCAGGAAACAGTCTCTGGTTGAAAGAAGAGTGCAGAATGACATGCCAGAAGCAGCAGCAGGTAAATCTAAGACTATGTGTCAAACCTGGTAAAGCTATAATACAGTTCTACATGCATGCTAAAAAAAGAAGCAATATGTTATGAACAATGCTCAATGATCCCACCACTAATAGTACAGATAAAAGCTTTGCAACCCTATGGTGGTAGACAATTAAGGATGAAACTCAACGAACACTTCCCATCCTCAATGATGGAGGAGTCCAGCGCATCAGTGCAAAAGGCAAGGCTGAAATACTTGCAATCAACATCAGCCAGAATTAATGAGCAGATGATCCAGCTTGTTCCCGGGTAATTCAATTCATTCAGCCAATTCAGTTCATTCCATCCTGCTGTCGAACTTGGGTCTTGTGCCCTTCACCAAGCTGATCAACATTTGCAACTTATTGACAATTTTGAGATAAAACCCAGGTATGTCCCCTCCACAAGAACAACAACAAATCCACGCAAGTGGCAGGCAAAGACCATTTCCAACAATGAGGAATCTAACCATCCCCCCTTGATGTATAACAGTATTCCCATCGCTGAATCCTCCATCGTCAACATACTGGGGGTTATGCGGACTAGAAAATGAACTGGGCCAGCATACAAATATGGAATCCCAGATCCAACCCTTCAACTTAGCACTGCCTTGTTGACCTGTCCATCTTCTTTCCCACCTATCTGCTCCACCCTCCACTCTGACCTATCACAATCATCCCACACCTGTATCTGCCTATCGCTTTCCACTCCACCATCCCCCAGCAATTCCGATGAAGGGCTTATGTCCAAAACGTCGATTCTCCTTCTCCTCGGATGCTTTCTAGCCTGCTGTGCGTTTTCAGTGCCACACTTTTTGACTGCATACAAATACTATGACTACAACAGCTGGTCAGGCAGAGGCTGGGAACTATGGCAAGTCAAACTTACCTCCTCATTCCCCAATGCCTGTCCAGCGTCTATAATGCCTCCGCGCTCAAGTGTGATGGAGTACTCTACACTTGCCTGGATGAATGCAGGTTTAATAACACCATGTTTATGCAAAATATCTTTGACAATAGAAATGTGCTTCAGTCTCTCCATTAACATGCTCATCAAAAATGATAGTAGAGAAAGTCCCCATTGGGCCAGTCAAACCTGTGCTGCTGTTATTTGGAGCTATTTGCGTGAATGTGGTTTGACACCATCCAGGACGACGCAGCCCGATTGAATGGCATCTTGCTGCATGCACAACCTTCAACATTCCCTCCGACACCAACATTCAATAACAAATGTGTGTACTATCCAGATGATGCACTGCAGCAAATCAGCAGGCCTCCTTAGATAGCATCTTCCAAACCTGCAAGTTCCACTGCGTGGAAGGAGCACGGCAGCAGATCATGGGAACACCTACTGTCTTGACTTTATACTGGCATTCCTTCACTGTTGCAGGATTAAAATCCTGCATCTCTTCTCAGAGCAGTCCTGTAAGTTACCTAAGTACATGACTGCAACATTTCAAGAATCGGCATCAGCTTCTCAAAGGCAATTAGGGTTGAGAAACAACTGACTTTATTGGGGATATTTAATTCTCATTTACAAGAAAAAATGCTCCATTGCTCACCCAAACCTTGCCCATCCTTTCCCAAGGGTCATGGTAAATGAGGAGACCGGAATTCCTGTTCCCATGGCGCTGTGAGCACAATAGAACGATGGCAAAGACAAGCCTTAGGCCATCTTAGATCTCTGTGAGCATGATGCTCTTACAGATCTGACTGCATACACAATGATGGCCCATTAAAGACACCCAACTGAGTCAGCGGACTCAAAAATGAAAGTTAAAAAGTTCTAGAAGGATGAAATAAAGTTGGATCTTGAATCTAGGAGTGCAAGTCTGAATTTGTATCTGTGACAACTCTTCGAAGGAGTGGAAGTTGTCACTAATGCAAGCGGTGGTAAGAAAAAGAGAGGTGAATTTTGAATGATCAATCCAACATTATCCCATCTGCACTTTGCCAAAGGTTAAAATGCTCTCCATAATCTCAATCTTCGGTCAGCTGCACTGCTTAAACTAACAAAATTATGGTTGTTTAATAGCAGAACAGTTCATCAACAGCACTAAGACTTAACAACAAGACAATTAAAGGTTTTCTTTCCTTCTTAACATAATTACATAAGTTCAGCTGACCATACCAATGGATTTCAAAGACTTGCTGAAGCTATCATAATTATGGATATTAAATTAGCATCAGGAGAAATAAAGGCAGAAAGAAAATGAGACTGAAGGTTTGGAAGGACTGTTAATTAGCTGAACTCATTAAAGGCCTGTTGTTTGAATATCTCTTCTCGCTCGCCAGTGATATCGAAGTGTGCCGCATTGCTGAATATCCAATCTTTTCACAAATATACCTAGATGCGGCTCCCTTACCTGCCAGAGGTAGCACAACCTAAAGGAGCCCTACAGCTGCCACTTGGGCACTCAGCCTGTCAGTACCAACCTGTGGTACTGTTTCCTCAACTGCAGGTCTCCATAGATCTTTCAATGCCCTGGTAGTAAGTATGTACTGTGGAATCCATCTCCTGGTGTAAATAGTGTAGATTCCCGCACTGTGCCTAATCACTTAAGGTGGGAACAATTCTGGTGATAAATTTTACATTCATTACAACAAATAACTGGGGTGATGAGAATGATACAGCTGAAAAAGGTCCAAGAAGCAAGGACAAAATTAAGACTAAAGGCAAGTGGTTTAACTGGGATTTGAGGAAATTTTTTTTTCAACCCGAGGGTAATGGGGATCTGGAATGCACTAACTGGGAGGACATTTGAGGCAGGAGAAAGTACATTGAAATGTCGCAACATTCAAGGCTTTGCACCAAGTACTGGAAAGTGAGATTAGTGTAGATAGGCAGGCACAGACTCAATGGGCCTCTTTGGAACTGTGTGACTGTATGAACTAAGGTAGATGGGCTCAGAAAAATGCAATTGTTCCTCCAGTAACAAAAGCGCCTCAGTTTTGAGATGAAGGCTGTGTACATGCAGTTCCCCATTGCTGGTACTTTCCTTTTTGAATGATGATTCAGAATGTCATTCACTGCCCAGTCACATGCGTTTTAAAATAGGTTAATATTTTTATCAGGGTTACTGTCAAATTCAAACCATGTTGGACATTTCTGCAGAAACCACTGCAGCCAGTTTTGAAGATGAAGACTAACACTAAATGGAGAACTAAAATGAGACAACCAGCATTATGTAAATCCAGCTCACAAAAACCAATAAAGGAGGGGAGTGAGGGGGAAACCTGGAACAGAGCTTGCACTTTCGCTCAAGTTGAGGCACAGGATGTAAGGAGGGTGCTTGTTGCTGGACTGCTTTGTAGACACCATTTGAGTCACGTAGTCAGCATCTCGTGGTGAGAAGTTACACAAGCAAACTTCTGAGAATTTCTAATCTTCTTACCCTTCATGTATGTGCTTCACTCACTCTTTCCCATTAGGACTTGCCCATGTTTGACTGTCCTACATTAAGTCATGCAGATAATGCGATGAGCTGCATTGATCTGATTCAGACTGATTTTACCCACTTCCGTCTTTCAAATAACAGAGACACAATCAGGCTTTGTTCTCATTAAACGTTGTTTTTTAATGGAAAGCATAGCTGTGTTTTGATAAACAAAGCAGCTTTAATAAAACTCAATTGATTTTCATGAGGTTACTCATTCAGAATTTCTCCAAAACAAAAAAGGCTGTCCCAGAAATAATGGCTTGTGGGCTCAACTTAGTTCACTTCAACTGAGCCATAATAGTAATCCCCTCAATGCAATGCTGTGATGGAGTGGTATCTCTGTCAAATTGGGGTAAATGATAAGTCAACGCAAGAGAGAAAACAGAGACCCTCAAAACAACTCGGGTTCTGTTGTCAATCTCTGAATTTCTTCGAGAAGAGATTGTGAAGCAAGTGAGATCTTAATCTTTTTTCCTCTAAACTGAGTGAAAAGGATTAATTATTGACATCAAGTACTATATATGAACTGTGCCAAAATTATATATGAACTGCTCCAAATTTGAGGAAAGACATTCTGGCTATTGAGGGAGTGCAGCGTAGGTTCACGAGGTCAATTCCTGGAACGGAGGGATTACCTTACAGTGAAAGACTGAAGCGATTGGGCTTGTATACCCTTGAGTTTAGAAGACTGAGAGGGGATCTGATAGAGACATATAAGATTATGAAAGGATTAGACACTCTGGCAGCAGGAAACATGTTTCCGCTGATGGGCGAGTGCCGAACCAGAGGACACAATTTAAAAATACGGGGTAGACCATTTAGGACAGAGATGAGGAGAAACTTCTTCACCCAGAGAGTGGTGGCTGTGTGGAATGCTCTGCCCCAGAGGGCAGTGGAGGCCCAGTCTCTGGATTCATTTAAGAAAGAGTTGGATAGAGCTCTCAAAGATAGTGGAATCTAGGGTTATGGAGATAAGGCAGGAAGCAGATACTGATTAGGAATGATCAGCCATGATCATATTGAATGGCAGTGCAGGCTCAAAGGGCTGAATGGCCTACTCCTGCACCTATTGTCTATTGTCTATTATTTAGCAGAAGAGCCAAAAATGAAACAGCATCTGTGTTGTATCCAGTAACCAGTCAGCAACAAGTTTTACAGTCACAAAAAGAAGGAAGCAATGGAATGCATGGTAAATTTCCAACAAGCTTTACTACCCAGCTAACTATCACTACAGGGAATAAACTGATTTTACAGTAAAATGAAATGATCCAGCCTGACATTTGTCAGCTCATTAAAAAAAAACACCAACTGCATTTTGGATCTATTTACAAAGTCACTGACTGTCAGAGATGTAAACTTGTGAACAAATGAAAAAAAGTAGCCAATTACGATGAAACCAAAATAATGAATATTTCATGTTTTCTGAAGCAGATAAGGAATTCCTCGAGACCCTACACATTTCCAAAAGTGTGAGAAGCTAACCGTGCAGAACTCAACTGACTCTCAGCACTGAAGTAACCTTGCACAAGAGGTCAGAGAAACACTGGCAAAAAGGCATGAAAACCCCATTCAAGCAAATAGCTCCAAATAACAGCAGCACAGGTGTGACTGGCCCAGTGGGGACTTTCTCTTCTATCATTTCTGCTGAACATTTTAATGGAGAGACTGAAGCACATTTCTATTGTCAAAGACATCTTGCATAAACATGGCACTATGTCACTGACAAGGTCCAAACAGTCTTTGTCACTTGGGAGGATGCAACGGGAGTTCTAGAATACTGAACACATTTCAAAGAGAAGCAAAAATAAGGAAAAATGTTGTAAGAAGTCAATTTTTTAAAATTCGCTCTATTCTAAGATGAGATTCGAGGATTGATTCTATACTTGGATCATCCTTTGAAATGCACATCTTGAGTAAAAACATTGGACTGGATCCTTTTTGGCTAAGTCTGAGTTGACTCAAGTTTCTTTGAGGAATTTACACAAGAGGCTCATTTTCTTGTCATATTTTACCAAACTCGTCTTAACCACACTCGCTCCCTCCACCATGGTGTCACATTCAACTATGGCCCCTCATTACTGGGGTGACATAGTGGTCAGCATTGCTGCCCCACAGCGCCAAGGACATGGGTTCGATTCCAGCCTCAGGCAACTGTTTGTGTGGAGTTTGCACATTCTCCCACTGTCTACGTGGGTTTCCTCTGGATGCTCCAGCTTCCTCCCACACTCCAAAGATGTTCAGATTAGGTGGACTGGCCATGCTAGATTGCCCTATAGTGCCCACCGATGTGCAGGCTCAGTGGATCAGCCATGGAAAATGCAGGGTTATAGGGTATTGGAGTGGGTCTATGTGGATGCTCTTTGGAGGGTCAGTGTGAACTCGATGGGCCAGATGGCCTGCTTCTACACTGTTGGGATTTTTTGATTATCAGGGCTCCTTCCAGAACCCAGCATTTATTCTGGAACTTACTGGCATCTTTTATGCCCACAATGTCTTTAAAAGCACTGTCTGTCCAGAGCTACACTACACAGTTCCTGACATTTACCCCATTGTAGCTGATAGGGGGAAAATTGGTGCCACCATGTGGGCAGGTCCAACAATGGAGGGCACAATGCTACCAGCCTGGTCCAAGGTTGCCACCCTGGTTAAAGCTCTGGAGGAATATCCAGCACTGTAGGAAGGTGAACATTCTTCTCTCCACAGTGCCAGTGTAAGTGCTACCATCATCGATCCACTACCTCACACTCACTCTATCTCGGTTGCTGTACTCAGCTGTCACTAAGGCTCATTGCACTACCGCTCTCACTCACCCTAGCCCCAGGTCACTGTACTCTTGTATGCCCTGTGCAATTCCTGGTCAGTCACTCAGGAAACTGGCCCACCTGCCAGTTGTGCCTCATTTTCCTCAGTACCCACCTCACTCTCATTCCCTGAGGGAACTGGCCCTGTGCAGGGCAGAAGAACTGAAGGTGGATGGATTGGTTGTCTCTCACCCGCTATGTGAACAGCATCCTTTCTCTTACTGCTCCGTGTGGCTAACTGCCTCTGTCCAAGTGCACAGACTGCTATCGAAAGCTGCCCTCGAATTAGTGTACTGGGAACTCCAAAGGCCATCCCCAACATGACTGAGGCCCGCTAACAACCATGACAAGCTTCCTGCCTTTGTGGCTGCATGAAACTGCAAGAGAAGGTTGAATTAACAGAAGCCTGGTATCTGTGGCTGAGGGGCCAAGGTGCAAAAGGGCAAGGGAAGGCAGGGATACTGTGAGCAGTCAGAGAAGCTCAGAGCAAGTGACTGCTACAACAGAGCCTGGGGATATGGGCTGGTGCAGTCTCAGCACTGCGTGGATGGCCCTGAGCACACAGGTCCTTGATACAGCATTACCATGAGAGTTCACCCTGAGGTCCATCACTGACATGTAGAATTGTCCAACAGGTCATTCTGCTAGAACATGCCTTTTGTGAACACATATTTGCTATAACACGATTGACAAATTGGGGACACTGTTTCCAAAGCTCAAACTTTTACAGCATGTATGGGTTATAGTGCGATTCGGGTGCCATTAATTTAAATGGTGCTGCTATTACACGATTTTCTTGTAACACGTGATTGAACGAGAAAGGAACTGCTGCTTTACAGCAGAACTGACTGGATAAGTGGATTGGAGATGTGCCATGGAGCCAGGCACCCAAGGAATGTACCCCGAGATGTTGGTGTATAACATTGTGGTAATTTAGAGCAGGTGGTAAACCAAATCCACTAGATACTCATGGGACTTGGACAGGTGAGGAGTGTGGGCAAAGAAATAGCAGAAGGTTTCAACATGGGAAAGTGTGAGGTAATGCACTTTAATAGGAAGAATAGAAGCATAGACCTTTTTCCTAAAATCTGAAGCACAAAAAGACTTTGGAGTCTTAGTTCAGTATTCTCGCCAAAGATTAACGTGCAAGTTCAGTTGGCAGTTAGGAAGGCAAAAACAATGTTAGCATTCATTTCAAAAGGGGTAGAATACAAGAGTGACCATGTACTGTTAAGGATGTGTTAGGCTCTGGTCAGACCACATTTGGAACATTCTCAGCAGTTGTGGGCCCCATATCTAAGGACAAAGGTGCTGGTGTTGGAGGGATCCAAATGAGGTTTACAAGAACGATTCCAGAAATGAAGGGTTTGTCATATGAAGAGCAGTTGAGGACTCTGGCTCTGTAGTTGATGTAGTTTAGAGGTGGGTGGGGTTTGGAAATCTCATTGAAACTTAGAGAATACTGAGAGGCCTGGATACAGTTGACATGGAGAAGATGTTTCCACTAGCAGAAGAAACTAGGACCTAAGGGCACAGACTCAGAGTGAAAAGGTGACTCTTTAGAACTGAGATGAGAAGGAATTTCGTCACCCAGAGATTGGTGAATCTTTGGAACTTATTGCTGCAGAAGGCAGTGGAGGGCAAGTCATTGAGTGTAATTAAGGCAGGGATAGATAGGTTCTTGATTAGCATGGGGATCAAGGGTTAAAGGGAGAAGGCAGGAGAATGAGGCCTAGAAACATATCAGCGATGATTGAATGGCAGAGCAGACTTGCTGGACTGACTGGCCTAATTCTCCTTCTATATCTTAGGGAGTATGGCTTCCATGTTGAGTTTTCTTGAAGTCTAGCTTATTTGACTGCTTGGTAAGATATAAAACTTGACTATTAATAAGATGTGGTTAAGATGGCATACAGTATGCCTTTATTAAATGAGACATTGGGTTTAAGGGCAAGGGGTTTATGCTGGAACTTTATAATACAATGGTAAGCAATAGCTACAGTCCACATTCTAATTCACATTATAGGAGGGATGTGAAAGCACTGGACAGGGTGTGAAGGTAATCGACCAGGATGGTGCATGGGCTGGACAATTTCAGTTTTGAAGAGAGAGGTTGGACTGCCTAGGGTTATTTCCCTTACAGCAGAGGGGACATGATTGAGATATATAAAATTATGAGGGGCATAGATAGCGGAGAGAGGAAAAACATTTCCTCTTGCTGGAGGGATCCATGACCAGGGGTATAGATTTAAGGATAGGGGAAGATGATTTAGTGAAGATGTGGGGAAAACCTTTTTCACCCAGAAGGTGGTAGGAATCTGGAACTCTCTGTCTGTAAGAGTTATAGAAACTCTCATAACTAGTAAGGTGGTGGGCGTTTGGGGGGGGGGGGGGGGGGGGGTGGAGGTGAGGGGGGGTGGAGGTGAGACCCAGAGAGACGGTGAGGAAAGAGACCAATCTGAGACTGGTACAGCTGAGAAGTGAGTCAAACAATCAGGGTAGGCAGAGACAAAGCAGAGAACAAGGAAGGACTGATAAATTAAACTTCATTTATTTCAATGCAACAGGCCAAATAGGAAAGGCAGATGAGCTCAGGGCATGGTTAGGAACATGGAACTGGGATATCATAGCACTTACAGAAACATGGCTCAGGGATGGGTAGGACTGGCAGCTTAATGTTCCAGGATACAGGTACTGCAGAAAGGATAGAAAGGGAGACAAGAGAGGAGGGGGAGTGGCATTTTTAATAAAGGATAGCATTACAGCTGTACGGAGGGAGGATATTCCCAGAAATACATCCAGAGAAGTTATATGGGTTGAACTGAGAAATAAGAAAAGGATGATCATCTTATTGGGATTGTATTATAGACTCCCCCCTAATAGTCAGAGGGAAATTGAGAAACAACTTTGTCAGGAGATTTCAGTTATCAGTGAGATTTCAGTGATTTGGATGGGAGTATAAGAGGTATAGTTAGTAAGTTTGCAGATGACACCAAAATTGGAGGTATAGTGAACAATGAAGAAGGTTACCTCAGATTACAACGGGACCTTGATCAGATGGGCCAATGGGCTGAGAAGTAGCAGATGGAGTTTAATTCAGATAAATGTGAAGTACTCCATTTTGGGGAAGCAAATTTTAGCAGAACTTACACACTTAACAGGAAGGTCCGAGGGAGTGTTGCTAAACAAAGAGACCTTGGAGTGCAGGTTCATAGGTCCTTGAAAGTGGATAGGATAGTGAAGAAGGCGTTTGGTATGCTTTCCTTTGTTGGTCAGAGTATTGAGTACAGGAGTTGGGAGATCATGTTGTGACTATACAGGACATTGGTTAGGCCACTGTTGGAATACTGCGTGCAATTCTGGTCCCCTTCCTATCAGAAAGATGTTGTGAAACTTGAAAGGGTTCAGAATAGATTTACAAGGATGTCACTAGGGTTGGAGGATTTGACATATAGGGCGAGGCTGAACAGGCTGGGGCTGTTTTCCCTGGAGCTTTGAAGGCTGAGTAGTGACTTTATAGAGGTTTTTAAAATCAGAGGGGCATGGATAGGATAAATAGACAAAATCTCTTCCCAGAGGTGGGGGAGTCCAGAACTAGAGGGCATAGGTTTAGGGTGAAAAGGGAAAGATATAAAACAGACCTAAGGGCAACTTTTTCATGCAGAGTGTGGTACATGTATGAAATGAGCTGCCAGAGGAAATGGTGGAGGCTGGTACGATTACAACATTTAAAAGGCACCTGGATGGGCTGGGTGTTGGCAGGTGGGACTAGATTGGGTTGGGATATCTGGTCGGCATGGATGGGTTGGACTGAAGGGTCAGTTTCCACACTGTACATTTCTATGACTCTAAGTAGTATTTAGATGTGCATTTACAATGTCAAGGCATATAACGCTATGCCCAAGTGCTGGAAAGTGAGATTAGAACAGTCAAGTGGGTGTTTTTGACTGGCACCACGCAATGGGCAGGTCTTTTATTTGTGCTACAAATCGCCATGACTCTGAGTAGAAACAAATGACTGCAGATGCTGGAATCTGTGCTGAAAACAATAAATGCTGGAGATCACAGCGGATCAGACATCTATGGAGAGAGTGAGCAAGCTAACATTTTGAGTCTAGGTGATTCTTCATCAGAACTTCACGGATGCTGTCTGACCCGCTGTGATCTCCAGCATATGTTGTTTTCCTTCCATGACTCTGAGAGTTGGGACATTAACAAGATGTTCAAATAATAATCTCTCAATTGTTAAAGCACGCTGCTTGGTGGTACATTTGCTATGCTGCTTATGAAAAGCATCCAAAAAGGGACAGGATGTTCCTAACACTGAGATAGGGCTGGCTGAACTTCTCACCAAAGACCATGTCACTCAGACTTCTATAAGATTCCACTCATTAGTTTCAACGGACAGAAAATCACAAGTCTTCATGCTAACAATTTTCTTGAAGTAATGTGGAATTCTTTTCATCACAAGAATCCTTCCTCACAACTTTCTCCATGCCTACAATAGACCCTTCTAATGTTTCTTCAGGTTTTCATATATGTCCTACCTCTCATTCCAACATTTACATGTCTCTCTTCAGGATTCTAGTGCCAACAGTCTGGAATTCACTTCCCTAATTCCTCTGCCTCTCCAGTTCCCCTTCTCCATTAAGAACCCCTTGATAACCTAACACTTTAACAAGGCTTTACATCACCCTGACTAACTACTCCTCTTTCAGCTTTGTATTCATTTTCCTCATTCCTTTGAGAAACCTCTGGAGCATGTTTCCACACTGTAGGCTATGTACAATACAAGTGGTTTTAATTTGCGTAACACTCTTATGTCCAGTAAGCAGATTACTGTAAATGGGGCAATTCTTAATCCATCGGCTATGCAACACTGTGAATGGAAGATTAGAGAGAGGATCTGGATTCTAGATCAATGGTGTCAAGGTATACTTGTGCCCCTTTGAAAAGAAAGAAGGCTTAAACACAAAACACTAGACATTACTGTCTGAGGGAAGATTGTAGTTGGAAAGAAAATGCAATGCTAATCAACAGAAATGTTAGCAAGGTGTAGTGAGGAACAGAATAAAGCTGAAAAGAGCAGACTGCACAAATTGCATTATCAAAATCATGAAGGAATTTGCAAAAACCAAAACTGCCATTACTGCATTCTTAAATGTTTCATATTTCAAGCCAAATTCCTCATGCAAAAGGACGTGGTTTGCAATCGATAGAGGTTTCCAGATCTCAGTGTGTATGTGCTGTCTCAGTACAGAATAGTTTGTTGTTTAGAAACCAAGAGTCCGGAAGGAATGAGTCTCTGGTAGTTGCTGTAAAGCAAAGAACTCATAGCATAAACCACACAGAAAACGATTTTGTACAATAGGTCACTTAGTCACGTTGATAGGCATTAATACATGTGTTAATACATTACCCAATAGCCAAAGGTTCTGTTTGTCAGGGAGCAGCAGCATAATGGTAATGACACTGGCTTAGTACTGCCGAACTCAAGACTAAGTTCTATTGACATGGATTCAAATCCCACCTTGCCAGATGAAAAAATATGAAAACTCATCTGGTTCACTCATGTCTTTTAGGGAAGGAAATCTGCCATCCTTACCTGGTCTGGTCTACATGTGACTCCAGACTCTCAGCAATGTGGTTGACCATTAACTATCCAAGCAAAGTCCAAAGATGTGTGGGTCAGGTGAATTGGCCATGCTAAATTGCCTGTAATGTTAGGTAAGGGGTATATGTAGGGGTACAGGTGGGTTGCGCTTCGGCGGGTCGGTGTGGACTTGTTGGGCCGAAGGGCCTGTTTCCACATTGTAAGTAATCTAATCTAATCTAATCTAATCAAACCACTATTCAGGGCAATTAAGGATGACAATAAATATTGGTCTCACCAGCAATGCCTACTGTCCATGAAGAATTAAAGAAATCCAACCTCATACCAAATGGAAACAGATACCTGCAAAGATGCCTGCACGAAAACAGGTACTCTTAAGCATGAGCATAAGGTTTGGTCACTGACAATGGGGCATGAGCAGTGGTGGCCAGTGAGGGGGTTAGTGGAAGGTGACGAGAATACAAAGCATAGGCCCAGGTGCTGTATGCTTGTACTGACTAAGGTGCAGTGATCCTCACAGCCCAACTTTGAATTAGGTCTTGTCACAAGAGCACAAATATGTTGATGGATTTCATGCCTCTTTGCATATGATATTAGATGACCATACTGATACCCACCACCAACTTGCACACAATTGATATAAAGCAATGGTTCTCTGCATTTGAGTATTTGATAGCACCTTCAGACTATGAACCTTCAGAGATTGACGATTTAGTGATCGATACAGAAAGGTAGATGCTAATAAATGCCAAGCTGTCAGTTGCATCAGGCAGGACAGTCCTTTGCTACAATGCTACTCCCTCAGTCACAGAGGTCTGTACCTACATGACAGTCCATCAGCTCTGTTTGAAAGTGTACAGAGATAAGGACAGGCAGCATTCATTCTCTATGTCACAGTCAAGTAATTCAGTCAAACATTCTAAAATCACCACTTCTGGAAGGTCCCAAAGCACTGGCAGCTCTCTGGAATCAAATTCCCTCAATGAGTCTCGACTTTCATATAAGATGGGAGAAAACCAGAATAAATATGTGTCCTGCCTCCAATTCTTTCAAAATGTTTTAATGTGCCCGTCAACACGTTATTGACCAAAAACATTGACTGACACACTGAATATTTCCAACATTCAACTCCACACAATGATTGACAACAGACGGCATTGAGTATTATCCCTGTGACGTTCCTTCAGCTTCAAAGGATTTAGATTTTAATCTCGTCACATTTGCTTCCTGAAACTAATGTGGTTACAGGACTACTTCATACAGACTCACTGTTCATTGTAAACAGCCTAATCCCTGTAAACCTGGGTGTGGTCAGAGCAAAACTGGAGGGGCTCCTCTGGTGCAGTCTTAGCATTTCTATCTGTGAGCCAGGAGATCCAGGTTCAAGTCCCACCTACTCCAGACATCTGGAGCAACATCTCTGGACAGATAAATTAGAAAATATCAAGGAGTAAACCTGGGTGCCTGGCATAGGGGCCAAGGAAGGGATCAAGGATGATCCTGAGAAAACATGCTTTAACACTGAAGACAGGAAGCTCAGACTTTGAAAGCACTGACAGATCAAGGTAAGTTAGTGCAACTTGTTAATGCTGAAAAGGTGAAACAGACACAGGATCAGTTAGATGTCCAGATCTGCTCAATATTGGTCCTCAGGCTAATTTTTAAGGTCTGGTGACTTGCACGTGCCAACCTCACATCACACAGAGCACTCCAGTCAAGTGGGCACAATGATGGGCAGTCCCAGCTTTGATATACCATGAGAACACACCAGCAGGCAGACAACGCACTGCAGAGAGGTAACAACTCCATATTAACAAACGAGCAAGAAAAACAAACGCAGACATACTTAGATGATAGTTTCCAGCCAGGGAGAGATGGCTTTACAGGCAGCAGGATGATTTAAGAAAGGAAAATGCAGACAAAGTGTCTCAGGTCAGCTCCTGGATGCCTTCTGCCCTCCAGGTAAATTCCCAGTTCGAGGCAGGTAAACCTCGGCAGTCCTTGCCACACAGGAGAGCAACCAATGTTGGCCCCACCTCGAAGGAATGTTCCAGAGGCAGTGGCAGTTCCCACTCTCCCAGTGACTTCCCACTAAGTGCAGAGCCCAACTGCTCCTTGAATACAGTTTCCAATGGGAAATCCCATTTATTCTTCAATAGGACATGGATGTTGAGGCAGTGAAGTAGGAAGGGAATTGCATCGTCAACTATCCTGCTGATGCACCTAGTTGCAGGACAACACAGAAGAACAGTGGGGATGGCACGGTGGCTCAATGGTTCACACTGCTGCCAGAGACCCAGGATCAATTCCACTCTCGCACAATTGTCTGTGTGAAATTTGCACATTCTCCCTGCCTGTGCAGGTGTGCTCCGGTTTCCACTCACAATCCAAAGATCTGCAGGTCTGGAGAATTGGCCATGCTAAATTACCCATAGTGTCATGTGCATTAGTCAGAGGGAAATGGTTCTGGGTGGGTTACTCTTTGGAGGGTCAGTGTGGACTTGTGGGGCCAAATGGCCTGTTTCCACACTGTAGGGAATCTAGTTTAAGCTAATCTTATCATATGAGCCCAACATTGGGTTCCGATGTCTGCCAGAAAACTCAGCACAGTAAGTCACAATGCTTATTTGGACAGTTAGCACAGACACAACAGGCTGAATGGCCTCTTTCTGTGCTATAACCAGTCTGTGGCTCCAGGGACATGCCATTGACTTACTAACATCTTGCAATGACATTTTCAACAATCAGAAATCCTGTGCAGTACCTTGCGAAGTAAATAGGCTGTCATTCTACCAACACCAACACGGTAAGCCTGAAGTTATTTCCTCAAACCACCTTTCACCCTCAAACCACATTGCCAGGACATTAAATGTCTTCAAGGCAGAGATTGATAAATTCCTAATCTCGCAAAGAATTAAGGGATACAGGGACAGTGCGGATAAGTGGCAGTGACGTTCCCATCAGCCATGATTGAATGGTGGAGTGGACTCGATGGACCAAATGGCCTTATTTACAGTCGTATTTCTTATGGTTTTACATCCTGTTCTCGTTTAACTATTTTCATTGTCCTTTGTGTTTCTACTGAACTAGATAGTAAGATTTGTTTTCTAAAACCAACACTTCATGTTTAAACTAGTGGAACCTTCAAACCTTTGTAATTATGTGTACCTTTTCCTCTGACTGAATGCTTTCACCAAGCAGTACATTTTTATTTATTTTACAGTTTAATGTCCTCCTCAGAAAATTCTGAAACATTAATGTAAATTTAAACCTAAAAGTCATTTATTTTCTGCAAAATATCAGCAAGATATTTAATTCTATTTTGCAATCTCTAAACAAGAATGAAAAGGTGTAGTTTTCTTTCAAAATATTTGGTCCCACTGATATCACACTTGTTTAACACACTGCAGCTAAACCCAGCCTTAAATAGTCAATGGGGGCAATTTTGACCACATTTGATTGGGAGAATAGCTAAACAATTGGCTCTCAATTTGGCTGCAACAGAGAAAAATATTACCAAGTCAAGACTTGCCTTTATGTAGCACCTTTCACAACCAAACGCTCAAAGTGCTTTACAGCTAAAAGAGTATTTTTAAAGTGTAAGAGGTAAAGTCACTATAATTTCACCAGATCATAGGCCTGCTTTCTTATTAGAGAGAGAGAGAGGGGGAGAGAGAGAGAGAGAGAGAGAGCGAGAGCTAGTAGTGGTTTAACCTGAAGACTGCCACACCTCAGGCAACAGGAGTGGTTGACAAGGAGAGTCCTTCATGGTAGCCTCAGCTGGTGCGAGAATTAACTGAGCTAAACTAACCCCCCTGGAAGTGCAATCACTAATGTAATGGAGGAAATGCAACAAAATGTAGCCGCTGAACTTAGGAAAAAAATAATGAAAGCAAACTACTGTGGATGCTGAAACTTTGAAACCCACACAGAGAAGGCTGGAGAAACTCAGCAGGTCTGGCAATCAGGATTCCATGTACTCTTCTTACCAACTGCCATTTGTGGAAATTTGGAGCAGCCCTACTCTGAAGAGGCTGTGCAGCTTAAGAGTGAATATTACTGGAGTGCAAATCAGAATTAATGTTTCAAGTCTGGTGTGACTCCTCTTCAGAATTTAAAAGATCAGCTTCTTTCCATACAAACATTTGCCAGACCTGTTGAGTTCCTCCTCTGTGCTTATTTCAGGAAAACCAGCACTGCATAGGATTTCAGGGGGTAGTGACCGACAGGTTTAGGGTAAAATTTCTCTCAATATCTCACTGTGGCCAACCTACACTTACACTAATCCTTTCCCACTGAAGCTTCTCTGGACTGCAGTGGCAGTATATCTTTAATGTGGAGGAGCCGGTGTGGACTGAGGTGGACAAAGGTAAGAGTCCAACAGGTTTATTTAAAAGTACAAGTTTTCAGAGCACTGCTCCTTCGTCAGGTAGCTGGTACTTCCAAATAAACCTGTTGGACTATAACCTGGTATTGTGTAATTATATCTTTGGGTAAGGCAGCCAAAGTGACCACAATAGTCTAGGTTGCTTCAACAGCGCAGTGTACGGCTACAGCAAGACTTCCTCATACTTTTACGCCATTCCCTTTGAAATAAAGGCAATGTTCCATTACCACCTAAACTTGGATGTTAGCTTTTTGTGATTCAAGAGAGGACTCTCAAATTCCTCTGCCTCACAGTTTCCCACATTATATTCTATCGCCAAATTTCTGACCACTCGCTTAACCTGTCTATAATTCCTCTTGCCTTCCCACTTATTTTTGTATCATTGACAAACTTTTCGATCCTACATTGACTTCTCTAATCCCATGTCATTAATATACATTGTAACTAACTGTGGGCTAATAATTGTGATTCCTGTAGCACTCCATTAGTTATAGGTTGCCAACATGAAAATTTTCCCCTCGTCCCAGCTCTGCTATCAGTTAGCCAATCCTTATCCATGCTAACAAACTACTCCAACACCAAGGAATCCAATCTTATTAAATAACCTAACGTGCGGCTCTTTATTAAACACATTCTGGAAATCCAAAGATATCACTGCACTGCACTAATAAATGTCTTGATTAGTCAAGTTCTTTACAAGAAGCCAGTAATTTTATTTAATCTTTTTGCTAGATCCAAATTAGTAGACATATTGAATTCAATGTTGCACTTTGCTGAGGTAGGATTTGAAGTAACAAACTGAGTTAGCAGTATAGAACCAAAATAAATCCAATGGTACAAATGAGATAAAAGGACTAGAATGACTGGGACAGTGCTCCAAAAGAAAACAACATTAGTTCAGCTCACCAAAATACAAAAGGAAACAATTAGATGGGCCACTAGGCTGAGAGGCAGATGGAGTTTAATTTAGATAAATGTGAGGTGCTGCATTTTGGGAAAACAAATCTTATCAGGACTTATACACTTAATGGTAAGGTCTGGGGGAGTGTTGCTGAACAAAGAGACCTTCATAACTCCTTGGATGGGTTGGACCAAAGGGTCTGTTTCTGTGCTGTACATCTCTATGACTCTATCCTTCCAATAGGAAGGAGACCAGAATTGTACGCAGTATTCCAACAGTGGCCTAACCAATGTCCTGTACAGTCGCAACATGACCTCCCAACTCCTGTATTCAATACTCAGATCAATAAAGGAAAACGTACCAAACACCTTCTTCACTATCTTATCTACCTCAAGGATGTTGTCAGAGTTGGAGGATTTGAGCTATAGGGAGAGGTTGAACAGAGTGGGGCTGTTTTCCCTGGAGCATTAGAGGCTGAGGGGTGACCTCAGAGGTTTATAAAATCACGAGGGACATGGATAGGATAACTAGACAAAGTCGTTTCCCTGCGGCGGGGGTGTCCAGAACTAGAGGGCATAGGTTTATTGTGAGAGGGGGAAAGATATAAAAGGGATCTAAGGGGCAAATGTTTCACGCAGAGGGTGGTACGTGTATGGAATGAGCTGCCAGAGAACGTGGTGGAGGCTGGTACAATTGAAACATTTAAGAGGCATTTGGATGGGTATATGAATGGGAAGGGTTTGGAGGGATATGGGCCGGGTGCTGGCAGGTGGGACTAGATTGGGGTTGGGATATCTGGTCGACATGGACGGGTTGGACCAAAGGGTCTGTTTTTGTGCTATACATCTCTATGACTCTTATTAGATTTATTTAAAATACAGTTTCCTGTTTGAATGCGTCCTTCTTGATTTAGAGTTAAGGCAGGAGTGGACGCTTCTTTCTTCCTGGCAGATCTAAACATTCCAGAAATACAGTGATCTCGGTATTGCATCATTGCACTAGGAAAACCTACAAATTGGACTGGAATATTCCCTTGAGCAGATGGAGCAAAAATGCTGATAATCCCAACAACTCATTGCAAAAACACCTCTGCTGGGATTGCACAGTTGTTATCGTCTTATAACTAACGGGAGAAATTTGGATCCTAAGCAGGAATAAATGCTGACATGGAAATTACTATTGGTCATATCAGTGGATGAACAGTTAACGTGTTCATTCACTTGATGTTCATAGATCCCTTGATTCAGCAGAGGTGTTATCCTATTTAAAGTAAATGGGTTAATCCCTCAAGAGCAATGTACAGACACAATAAACATTTGTCTACTGACGTCACTCCTCGTAACTCTCCTTGCAATATAGCCTTGTTATTTTGCAAATATAGACAAACCTCAATGGATATTTGCTTATTTTTGTTGAAAATTTTATTCAGGTTGCAGATGTGCAGGACTGCAGTCAGTGATTACATTCCAAAATTACTTAACTGACTGCAAGGCACTTCGTAAAATCCCGAGGCACCATCTATTCATTATTCTTTAATCTAGATAAAGCAAAAATGTTACACCTCAATATTAATAGTTAGGCAGATGATATGGAGTGTATTTGCCTAGCCTAACCAAATCCTGATGAATTTAAGGATCAAGTTTCTGTTTGATTTGAAATCTGTGATTTGTATAAAATGCCTTGCCCAAAATTGCATCCATTTTGACAAAGATTTTTTGACGAATTTCTGTTCAAACCAATTTGCATATCACCAGACTCAAAATCTGCCAGGAACAAGTGTAATGTTTTAAAAACATTATTTTAATTGAATTTAAAACCAGTATTTTGAATAACAGTGTGATGCAATTTAATTAATACACCTGACAATGGATTTATCACAAAAAAAAAGGATTTTTATATTTGTGTCAATTCATCTCTTGATACGTAATTCAATTTCACATGACAGAAACATTAAAAATATACAGAATCAATTTCCAGTTATTGTCAACATAGTATGATCTAATTGTAGAAGCCAATTGGTGAGGTCCAGAACTGGTGCGAAGCTTTAGGCAGTTTTATTTTTATTTACAGATTTACACATTACAAAGCATCCACCTCCTAATTCAGAAACAAAATTTTAGTCTGTCCCTAACAATGGTGGTCTCAAGTGAATGTAAAATTAATGCCACCACTTGCATATAATTAAGCATGAATAATATACAACTAATATAGTTAGTCTGGAATTTTTAAAAAAATTAATAGACATTTCGCTTGCGATCCAAAGTTGGATTTTTACAGCCTCCTGCAAACAGGCGCAGTATGTGGAAACACTCGATGCAAGTCGTGGATTTATGGCCAATTCTGTGTATGAGTCCTATATCTGATAGGATTGTTTTAACTTGGTTCAAAAGTTCAAAGAAGCCGATTTGTGCTGGACTGAAATAATGCTTAAAATTCTGCATACTTTTGGATGGACTCTGCCAGTTTTAAATAAGTTGTACCATAACAACAGTACAACTGAATAAAACTCAATCCTTTAGGTAGATAAATGCTAAAGGTTGGGGCTTATTTGGGGCTATGAATTGATGTCAGATATCATGCACAGGGCTGAGCACCAGAGTAGGAGCAGAATCAGAAGAGGCTCCAGTGCAGTCTACAATTCAGTATTTGTTACTGGTTTGTCAAAGAATGGATTGGTGGGGGCCTATGGAGATACCCACACAGCTACAAAGCTGTCTTTAAGCACTTTAGGATATTCTATTACAATAAAGATTCAATACAAACGTGAGTTGCTGTTTCAGAGTTAGGGGGTATTCAAAGCAGAATGCTACAGGGAAATGAAATAATGTACAAGGATTAACAATTCAATCATAGAAGCAGAATGCATTTGGTACCAAACCGATGAATGTAACCTAAAGCTGAATTTTTACAATCTTAATTTAAGAACAGGGATTACTTCTGTTCTCTCCCATTCTGGGAACAGTTTTTTTAGAAAATAGAATTGAAGACATTAGGTAGTCTATTGGGTTTTCCAATAATACACTTGGATTAATTTTGCTTTTTAGAAACATAAATAATAAAAAATAAATGATTGCAGCAACAGAATATATATAAACTCCACTGATTAAATCCAAATGTTAATTCACTGTTAAAATAGACTGAACTGAGAAGACTGTGTTTTCATGGGGTAATTCTGAGAACACATGAAAGAACACTCAACACTCAACAATTACATTCTGTATGGAAAAAAATGACAACCACAATTTTTTTTGCCTATAATCTATTGTTTAGATACTACACAGGGGTGTTCACACCAGCAATGTTTGGTAAGTATCAGCTTCGATCACATCATTTCCATCAAATACATTTGCTAGTTATTATATTTAGTTTTTATAAATGAGAAGCGTTTTTTTTTCATTTCCTTTCACACAATAAATACAATCTATATACAGAGAGCATGTCAATCAATAAAAATCACAAAAGGGGCAAATCTTTGCAGTATTTGAGTGAAATTCAGAGCCCCACAGCCCAGGACTTTTCTCATGCAATCATCTACTCTTCATTGCATTATGTACACAACTTGTTTCCATGGTGTCCATCTCATGGAATCATGCAGCAGAAGAGATGAAACTTTGTGACATTTATGCTGCTGGCACAGCAGAGCACTACTTCAGATAATGCACACCAAGAATCATCCTTCACACCGTGGCCCTGGACTAAATTCTCCAAGGAAGTATCCAAGAAAGACAAGTTAGCTCCTTGGTTTGCCAACAGATACATGGAGGTGCTGATGGATGGGCTAGTGGAGAAAGCAGCAGTACTATATCCTGCAAAATGGGCTACAGAATCAGAGTTATCTACATAATGGCTGGGTTCAGTACAGTGTCCCAGCGGGACAATACAATGTGAAACTTTAAATGATCTTCAATGCTCCATTCGAGAAAGAGCCGCCATCTTCACTCTGCTCCCTCACACTCACTCACGTGGGCCATCGCTCACTCTAAAAGGTTGAGGAGTGACCTTCAAGAGGTTTATAAAATCATGAGGGCATGAATCAGGTGAATAGCAAACATCTTTTCTTTAGGGTAGGGGAGTTCAAAACTGAAGGCATAAATCTAAGGTGACAGGAGAAAAATTTAAAAGGGCTATAAGGACAACCTTTACATTCAGAGGGTGATTTGTATGTGGACCGAACTGCCAGAGAAACGGTAGATGCAGGTACAGTTACATGTTTAGATGTCATTTGGACATGTACATGAATAGGAAAGGTTTAAAGGGAAATGGACCACAGAGTCATAGAAATGTACAGCATGAAAACAGACCCTTCAGTCCAAACCATCCATGCCGACCAGATATCCCAACCCAATCTAGTCCCGCCTGCCAGCACCCGGCCCATATCCCTCCAAACCTTTCCTATTCATATACTCATCCAAATGCCTCTTAAATATTGCAATTATACCAGCCTCCACCACATCTTCTGGCAGCTCATTCCATACATAAACCACCATCTGCGTGAAAAAGTTGCCCCTTGGGTCTCTTTTACATCTTTCCCCTCTCCCCTCTAGTTCTGGACTCCCTGACCCCAGGGAAAAGACTTTGTCTATTTATCTTATCCATGCCCCTCATAATTTTGTGAACTTCTAGAAGGTCACCACTCAGCTTCCTGAACTCCAGGGAAAACAGCCCCAGCCTGTTCAGCCTCTCCCTGAGCTCAAATCTTCCAACCCTGGCAACATCCTTGTAAATCTTTCCTGAACCCTTTCAAGTCTCACAACATCTTTCCAATAGGAAGGAGACCAAAATTGCACGCAGTGTTCCAACAGTGGCCTAACCAATGTCCTGTACAGCCACAACATGACCTCCCAACGCCTGTACTCAATACTCTGACCAATAAAGGAAAGCATACCAAACGCCTTCTTCACTATCCTATCTATCTGCGACTCCACTTTTAAGGAGCTATGAACCTGCAGTCCAAGGTCTCTTTGTTCAGCAACACTCCCTAGGACCTGACCATTAAGTGTATAAGTCCTGCTAAGATTTGCTAAGATCTGAATTAAACTCAATCTGCCACTTCTCAGCCCATTGGCCAATCTGGTCCAGATCTTGTTGTAATCTGAGGGAACCCTCTTCGCTGTCCACTACACCTCCAATTTTGGTGTCATCTGCAAAATTACTAACTGTACTTCTTATTCTCGCATCCAAATCATTCATGTAAATAACAAAAAAGTGGAGGACCCAGCACCTATTCTTGTGGTACTCCACTGGTCACAGGCCTCTAGTCTGAAAAACAACCCTTCACCACCACCCTCTGTCTTCTACCTTTAAGCTAATTCTCTATCCAAATGGCTAGTTCTCCCTGTATTCCATGAGATCTAACCTTGCTAACCCGTCCCCCATGAGGAACCTTGTCAAACGCCTTACTGAAGTCCATATAGATCACATCTACTGCTCTGTCCCCATCAACCTTCTTTATTACTTCTTCAAAAAACTCAATGAAGTTTGTGAGGCATGATTTCCCACGCACAAAGCCACAGCAAATAAGATGAGTTTAACTTGGAAAACTTGATTGGTATGAATGAGTTGGGTGAAAGGATCTGTTTCTGTGTGTATGACTCTGACCAAGGCTCACAGACTATAAGTCTCTTTTATGCCTGTTTCTTGTTCACTCAGCATTGTCCCCACCTCATTCTCCCCAACTACTTCTCATCCTTCCTGAAGGAGAGTTCTGAAAAAGGGTCAATGGACCCATATTGTTAACTCTACTTTCACTCCACAAATGCTGCCAGACCAACTGAGATTTTCCAGAATTCCAGCACCTGCAGTTTTTACAAAATATTTTACTTCCTCTTCCTGGCCTCTGCGTTTGTTACTCACTCACTGGGGACACCTCACCATTCTGCATCCACCATCCACGCCCATTATCTTCAGTCCCTCTCTTTGCCTCATTGAGACAGAAGCTGGCCCACCCTCCTAGAGTAGAATCAGAAGATATCTTTGACTGACTGTAGTCATAACCCTGAACTGACCACAGTTTCCCTTGACCCCCACTATGGACTGCTCCCCTTTGACCTTTTGACAAAGCCATTTGGTTGAATCAGATGCAGTGTGCACTCTATGTACTGGCACAAGCTGTAGGTATGACATTGGCACAGCATGGTGCCATACAGCGACATGACCACTGCCTTGATTGTTCAGTGCTCTGAACTACAGCAAGCTGCCTGTCTCTTCCTCCGTCCTAACAAGCAGCTCAAGCCACAGAGGCTAACACCAACTTGCTTGGTGGAGGAGGATGGTGGCCATGGAGCATGCAGGAACATTGTGGTGAGAACAGAGGGAAACCACTCTGAGTTACATGTTGAGAATTAGCATCGTGTAGCTTCTTACAGAGGGAAGGGAGAATTGGAAGCTGTGTAGAAATGAGGTCTGTTCACTATTTACGAGATGCGTGCATAAAACAAAGACAGTCATTGTTCATGAACAAGATTCTGAACTTGCTGGTTAAACCTTATGGGGGAGATTTGGAATTCTCTCTTCCAACAGAAATACTGATTTTTTTTCATTTTTGCCATTTCTTGTGGTTGCCCACACGATTCAAGGGAGTGGAAAATTCTGCTTAATGTTTTAATATCATTATTCTTAAAATAAACTTCATTCTTCCAAGTTACAGCTGCTCAACGCCTTAGAACCATTTCGCCTGCATCCTAGTTTAAAATGAAGTGACAATCGTATCTGCCAAGTTGAAGATTAAAGAAAACAATGAGAAGTCTTCTGCAAAAAAAAACGAGCTTGACATTTAACACTCTCGCAACATGGCTCACAGAAAAGGTTATTGTGGTCTGAACAAAGGAAATCAAGGACAGTAAACCCCACAAACAGGTGTAACATTGCACTGTCTCCATCAAGTGAATTAGACCTGTTGAAGCATTACAATGAGCAGTGCTCTGTTTCCCACAATGGGTCTCGGCTGTCTGACACCTTCACCATAGTGTCACTTTGAGCAAACATCCAGATGTCATTGTATCAGATGTCTCTGCACAAAATATGAACCTTCCTATCTCCACTTTGTTCAACCCAATCTGCACAAGTCCTCAAGTCAACAGAATAGTTCTGCAACCACGATTCTAATCTTATAGAAGCCTAGAGAAATTTGCACACCCCTACTCTGTAAAGATTAAGACCATGTTTATTTGCATTAAGATTGACAGAATACAAAATTCTACAGTTGAGCAGTAGTACGGTTCAGTCTATTTAAAACCTAGATCTACAAGTGACCAGACATTAACTTGGGTTAAATTGAGTTTCTGGAATAATCAGAAACTACATTAAATTTTGTCAACTACCACCTGGAAAATATTGCATGATACAGCAGTTTATAAACGATGCTGTTGTTTGGTGGGAGAGAACGTGAATATTACTGGAAAAAGACACATTCTGTTGAATTGTCATCATTCACTGATCAGGATAGTGCAGAAGAATGCTCAGCTAAGAGGAAAGCAACATGTATAATGTACAAGAGGAGAGTGCTAATTGATTGCCAAGTGGACTCTGATTGGTACACGCATCGACACAGAGAATGGGCCTAGTTAATCAACAATCTCCTCGCATACAGTATAAATGTTGGATTTCCACATCACTTGCTATTCTTTTGAATTAAAATCTAGAACATAGCACGTTATAGTGCAGTACGAGCCCTTCGGCCCTCAAGTTAGCCTGATCAGTACAAGATACAAAGCTTCTACAAAATGTGTTTTTTTTTAACAATTCTCAAGTTTATAAATTCTTTCCTAATCCATTTGCATTTATTTCATACAAAAAGTTACAAATTACTGCAGTGGATGCATGAGATTGGCAAATCAATAGTAACCATGAATAATATATTGATAAATGCAGACTTGTGCCTAGCAATATTTCTATCCAATAGCACAATTTGTCAATATTAATGGATACCAACAACTTATTATAAAAGCATTTCAACAGTGAAAATGCTTAATAAAGAATAATCGACCTATAGAGGAGGGCAAGAGTTGTTCGCACAATCTCACAATTGAAATAAACTTTAAATGGGCAGCACGGTGGCTCAATGGGTAGCACCGCTGCCTCACAGTGCCAGGAACCGGAGTTCAATTCCAACCTCAGGTGACTGTGTAGAGTTTGCATATTCTCCCTGTGTCTGCTTGGGTTTCCTCCCACTGTCCAAAGATGTGCAGGTCAGATGGACTGGTTATGCTAGATTGCCCATAGCGTTAGGTGCATGAGTCAGAGGGAAATGGGTCTGGGTGGGTTACTCTTTGGAGGGCTGATGTGAACTTGTTGGGTCAAATGGCCTGTTTCCACACTGTAGGAAATCTAATCATATCGCAATTTATCATGGAACCTCTAAAGATTTGTTGCCACTTTGTCAAACATCAGCTGTTGCTATTGACAATCCTGGGTGTCCATGTAAAAGCTTTCCATCTGCAATTTGCTTCCTGTCAAAAAATGAAAAATCTTATTTTTACCAGAGATCAGACAAAGATTGGGAACTGTCTTTCAAGATCCTGCTATTAGGGTCAATCATTCGAGTTTCGTCCCCAGTTTATTGAATCACAATTGTGTTCTATCATTACAAGCCTCCCATCTTTACATTATCACATTACATAGCCGTATAGAGTTGTATACCATTGAATTAATCTTTCAATTCAGTTTTGGTAATTTCAATCTAGTTATGGTAATTTCAATCATTTATTCAGGATAAACAGCTGAGATTAATTTCCTTCTACCTCACTGAATCTCCTCATTGTCACAACTACTGCTCCAAGACAATAGGTTTTATTTCTATGTTTTTTTCCTCAGGCTGATTTGTAATGTATACGCCTATGAGTCACTGACATGAAGGATGTACAGATTCTTTCACCATTATCTTCTGAGGCAGATCTCTATTAGTTGTGACAGTCCTCTGCTAAGTCACTGAAATGATGAATTTTCATGACAGACTCAATATCAGCAGGCAATTAGCCATGAAAGGTCAAAGGTCAGCCTAATCGAATCCACGTCTAATATTCAACACAGGGCTGACTGGGTAATTATTAGAACAATAGTTGACTTTCCCCTTCCAAGCTTGAGGATATTGATGCCAATTGCAGTTCACTGACTGACTTCGGCGAATTTAGCATAGATTGAAAGTGGGATTTTGCATGGCTGTGTGTTCTTGTGGGCTACCCACACAGCTATTATAAGACTTGGTATAAATAGATTTAAAGACATTAATCCAAGAAAAAAAAAGTAGAATGGATACCTTAAACTGGAGGCCTGTGACCAGTGGAGTGCCACAAGGATCGGCGCTGGGTCCTCCACATTTTTTGTCATTTACATAAATGATTTGGATGCGAGCATAAGAGGTACAGTTAGTAAGTTTGCAGATGACACCAAAATTGGAGGTGTAGTGGACAGCAAAGAGGGTTACCTCAGATTACAACAGGATATGGACCAGATGAGCCAATGGGCTGAGAAGTGGCAGATGGAGTTTAATTTAGATAAATGCGAGGTGCTGCATTTTGGGAAAGCAAATTCCTGATGAAGGGCTTATGCTCGAAACGTCGAATTCCTTATTCCTGAGATGCTGCCTGGCCTGCTGTGCTTTGACCAGCAACACATTTTCAGCTGTGATCTCCAGCATCTGCAGACCTCATTTTTTATGGGAAAGCAAATCTTAGCAGGACTTCTACACTTAATGGCCTCAACGTTACATGATGGCAAAATAATATTAATCATAAAAATGTACAGCATAGAAACAGACCCTTTGGTCCAACCTGTCCATGCCGACCAGATATCCCAACCCAATCTAGTCCCACCTGCCAGCATCCGGCCCATGTCCCACCTAACCCTTCCTATTCATATACCCATCCAAATGCCTCTTAAATGTTGCAATTGTACCAGCCTCCACCACTTCCTCTGGCAGCTCATTCCATACATGCACCACCCTCTGTGTGAAAAAGTTGCCCCTTAGGTCTCTTTCATATCTTTCCCCTCTCACCCTAAACCTATGCCCTCCAGTTCTGGACTCCCTGACCCCAGAGAAAAGACTTTGTCTATTTATCCTATCCATGCCACTCATAATTTTGTAAACCACTATAAGGTCACCCCTCAGCCTCCAGGGAAAACAGCCCCAGCCTGTTCAGCCTCTCCCTGTAGCTCAAATCCTCCAACCCTGGCAACATCCTTGTAAATCTTTTCTGAACCCTTTCAAATCTCACATCTTTCCAATAGGAAGGAGACCAGAATTGCACGCAATATTCTAACAGTGACCTAACCAATGTCCTGTACAGCCGCAACATGATGTCCCAACTCCTGTACTCAATACTCTGACCAATAAAGGAAAGCATACCAAACACCGCCTTCACTATCTTATCTACCTGCGACTCCACTTTCAAGGAACTATGACCCTGCACTCCAGGGTCTCTTTGTTCAGCAACACACCCAAGGACCTTATCATTAAATGTAGAAGTCCTGCTAAGATTTGCTTTCCCAAAATGCAGCACCTCGCATTTATCCAAATTAAACTCCATCTGCCACTTCTCAGCCCATTGGCCCATCTGGTCCATATCCTATTGTAATCGGAGGTAACCCTCTTCGCTGTCCACTACACCTCCAATTTTGGTGTCATTTGCAAACTTACTAACTGTATCTCGTATGCTCGCATCCAATTCATTTATGTAAATGACAAAAGGTAGAGGGCCCAGCACCGATCCTTGTGGCACTCCACTGATCACAGGCCTCCAGTCTGAAAAACAACCCTCCACCACCACCCTCTGTCTTTTACCTTTGAGCTAGTTCTGTATCCAAATGTCTAGTTCTCCCTGTATTCCATGAGATCTAACCTTGCTAATCAGTCTCCCATGGGGAACCTTGTCAAATGCCTTACTGAAGTCCATATTGGTTACACCTACTGCTCTGCCCTCATCAATCTTCTTTGTTACTTCTTCAAAAAACTCAATCAAGGTTGTGAGACATGATTTCCCATGCACAAAGCCATGTTGACTATCCCGAATCAGTCCCTGCCTTTGCAAATACATGTACATCCTGTCCCTCAGGATTCCCTCCAAAAACTTGTCCACCGCCAAGGTCAGGCTCACCGGTCTACAGTTCCCTCGCTTGTCTTTACTGCCCTTCTTAAACAGTGGCACCACGTTTGCCAACCCCCAGTCTTCCGGCACCTCACGTGTGACTACTGATGATACAAATATCTCAGCAAGAGGCCCAGCAATCACTTCTCTAACTTCCCACAGAGTTCTCGGGTACACCTGATCAGGTCCTGGGGATTTATCCACCTTTAACCGTTTCAAGACATCCAGCATTTCCTCCTGTGCATACCTGGACATTTTGCAAGATGTCACCATCTATTTCCCTACAGTCTATATCTTCCATATCCTTTTCCACAGTAAATACTGATGCAAAATATTCATTTAATATCTTCCCTGTTTTCTGTGGCTCCACACAAAGGCTGCCTTGCTGATCTTTGACCGGCCCTATCCTCTCCCTAGTTACCCTTTGTCCTTAATATATTTGTAAAAACACTTTGGATTTTCCTTAATTCTATTTGCCAAAGGTATCTCATGTCCGCGTTTTGCCCTCCTGATTTCCCTCTTAATTACACTCCTACTTCCTTTATACTCTTCTAAGGATTCACTCGATCTATCCTGTCTATACCTGACATATGCTTCCTGCTTTTTCTGAACCAAACCCCCAATTTCTTTAGTCATCCAGTATTCCCTATAACTACCAGCTTTCTCTTTCATCCTGACAGGAAGTTACAGCCTGGAATCTAATCGCGGGTTTCAGGGTGGTTTATATACAGAATAATAGATAGCCCGGAGTGAGTTACAGACTGGAATCTAATCAAGGGGTTCAGGGTGGTTTATATACAGAATAATAGATAGCCCGGAGTGAGTTACAGTCTGGAATCTAATCGAGGGGTTCAGGGTGATGTATATACAGAAGAACAGATGCCCTAGAGTGAGTTACAGCCTGGAATCT
Organism: Hemiscyllium ocellatum; assembly: GCF_020745735.1. Lineage (NCBI taxonomy): Eukaryota > Metazoa > Chordata > Chondrichthyes > Orectolobiformes > Hemiscylliidae > Hemiscyllium > Hemiscyllium ocellatum. The sequence goes on along the minus strand of NC_083424.1, from coordinate 25,236,567 downwards.
AATCGAGGTGTTCAGGGTGAGTTATATATAGAATAACAGATACCCCGGACTGAGTTACAGCCTGGAATCTAATTGAGGGGTTCAGGGTTGTTTATATACAGAATAACAGATACCCCAGAGTGAGTTACAGCCTGGAATCTAATCGAGGGGTTCAGGGTGGTTCAGCTACAGAATAATAGTCATTAGTCATTGAACAATTCAAGTACTAAGAATGAAGAAGTTATAGGATAGCCTATGATAGTTATTTTGTAATGTGCTCATAGTTGAATCTACCATAGGTTTTTATTGTAATTAATATGATGGGAATTTGAAGATGAATGACAAACTTTACAATGCAAAATGAAATTCACTTAATTTGAAGGGGCTCATACAATTATTTGAGAGACCAGTTACCCTTTGTTTCTGGCACCAGGTTTCAAACTGGCACTGACTTAACAGGCTGAATATCACCTGTAATGGGTTTTTGAAAGATTAGCTCACCTAATCTTGCCTTATTCTTCATAGATTTGAAAAAAAACTGCTTCTACTGTTTGGCACTAGTCCCAGTATTTGGAGCTACATGATAAGGAACTGAGAAGTCACAAGAGTGCAGGACCCAAGAGCACTCTGATGACTTTGGAAATGACACAATGTGTTACTGAAAGCACATTGTTCGACCAGAGTAAGGGGAGCTTTATCTACATGGTGCCTAAATCATAACATATTGTGCAAGTCCTTAAATGTGAAAGGTGTGATTCTCATACAGAAGCCCACTGACCCTGGAAATTATCAGAAGACAACAAACAAATGAATGTGGTATCCATCTCTGTAATGCCCTCTTGAATGCTTCAACTGAACCTTCAGGCACTGCAATCCGTACCTTAACCACTTATTGAGTGACAAAGTTTTCCTCAATTTGCTTTTGCTTCTCTTGCAGAACTTTAAATCTATACTTGTTTTGTTCATGTTGCCTTTTCATGAGTGGAAATAGTTTCTCACTAATAGGGTGTAAGTAAAGCAAGTTGATTCATAATTTTGAAGAGTTGAGAACTGAGGATTTAGTCAGGGGAGGTGATGGCCTAGTGGTATTATCCCTGCACTGTTAATCCAGAGACCTACAATGTTCTGGGGGCTTGGGTTCAAATCCTGCCACAGCAGATGGTGGAACTTGAATTCAATGAACATCTGGAATTAAGAATCTAATGATGACCACAAATCCATTGGTGACTGTCAGGAAAAACCCATCTGCCCCTTAGGGAGGGAAACTACATGTGACTCCAAACCCAGAGTAATGTGGTTGACTCTTAACTGGCTTCTGGGCAAATTAGGGATGAGCAATATGTCCTCATCCTGTGAATAAATAAAAAAAATCTTAAGTTATTGGGAAATCTGAATCACTGTTGTTTGATGAGCCATTGTACTTCTAATTAAGACCATTTAAGAAGCTAGCTTGTTTTTTGTTGAAATAGGAGGCAACAGGAGCTCAGTTTTACTGGCAAACCTTCGCTCCTGCTTTTTCTCTTTATTCCATGGTTGAACAATAAACTTATTAAATCATTGGTACAACCAGGAAGATCAGTTTGATTTGAGTTATATTCTGGGTGAAACATAGCTTTAATGTTTCACTTCTGCTTTGATTGATCATTAGGGGATTATTACTGCATTCGACTAAACACCAACAAGTCATACATTAAATATGAAGCACTTGGATGCCTTTCTGAGAAATGTTACGAGACACAATATAAATGAATGTTGTAGTTCTGTTCGCTGAGCTGGAAGTTTTTGCTGCAAACGTTTCGTTCCCTGGCTAGGGAACATCATCAGTGCTATTGGAGCCTCCTGTGAAGCGCTGCTTTGATGTTTCTTCCGGTATTTATAGTAAATAAGTCTATAAATACCAGAAGAAACATCAAAGCAGCGCTTCACAGGAGGCTCCAATAGCACTGATGATGTTCCCTAGCCAGGGAACGAAACGTTTGCAGCAAAAACCTCCAGCTCGGCGAACAGAACTACAACAACGGACACCCGAGCTACAAATCTTCAACCAGACTTTAAATATAAATGAATGTATTTTATTTTATGTTGTTTATTAATCAGAGTTTTGAGTTTATTTTTTAACCTAAATGTTATTTTTCCTTACTGTATACTTAATACTTAATTAATTCCCTCAAGGGAAGGCATTTCTGTGACATAGAACGGGATCCTTCCCATTTCAGGCAATGCCCCAGTGATAGTATTAAATGACACAAGGAAATGTGCTTTGATCTGCTGAAGCAAATATCAACTAAACTGGCAGCTGGAGGGTCTAACTCCCTCTGCTGTGCATGAGTGTTGAGCCCAGATCCCATCATGAAGGCATTCCCCAAGGCACTAGGAGGAATTCTTACGTTTCCCACCCTCACCAGCCCTCCAGGCCTCTGGATATGTTGGAGAATGTAGGACTCATTGACTGTCTTTTAAATGATGCTCACTTCTGTGCAACAATCCAGGAACAAAACAGCAGGAGCCTGTGTTTTTAAAAAGTGAGTGTCACTGGCAAGAACACCATTCGTTGCCCATTCCTCAATGCCCTGCAATGCCATTTTAGAGTCAACCAACCATATCGCTGTTAATTTGGAGCCACACGTAGGCCAGTCAGGGAAAAGAACAGAATATGCTTCCATGAAGGACAATTGCAAGTGAAGCAGATGGGTTTTTACAACATTTGATTACAACTTCAAGGCCATGTCACTGAGCCAATCTTTCGATTCCTAATAAATTAATTAAACATAAGTTGTATCAAATGCCATATGCTGGGAATCGAACCAATGCTTCCAGTGTCGGTTGAGCTGTGACTTAATTGAGTCATATAAGATAATCAGAGGGTTAGACAGGTTAGATAGTGAGAGCCCTTTTCCTTGGTTGGCAATGGCTAGCATAAGGGGACATAGCTTTAAATTGAGGGGTAATAGATATAGGACAGATGTCAGAGGTAGTTTCTTTACTCAGAGTAGTAGGGGCGTGGAACACACTGCCTGCAACAGTAGTAGACTCGCCAACTTTAAGGGCATTTAAATAGTCATTGGGTAAGCATATGGACAAGAATGGAATAGTGTAGGTTAGACAGACTTCAGATTGGTTCCACAGGTTGGCGCAACACCAAGACTGAAGGGCCTGTACTGCGCTGTTATGTTCTATGTTCTGGTGTTAGTATCGATGTTATGTCCAGTGACATTCTCACTCTGCCACAGCCTCCCCATTTCTTTCAGCTGTGAGATTTCATTCATTGGCTGGTCATTTTTATCAGGATGGTGAAGCTTATAAGCACTAAATCCCACTATTTCCATTTGGAAATTATGATATCTCATGAATAAATGTTTTTGGAGACAATTCCAGAAATATTAATTGCCCTTTGGAAAGCAACACCAGTTTTTGCAAATTCTCAGCTTAATGTGAAGATCTGACACCAGGGTAGGCCATGAGTCCAGGAAATGTACTCCAAAATGCAAATGTTCATACTTTAACAAAAATATAAATGATGTATTTTGTCATCAGTCTGGTCCTACAGTGATGGTACAAACTGCCAACGCTGATGTTTCTGAACTGTATTTGATATGAATTTAATACAAGTTACTGTTGACTGTATCTTCTCTCAATATAACTTCAATTTTTTACTGGAATGGCTATTTCCAGCCTCTTAAACCTGCTCCAACATTTAATAAGATCAGCCTCAACTCCACTTCCTGCCTGCCTCCAGTGACCTTTGACCTTCTTGTGGCCCCCACTCACTTGGGCAGAGAGATGCACCAAATGCTGGTGTGCTGCTGCAGGCCCAAATGGGAGAAGAATGCAGCACTGTGATAGGAGCTGCCAAACCAAGACAGCAGTATCTTATAGAAGTCTAGAAAATTTTGCATTCTCCCCGATAAAAATAGGTCCATGTTATTAAGATTGGCAAAATGCACAATTCTTCAGTCAAACAGTAGTACGGTTCAGTCTATTTAAAACCTAGATCTACAAGTGACCAGACATTATCTTGGGTTAAATTCAGTTCCTGGAATAATCAGGAACTGCATTAAATTTTGTCAACCACCAACTGGAAAATATCGTGTGGTACAGCAGTTTATAAACAATGCTGTTGTTGGTCAGGAGACAATGTGAGTATTGCTGGAAAAAGACATATTCTGTTGAATTGTCATTATGCACTGATCAGGACAGTGCAGAAGAACGCTCAGCTAAGAGGAAAGCAACATGTATAAACTATGAGAAGATAGTGCTAATTGACTGGCAAGCGGACTCTGATTGGTAGAGGCACTGGCACAAAGAATGGAACCAGTTAGTCAACACTCTCATACAGTATAAATGTTGGGCTTCCACTTCACTTATCATTGTTCTGAATTGTCCCGATGAGCGCAAAATACAAAGCTTCAGCAAAATTTTAAAAATCACACAACACTGGGTTATATTCCCTGGACTATAAGCTGGTGTTGTGTGATTTTTAACTTTGTACACGGCAGTCCAATACCTGCATCTCCAAATCAGCAAAATGTGTTTTTCTTTTGAACAATTCTCAAGTTTTAATTTCTTTCCTAAACCATTTGAATTTATTTCATAAGAAAAGTTACAAATTACTGCAGCAGACGTAGGAGAGTGGCTGATCAATAATAACCATGAATAATAGATTGATAAAGGAGGCTCCCATCCACAATGATGGATTATAGATGGGTGCTCCCTATGAAGGATGGCTGGTGCTTCTAGCTGCAAGAGCAGCTCTCTGCTTTGCCAAAATAGGTTCACTTTGTCGAGCCAGTTCAATATGCACATTTCAAAAAGTTCTCCCCCTTCCACCCCACTGCAACTCTCCTTCATCCCCTCCCAGAAACTCACCATCACGGTCGAATAAGATTCTGCCTTAAGAAATGAACATGTATTTTGATTTTCTGGGGTGATGTGGCGTGAGAGAGAAAAAAACAACTGCTGAAGAAATCCGAACACAAAATTGCACTGAACGACTGCCCCCCCCCCCCGCTTCTCTGGAAAGCTACAGTGAGCCTGCCCTGCTCCCAGTGCATGAGCTGCTGTGGATCTCCATTTGATTTCAGACAGTTTCAATCTTGAATCAGACTCTGCAGTCAGAAGGCTTTCAAAGTTGTCTGGGTATCTTCAAGTTTCAACATATTGTAAATTGAATTGCTCAAAAGAGATTTAAGAAGATCGCCCATTCCAGGCTGAATAAAATTAAGGTTTGGTAGTATTTCATTTATTCCTGAAATAAAAAGCACCATTAGAAACTTTGAAGTATCTTCGACTCCATTTTATTCAGAAAGGGTCTTATTGTAGCAAAGCAAATTGCTTAAAATTAATAAAGTCCGTGCTATCATTTTAGACTTTATCATTCCCAGCTCCTAAAGCCTGTCCACCATCCACAAGGCAGATGTCAAAAGTACAAGGGAACATTCTCTGCTTGCTTGGATGAGTACTGCTCCAAAGACACTCAAAAAAGTCAAAACCATCCAAGAAGAATTCTGATCTTCACCCTTCACCACCACTGGAACATTGTGACAGCAACGTATACCACTGACTAGCTGCATTGCAATAACCCAAGGCTCTTTTGACAGTCCTTTCTAAACCCACAACTTCGACCATCTCTTCATCATCTTCATTTTCTCCTTTAAGCCACGCATCATCCTGACTGAAAAAAAAATTACAGTTCCTTCACTGTTGCTCAATGAGAAGATCAGTCTGAAATCCACATTATAGGAGCGAGGTGATTGCAGAGAGGATGGGACTTAGGTACAAGTAGGAGCTGCTGGTTGGCTGACTAATTATGTTCAAACACCAACACTGATTCCCAACGTTAAGTGCGATGGGTAATTCCAAATATTCACAGCCTGTAGAGCAAAGTAATCTCTTTATGCCTTATAATTTGGACTGATCTCTCATCCTGAAATTATACCTGAACTTGAGATTTCCTCACCAGTGGAAGTGTACTCCCAGCCTCTACCTTATCAAGTCCCTTTCAATTATGTGTCAATGAGATTTTTTAAAATATAAACAATTATTGGAAGCCACACATTTTAAAACACATCACAAACAAGTTAAAAGCAGAAAGCTCAACCGAGCTCCTCTGAATAGCTATTTGTTACAGGATTTTCAAGTATTGTAATAGTCAATTCTTCTCAGTAGCAACCTGATGAATTATTTCTTTCCAAATCATTGATGGGATATGGGTATCTCCAACTGGCAAGCATTTATTACCCAAAGGGTCAGGTTAAGAGCTAATCATATAATTGAGAGTCTGGAGTCACACGTAAATCAATCCTGGTAAAGATTGCAGATTTCCTTCTTTACAGGGGATCCAGGTGGATTTCCTTTTACAACAATCAATAATAGCTACATAGATGCCACTAGGCTTGTTGGCCTTTATTTCAGATTTTACTTGTATTTACCTACCCCTGTTGGATGTGAACACATGTCTCCAGAACATGAACCTGAGATTTTATATTGTTTCACCAGGGACATTACAACACCATCACTACCTCCCCCTCGATACTGAACATAGTCACATTCACAATATTGTAGATGTTCCAAATAATGTTCATATCTCACTCATGTGTCAACACATGATATCATCAACATTGCACCTAACTGGATATTAGAAGTGCTTAAAAGTTAGATTCTGTATGTTTGTTTTGAACCACTGAGAGATCACTATTATTTGACCACTACAATTGTGAGGCAGGTAGATCAATAAACAAAGAAAGGTTTCTTGAACACCACCTTGGGTCTGGGCCAAGGTTGTCCTGAACAGATCCTAATAAAAATGTTATATTTGCCAATTTGGAAGTTGCTGTTCCTCAGGAACAAAATCAGCCAACCAGGTTCCCTAGGACTGCATGCTTTTTCTTTTAGATGAACAGTGGATTTCTATGATTATAAGAGTTTCCTAACCGATGCTGGGATGGTTTGTATATGGTCTGTCTCATAAACCCTGAAAGTCAATAAACATAATGCAGAAAACTGGAGTAAAATGATGGCTATCCCATTATTAAGTGCATAGATACCCTTACGGCATCCTCAGCTCCACACCCATGCAGCTCATGCTCATGTCTTAATATGCTTTCCAGAATCATTTTTGTCCTGAGCACTGAATCCCTCTCTTACTCTTTGCCCTTAGGTTAGGGGCCTATGAGTTAAGGAACGTGTCCAGGTTCTTTTCCAGCTCTGACTGACATAGTCATAGAGTTATCTCGAACAGAATAGACTCTTCAGCTCATTGGGTCTGTGCTGACCTATCTGTATTAATCTTACTTTCCAGCACCTGGTTCACAGTCTTGTACATTATGACCTTTTAAGCACTCATCCATGTATTCATCAAAGGTTTATGGTTTCCTGCCTCAGCTACATTTCTCACCATTTTATCTCTGATTTCCATCACCTTCAGGGTGAGAAAATGTTTCGTCAAGTCCTCCCTAAACCTCCTGCCTTAAAGTGACGTCTTTGTTGTTGACCCTGCAACTAAAGGATCAGCTACTTCTTATGCACCCTGTCCATGTTTCTCATAACCTTACATGTCACAATCAGGTCCCCTTCATACTTCTGTGCTCTGAAGAAAACAACCCCAGCTTATCCAGCTCTCTTCATAGCTAAAGTACTCCATACCAGGTAACATTAAGGACAGCGGGATCAAGGGTTATGAGGATGAGGCAGGAAAAGGATATTGATTGATGAAGATCAGCCATGATCATAATGAATGGTGGTGCTGACTTGAAGGGCAGAATGGCCTACTCCTGCACCTATTGTCTATTGTCTAACATTCTGGTGAATCTCCTCTGCACCGCTTCAGGGGGAATCACAACCTGTCTAATGTATAGTAACAGGAACTTCACACTGTGGCCTAACCAAAATCTTGTACAACTTCCTGCTCTTATAATCTATACTGTGACCAATAAAGGGTCCCTTAATCTTGTTAACCACAAAATAACCTATCCTCTTACCTTCAGGAATCTGTGAATAAGCACCCCAAGAGCTATCTGAGCTTCCTAGTGTCCTGCCATTTATCGAGTACTCTCTGGTCTTGCTAGTTCTTCCAAAACGCACCACCTCACATTTTCTAAGGCCAAATTCCATCTGATCTGCCAATCAGAACAAGCTATCTATATCTTCCTGTCCTACATTCTTCCTCACTGTCCACAACCCAGACAATCTTCGTGTCATTCACCATACTTACCATCACCCCCATTCTTGTCTACACTATTTGGATATAATCATGAACAATAAGGAACCAACACTGATCCCATGGTGTGCCACTGGACACTGGCCTCCAGGCACACAAACAGCCCTCCACCATCACCCTATAGTCTCCTACCACTAAGCCAACTTTGGATCATCTTGCCTAGTTACCCTGAATTCCATGTGCTTTTACTGTCTCTGTATGTGGGACCTTGTTAAAGGCTTTACTGAAATCCACAAACTACACCAACTGTACTAACCGCATCTGCACACCACAATTACATCCTCAAAAGATTAAATCAAATTTGGTAGGCATGACCTCCCTCCGTCAAAGGCATACTGACTATCCCTGATCTAACCTTGGCTCTCCAAGTGGAGATTAATTCCCTATATGATCTATATGGACTTCAGTAAGGCGTTTGACAAGGTTCCCCATGGCAGACTGATTAGCAAGGTTAGATCTCATGGAATACAGGGAGAACTAGCCACTTGGATACAGAACTGGCTCAAAGGTAGAAGACAGAGGGTGGTGGTGAGGGTTGTTTTTCAGACTGGAGGCCTGTGACCAGTGGAGTGTCGCAATTTCTTCCCTCATCTCCCACAGCAGTGTGGGATATAACTCATCCTGACCTGGAAATTTGTTCACTATCAATGCTGCAAAAACCTCCAATACCTCCTCACTCCCTTTGCCAATTTGCTCAAGAACCTCACAAACCCTCTCTCCAAAGTCTACCAACATCCTCCTCTTCCTGAGCAAAGACAGAATACACCCTACCAACATCCTCTGGTTCCACATACAGTACACCCTCCTGATCCTTAACCGATCCTGCTCTTTCTCTGGCTATCCCCTTCCATTTAATGTACTTATAGAATTTCTTGGGATTCTCCCAACATTTACCCAGCAAATTGGTTTTTAATGTCTTTTTTTTATGGCCCTCTTTGTTCTCCTAATTGCGTGCTTACATTTCCCTCTGCTCTTTCTGTATTCCACGAGGGCATCAGTTGATTTGCACCCTTTTACACTTGCTGAAAGCCTCTCTTTTCCATCTTATCCAGTCCTGAACATTCCAAAACATCTGCGTTCTGTGGACTTGTTGCTCCTAGATTTCATTGCCAAATGGGATATGTTGGGTCTGTACTCTCCACACTTCCTTTCTGAAAGCACACCCCTTCCGCCACTCTGCTCTGCTATAAATTTCCCCATAGTAGTTCTTTCCAGTCTACTTTGACCAGACCCCATCTTTCTGTAGTAAAACCTGCCTTCCTTCAATCAGGGCACATGTCCGAAGAATCTTCCCAAAGGTGAACAATTAAAAGACTGCCTCTGGCTCTTGTGCCTAAAAGAGCAGAGTGAGCTGGATCCTGGGGCTCAATCAGAGCACCCACAGAATGCCAGCAGCCGCACTGGCAGGGGGACATTCAGCCAGAGGGGGATCATAAAGGTGCACCATTCTGAGACAGCCACTAAAACGTAGGAATGTGTTTCATCTCCACTGCTCATTCTCCTATGGATTAGACCATCAGGTACAGAAGCAGAATTAGACCATTTGGCCCATCCAGTCTATTTTGCCCATTCATTCATGACAGAAATGTTTCTCAACTCTATTCTCCAGCCTTCACCATGTAACCAATTATCCCTTTACTTATCAAAAACCTATCTACCTCTGTGTTTAGTACACTCAATAGCGTGGCCTCCACAGATTGACCACCCTCTGGCTGAAGAAATTCTTCCTTATTTCAATTCTAAAGGGACGTCCCTTCACTCTAAGGCCGTTGCCTTGGGTCCTAGTCTCTCCTGCTCACGAAAACATCATCTCCGCATTCACTCTATTCAGGCCTTTCTGTGTGCTCTAAGTTTCAATAAGATACCCCCTCATACTTCTAAACTCCATCATGTACAGACCCAGAGTCCTCAACTGCTCCTCAAAACAACAAGGACTATTGCCAGGACCATTCTTGTAATCCCTCCAACAAAGCCATTTGACCCATCTCCGATGGCTTGGTCCCTCTGAAGCATGGAGTCTTATCCTATTGCTGGCTTATTTCCAATAAAGCTTGCAAATGTTGGGTTTACAGTTATGCATTGAGCTGAAGGATGAAGGCACCATCTAATGTAGCATGAAGCCACAAAGACCAGACACTGTGGGCTGCATTCCCAAGCTGTGATTAGTTGGCAGATTGATGTGTTTCACTAGCCAAAGATGGGGGGAAAAAATCTGACAGGAATTTTGGTCCCATTAATCATTGTCTAGTGATTTCTTTTGGGAAGTGCCTATAATGTGATGCCAAATCAGCACTTAACTGCCACCTAGGCTGAGATCAGTCACTTACTTGGAAATTTATGAAAACTGTCCAAGTGGAGGGACTACTGAGCAACTTTTTAAAAAATGCTATACTACCTTACGTAACATGAAGAACTCACTGATGCTATTTTAATATAACTTGCCTATTTACCTTGATAACTCAAATTAGATGCACCAAAGATTCTCATGTCTATGGAAGTAGAGTCATTAATTTCCTTAGACATAGCTCACACATAAAAGGAATTGATATAATTATTCTTGTTGTACTGTCTAACTGTTTGTTTGTTATCTTTATTTAGATTAAGAAGACAATGGTTCTCTGATGCAACCCATAACCTAATGCATCAACATAAAAGCGATGGGATGAAACAAGGATCAGCGAGTTTATGATGTAAAAAAAAACAGAGTGCAAGAGGCTGAATCCATCTCCTTCACAATGTTGTCAATGCTTTCTCTGCTCTGACAGGCGCCACAATTCCCTTGCTCACAGACAGCTGCAGAATAATCTGTGAACATTGCCAGCATGTCACTGACATCGCTGGAATTGGTCAAATAATGACTGTTTACAGAACATTTCTGGCACAAGTCAAAAGCAGAAAAACACTTCTCCAAACAGCCGGAAAACAGCTTTCTGGAACATCACATTTTTTTGGAAGGACACAGTTAAATGGCTGAGAGGGATTTTCAAGAGCGCTGTGAAAACATGCTATTTATTTGTGGACCTTACAGAGCTTTAAGTTCCACCAGTTGCTTCACTGGAAAATATATTTAAAATAAGATAAACAACTTGCTATTAGTAAAATGATTAATGATTTGAAGCTTGTTTCCTGTTCTGCCAGCAAGCTCTGGAACAGCTTATGGTGCTCAGCAAACCAATGGGTCTTGACATGGGATTTGACGATCACCACATGACAAATAGTTAGTTGTTTAATTCACTGAAGTAAAATTCAACTGTCTTGCCACTGTTTACGCTGATGGGATCTGCCTGAGCATTTTTAAATACCTGCTACACTCATCACTTTGGCCTTATTCTGGGCCCTGACACAATTACCAAGCTTAAATTTCCACCCATGTATCTTAACAGTGCTGCCAATATAGTTCAAAAATCTTTCTTTGAGCCTTTCTTTTCGCACATCATTTGTTGGTTAGGTCATTGTGCAGTTGAAGGAAAAATGTCATCTGGTAAACAAGTTTCCTTTCATTTTGAAGGAATAAAGAATATAAAGCAACAATTGGTACCCACCCTTTGTCTTTTTTGCTGCACAAAGATAAATGAGGAATAGGTTCCAGTAATATTCAGCTTCAACCTGTTCTACTGAGGGTCGGAGTACAAAGGTCGTGATTACCACAGCATGAAGCCAGCAGTTCGCATTTGTACACAAGCTACGCTTTTCACAAACTGAATCTTTTACAAACAGCATGCAATATGTTTCAAGTTGGCATGAATCAGAGTGTTCTGAGGTACCTTGCCCTGTATTGCAGGCCACACTCTGTGCTGATTTCATGTTCTAGGTGCCAGAGTGCACGTTAATTTTATAAACATCATACAATAAAAGGTGGAGTTGATTGATTCAATTCAAAATGGAACCCCTTTATTTTCATCTTACTCTCCCAGTCTTTTCAGTGTCAGAAAATAACCCTGACTAACTGTTCTCCTCATCATTCGCTGGTGTTTCTCCCAAGTAGCCATTATTTCCTGAGTGAGCAAAAACAGAGTGTGTCAGCTGCTTAGTCAATCACGGGATATGTGTAAGCCATTATCGATCCTATTCATGTACTGAGCACATGAATATAAAATGATCATGAGCTGGGAGCTCTGGACAATCCTTCAGCACACGGTTTCGGTCTCCCTGTCTGAGAGTAGACATTCTGGCTGTGGAGGGAGTGCAATGAAGGTTTACCAGGCTGATTCCTGGATTGGCAGGGCTGGTATATGAAGACAGACTGAATCAGTTCAGAAGACAGTCATTGGAGTTTAGAAGGATAAGGGAGGGGATCTCATATAAATCTGTAAAATACGAACAAGATTCGACAGGATTAACAGAGGAAGGATATTCCTGATGACTGAGGAATCCAGAATCAATGATCACAGTCTAAGGGTGAACAGTAGGATTGAGACGAGTAGAAATTTCATCACCCAGAGAGTGGTGAGCCTTAGAATTCTCTGCTACAGAAAGAGGTTGAGATCAAAACATTGGAGGTTTTCAAGAAGGAGATAGGCATAGTTCTTAGAACTCAAGAGATCAACGATATTAAAGGCACCAAAGATTATGCAGGAACTGAGTACTGTATTGGATAATCAATCATGATCAGATTGAATGGTGGAGCAGGTTTGAATGAATGGATGGCCTAACCCCACTCCGAATTTCTATGCTTCTCCTAAACAAACACCACTCAAAAGTCCTATGCTATGCAACTGAGATCAGCTAATTCTGTCCAAACTGACAGTCACTGCTCATACCTTTCGAAATAACATGAAATGAAGGTATATTATCTCGGTTAAGCTGTAATCAAATGTTGTTTTGACATAACCTTTTTGCTGTGAGCACAGGGTAGAGGTAATACAATAGACTGATAACACACAGAAATTGAAGGGGCAAGTCCATTCTGCTGTCTCACGATGCTGGTGAATGTAAACAATCAATTTCCAACTTCTTTCATTTGATTTTAAAACCTGGGATCTATCACTGACTAAAATTGTTTTAAAAAGGAAAAACACTGATTTAAGACAATGACAGTGATCATCTGACCAGAGGCTCAGTAAGTTCATGAAACCATCAATAAATAAGACCCAGTCTGAATTGAAATTAACATGTCAACAAAATGAAAGAAATGAGACATTCAGATTTCTACATCCTGTTGGGAGTTACACACTTCTGGAAGTTTCACACTTTGAGATGAATACCACCTGAAAATCACCCAACTTGGGGAAAAAATAACAGTGAAGCCAGACATGGAGATACACACACAAACTATATTTCAGGCACCTACTTTTGGGAACATAAAAATAAAAAATATGGATTTGGAACAGCAGAATTATCTTGGTCTCAGTTTCTGTCTCAACCTCTTGGAAGAAATGAAAAGCAAATTGTAGAAATATCCATTCTCTGTGAACTCAAAAATATCTCCAAATTTTGCTGCTATTGCTGAGTTTACAAGTCATCAATTAGACAACCGTGGTCTCAGGTTTGATCTAACACCTCTAGGAGTCTAAAGACTTTTCACACCGCATAGTTTTGATCTTCAATTTTGTGGTAGGCCCTATCTTTTTTTTAAAAAAGATTATACCTGTCTGTTTGATATCATGCTTTATTATTTTCCTTCGTATTAGTAATAAAATTCCCCTTTCACTCAAGAAAACCTTGTAAATTATGCCTTACATTTTGACTACTGCTATATTTCAAGTGAAGTGTAACATAGCTGAATGCTAAATAGAATTCAAAATCTTTGCTGCAGCCAAGTGAGCAAAGAAAAGGAGCCATTTCTCTCCTCCTTGCCATTACTGTCTTATAATGTTTAAAATGGAAGCCAACAGCACTGGCAAAGACAGGGGTATCCACAAGATTATGCTGCCACCATTACTGCACCAGCTCCTTGCTGATATTCTTTCATCAGAAACCCACTGAGTTATGTGTAAGTGTCATCTGTGTGTGTGAGGAAGTCAGATAATTCAAAACACGTGTGGCAGGAACATAGAAACAAGACTAGACCATCTAGCTGCTGATGCCTGTTCACTAGTCAAAAGGATCATCGCCTGTCCGAGACTCAACTCCACGTGCCGGTCTTTTCCCTCCTATCTCTTCGCACATTAATAGATTTTTGTTGCCCAATCTCAGATTAAAATTGACTTAACATCAATAATATTTGCTTAACAGTGTTCCAAACTTCTGCGACATTGTACAGAAGCTATTCCTAATTTTATTCCTAAAATGTCTGGCTGTGACTTTTACACTAGACTCCCAGGTTCCAGACTCTCCATTACCATTTGTGGCTCTTATAATATTTTACAAATTTTGATCTAACCACCCCTTACCTTACTCAGAATGCATGTCATTTCTTCCAAGAAGTTAGCCCTCAAGATATAGGTATCTTGTACCTGTAAATCTTTGCAGTAATCCTTCAGAGATTGATACCAGACTGATTCCTAGGATGATGGAAAATCAAAAGAATTGTGGATACTGGAAATCAAAAACACAAACAGAAATGGCTGGAAAAACTCAGCATGTCTGGCAGCCTCTGTGGAGAGAAAGTCAAGTTAATGTTTTGAGTCCAGTCACCCGAAGTTCTGATAAAGGGCCACTGGGCCTGAAATGTTAACTTGGATTTCTCTCCATAGATGCTGTCAGACCTGCTGAGTTTTTCCAGCTATTTCTGTTTGTGTTCCTGGGATGACAGGACTGACATACAAGGAGAAATTGATTATACTCACTGGAATTCAGGACAACGAGGGGGATTACATGGAAACTATAAAATTCCAACAGAACTAGATAGGGTAGATGCAGGATAGATTTTCCCAATGGCAGGAAGTCCTGAGGCAGGAGTCACCGGAGTGAAACATTTAGGACTGAGATGAGTAAAAATTTCTTCACCACAGAATTCGTTATCGCAGAAAGTGATCGAGGCCTAAACATGAACAACAGAAATTGCTGGAGAAACTCGACCTGGAGAGAAAGCAGAGTCAATGAAGGATCAATGGACTTGAAATATTGACTCAACTTTCTGTCCGCACATGCTGCCAGACCTGTTGAGTTTCTCCAGCAATCTCTGTTTTTGTTTCAGATTTCTAACATCCACAGTTCTTGGTTTTATTTTAGAGGCAAAAACATTGTATGATTTTAGAAGGCTTTATATGTAGTGCTTGGTGCTAAAGGAATCAAAGGATATGGGGGAGAACCAGAAACAGGGTACAGAGAAGGATGATCAGCCATTTTCATACAGAATGGCGTAGTAGACTCAAAGAGCAAATTGGCCTACTCTTGCTCCTATTTTCTATTTTCCTATGTTCCTATATCCTTCCTAAGGCGAGGTACCACAAGTTGTTCCAGATGGCAGCAGGTATTGAAGCATGTATTTTATTCTCTTGTGTTTTCATAAACACAGTCCAAACTCTGTTGAAGACCATTCATACATGTCTCACCACATTTAGTGGTGAAATTTTGGTGACAATGTTTTCCATTTTTAAAAAAAAAATACATTTCACATCTTCAGGCCATCCCAACCATGTGATAACTCCTTCCAAAGAATTCCTGTTATCATTGCTTTGCAGTCTGTCATTACTGTACACTTGACCAATGCATTCAATGAAATGCAAAACTGAATTGCCTAAGAATTAAATAATACACTGAACAGATTGGATAAAGCTGCATGCCATTAAGATGTTTTGTGGGTTCTTCTCTGTGCAACTGTCATATAAATGGGTGTTATTTAGCACTAAGATGTTCTGTTTGTTATTTTGTGAGAAGCTGTGCCTTTACTCAACAGCAAAACCTCATGATATAATTACATTAGGAAAAAATAACTAAATGGTGATAATATTCACCAAGTAATATGGAAAATAGAGCTGAAATTCTTGTCATTTATTGTAACCTATCATCTTGATATTATTTGATTCAAGTCAATAGGAAAAATAATTAGTAGAAAATCATGTAGAAATCCCAATGAGTACCAAAAATATCCAAATAATTATCTAGTTGCACAACTATGCCATGGAAATCACAAATGAGCAAAGTCGATGAGTCAGAGTAATTGAACCCTCCAACACAGAGGGATCTAATTTGGCTCATCAAGCAAGCCCCTTTTTATAAAAAAAAGGAACTATTCTAATTAGTTGCTGTCTCATCTCAGATTTCCTCATACTCTGAGGTCTATTGTACACAGTTAAGTGAAAAATTAATCAATGTAGCAGCAAAGAAAATTGACAGGTAAGGTCTTACTGTCAACTTGCAAGGAAATGTATACCATGGTAATAACAAAGGAGAAGAACAGTCCAGTGTGCAACATCACAGTTAGAAAATATCAGTCAATCCAACTATCTATGAAGTGCAATAATAACCAACATCAAAAGTAGTATTGAAATCTAAGATTCGACAAGCTAAAAGGGTTTTTACAAAATTAAAGCCACATTCTAAGAAGCATCAGCTTGAGTCTTGAAACAAGAAGCTGTGTCCGATAGATCATGTCTGGTGAGTAAAGAATTTTAGATGTGAAACTTGGATCACTGGGAAACCAGAAGAAAAACTTCAAGGATATGGTGCTTAAGGAGTATTTGGAGGGTAGGCTGATGAGGAAAAGGAGTAACAAGCAAAAACTGAATAAGGTGGAGGAATCAGAGAACTCAAACAATTGCAAAAGATGTCAAATGGAGTTCTTCAGACATGTTATCTATGCAAAAGGTTAGCAGGACCTAATTACAACTGGTTGGATTAAAAGAGAAAAGCAGGAGATCCAAGATGGCGGCGACTCAGCAAGTCTGAGTCTACAGAGCCCTTCCCAAAACCTGGGAAAAGTGGGTTTCCTGCCCCCACCACACTTGCCAAACCACCCAAAAAATTTCTTTAATCTTAATTAGCTGCTGAATATTATATTTAAATAGTCTAATACTGAGTGGATAATGAGTAAATCAAAGGGACCCCGCAGCTCTCAGAAAACAAAGACCCCTCCCCCACCCTCCTCTCCTCTGGCTGCAGCTGATGTAAAAACAGGCCTTATAGAGATGATTGCCAGATTGGAATCGACACTCGTCAATTTCATCGCAGAATCCCGACAGAGATGGAATGCATTCGAAGAAAAGCTGCAAAAACAGAATCTAACCATTGGAGAATTACAGGGCCAAGTGGAGGGGGCGGAACTAAAGGCCACGACCTCCGAGGCTGCAGCTCAAACAGCTGCAGAACAGGTGCGAGCTCTGGAGCAGAGAGTCCGGGCCTTTGAAATTTACATCGATGATATTGACAACAGAAATCGGAGAAAGAATATTCGGTTGCTGGGCCTTCAAGAGCAAGAAGGGAAAGGACAGTTAGCAGCATTTCTGGAGCGATGGCTGCCCCAGCTTTTAAACCTGGGGGCTGAAACTGACCGGGTAAGGGTGGAGTGGGCCTACCGGGTCGCAGCACGCGGATCTGGCCCAAACCAGCGCCCACGCCCGGTCCTGTTCTGGCTGCAGAGTTATAGGGAGAGGCAGATACTCCTGGATGCCTCCAGAAAGCTTGGAAAGGATCCTAAAGCTATGATTCATGAAGGATCCAAGATTATGTTATTTCAGGACTTCTCCCCGGCTTTGGCACGAAGAAGGAAGGCGTTTGATGAGGTGAAGAAATGTTTAAGGGACTTAGATATTCAATACACCTTACGCTACCCAGCGACGTTATGCTTTATCCACGAAGGATCCGAGTATAATTTTAGATCATCGGAAGAGGCCAAGAAACTTTTAGACTCGGTTAAATAAATCGTAAGAGACAATTTATGTTGGCTTGCCTCTCCCACACTCCGTGGGGAGAAATGGATACTTTATTCTACTTTACTTTTGCCTCTGGGAGCGGGGTTGTCTTCCTTGCTATGTTATCATACTTAACTGTAATCTGTTGGAGTTGTTATTTTATAGTTATGTGTGTTTGTACGTGGCATTGATGCTATTAGATATACTCAGGTATGGGTGGGGAGGGGTGGGGGTGCGGCGCTCACTGTTAACTCTAGCTCGGTATTATATCTAAATCCTATTAAGGAGCGCCCGGGTCAAGGGTGGGACACTGTTTGGGAGAGGATATGGTGGAACGTTGGAAAGGTAGTAAGGCCCCCTGAGAACAAGGGGGAAGATCTCCATTCAAACATGTTTAATTTTTTTTTGTTCTTATTGTTTGGAAATAGCTTCCTTTTTATCATACTGTTATGAGTGTATTAGAGAACATTTTCTCTTATTTGAAGGATGTAAGCGACTCAACTATACACTCTGGATGATTGTGGATTAGTTGAATTTTGATGATTATATATTTAAGATCTATTTTTATATTAATGTTTGTGCTTGAAAATTCTGCTTATTTTTGTAAATTTGTCAAAATGTTAAATTCCCAATAAAAATATCTATAAAAAAAATTTTAAAAAAGAGAAAAGCAAAACACTGAGAGCAAAGAAAGCTGCGAAGCAACATTAAAGACCAACTCAACCAGAACTCCAATAATTAGGTAATCTTGTCTTGCTATATCAGACGGTTGGAAGACCATGATTACCATCTCGATTAAATGGCATGACACTTGAATAGCAACAAGTACATTTTCAGCTGCCCTTTGATACTTATCATGGAATAAGCTTCCACGACACCTTCAGATAGTGCATTTCTGATCATGATAGCCTTGGATGAGAGTATTTTTTTTCCTGTGATCCTTGTGATAATTATGTTAAATATACAAACCCGATGAAATAGTTTCTTCCAACTTGTTGTGATGATACTACAGCTTTAAGTCATATATTTTGTTAATTTTCCAAATAAACAAAGAATAAAACAGAGGTACTGAGTAGTCTGTTCCAAGCCAATGAAGTCAGCAGCTTGTGAGGCCTTTTTTTGATGTTGAAACAATAGAAGCATCCTGAATGGGTGGAGTCAGGCTCCCACAGGACCAGGGTTTTAGTTTAGCATTCAGCAGTTACAGCTGTCTTGAAGCTGGATATGGAAGCTCTTACTTCTCTCTCTGTTACAGTTAAAAACTAGAGTTCTCTCTGCTGCAGGAATTTCATGTGAAATACTATTTTACTGAATTTGCCTTTGCCAAGGGGGCATTTATAGGATATTACCACATGGAAACAGCTACTACTTAGTAGGTATATAATCTATTATTCGGTTAAGTTTTCCAATAGAGTTAAGTCATTCCAGTTCTTCTTCTTGTTTCTATTTTAATGATAAGGTAAGAATAATGTGCATGTTTGCTTAAAGCTGAGTAGTATAACCAACTGAATTACATTTGGATAACTGCACCTGACACTAGCCTTTAAATAAACATTAAGGTGTAGGCCAACTCCTTGACATACTTGAAGGGAGTTTGGTCTGGTACATAACACTATCAAAACTCTTCGTTTTGAATACTTATTTTAATAACCTCCCCCCCCCACACACACACACACACACACATACCTTCTCTCATCCACAGTGATACCCATGCAAACCCCCTCTCTACCTTCTGCAAGGCTTTGACATCCTCAAATCTAGTGCCCAGAATTATATGCAATGATTCATCAGAAGCCTAACTCATGATTTTCAGAGTTTAGTTTGCTTGGGGAGTACAGCCTTGATCAATCTGACACTATATGCAGGAGAGAAGTGGGATTGGGTTCAACATTCACAGAATCCCTACAGTGTAGACCTGCCAGAGACCCCTGTTGTCAATATTCAATGGTGTCAATCTTGTGTTGGTTATCAAGAGGTACATAGTTGCACTTTGATGGCATATGGGAAACCTCCCTCAAATTTGGGCCCAAGTCAGATAGAAAAAGAGTGAACATCCGCTCAATCCAGGAAGAATTGATCAACCTAGTGCCAAAGTTTCTATTTGTTCATGGGATGTAACATTGCTGGCAAGTTCATTGACCAGTTAAAGGTCACATTGCTGTGGGTCTGAATCAGATAAGGATTGCCAACTTCCCTCCGAAGACAGCATTATGGAACCAGGTGGATTTTTGCAACAATTACATTGTCATTAGGTTAGCTTTTAATATGTAATTCTATTTAATTCAAATGTCAAAGGTCATGATAGGATGTGAACCCTTGTTCCAGAACATTAGCCTGGAAATGTGAATTACTAGCCCGAGATATTACCACTATGCCACCACCTGCCCCGATTACTCCCCAAACTACATACATTTGCAGTGTTTCTTTGCTACTTTAAGGTGTCATGTTTTTGGTCATATCTCAACATTGACATCCCATACCTCCAGATCAAAATGATAAGTTTCCAATTGCACTGGTTCAAGACGACTCTTCATATTGAATTGATTTGCTTCAGTAAACTATATGTAACAAACTAGTGTGAAGTACTGAAACAATGTAATGGTTCAAAATATTTTAAGTTAGTTTCAGTCAATTTAAATCATATTATTCACAAGACTGAGCACTCTCATTAAAGCTGCTTATTCGTTTGCTGATAAGCCCATTTCCAGCTGCATTTATAAAACTGTCCCTGGTTACCACTCTTAAATACAGCAGTTTATTACAATAAAGAATAAATGATTATGCTCCATTGTGCTGCCCAAATGCAGCGAATTATGGAAAATTGGGCATTTTATGATAATGCAAATATGTTTTAGCACAAACTTGAACTGCAATACAAATAGCACAATCTGGGATGCATTTTTACTGTGACATACAGCTCAAGGAGATACAATGATGGAACAGCCATAATAAACAGAATCAAAATCAAAACACAAAGATCTCTTTGTAACCTGGTGATATGTTTAATGTGATTTATATCACCGCATTTTCAGTGTTCAAAAAACTGTTTGCTGAATACTTCTTAACAAGGACAATAAGCAGCACGGCTCACTAAAAATCACAGCTGCAGCACATTCAGTGTTGAAGACAGCATCAATTCTCCCTGTGGATCAGTGTCATTTCAAAGACGTGCAGAGATTGCTAAACTGAGCTAAAACAGGGCCAAGACCCTTTTGCTGCCTCCATTCACATAGCTGGTGTTGCTAACAATTCCTACCCGCACAATTTGCAGCTACAGCACGTGTTCCCAAACACTGACAGCTAGACTAAACGGTTGAACTTTCCAGAAAGATTACACAGCTACTTGGTCGTGAATTTTAAATGAAAAGCACCTACATTGAGCAAAACCGGCGAAAGTAAACCAGCAGCAAGGGAAAAGCAATTTGCCTTTGTGTGACTGAAGCCCGACGTTTCCTCTCGGTGCTATGAACTGAAAATTTGTTTCCGTACGTTTGGATTCTGAAGTCACTGCTCCAACCTGCCAGGTACAAAGCTTCAAGTAATAATACACAAGGGCCAGCTAAAAGAGAGATGGGGAGAAAAAAAAAATAACCCTGCACCACCAGATTTCATGACACAACCTATTTTAAAATAATAGCATTCCAGTCAGTGCTACAGCTCTGAGTGCTCTCTCCTGCAGAATGGGAATACTTCCAATCGCTCAAGTATTTCAAACCCGCTGAACAGGCAAAACAAAGTGGTTCCTCTGAGACACCAGCTGAGAGAACATTTAACTGGAGTTTTTTTTATATAAAGCTTGTTTAGTCATGAGTATAACTCTATAAATCTTTCTCGAATGCCATCAGGAGCAGCTATGACTGACTGACTGACTTGCAGTTATGCCTCGACTGTTCTGCTATAGGTTTACAACCTGAGGGGTTCCAATGATATGGAAAGCTGTGTAAGACAAAAACCAAGCACTCTTATAAAAAATAACCCACACAACTTGGAGGTTAGATGACAGTTTTGAAGTCACTCCCAGGTACCCATTATGTGGTATATAAATAGTTCATTTGTGAATGTGGCACCTTTCCACCAATTTCCAATCATGACCTTTTGACCGCTGCTCAGCCCTTTCTCCAGATTTCTGCAATGTTAAGTCTTCATTAAAATTAAGTCTTTATTAAAATACCTTTTCAAAATTAATGAGTCTGCTTATATCAATTGTCCAGGCAGAGCTTCAAAGCACAACAACTTGCTGTGCAAACACATTCTCCTCAATTTGCCTGTGACTCTTGTGTCAATGATATTAAATCCATGCTCTTCAGTTACAGACCTCTGAAAGCAGTTCTTCCTTATTTAATGAGCCTGAACACTGCACCTCTGTTAAATCTCCCCAAGACCTTCTCCACTGGGAGGAGGATAAGGCCAATTTCTGTAATCTCTTCACGCAGATTCTTTACGCAGCAGGTTGTGAGTTCATGGAATGCCCTGCCAGTAGCAGTGGTGAACTCTCCCTCTTTATGGTCATTTAAGCAGGCATTGGTTAGGCATATGGAAGTTATTGGGCTAGTGTAGGTTAGGTAGGATTTGGTCGGCGCAACATCGAGGGCCAAAGGGCCTGTACTGCGCTGTATTTTTCTATGTTCTATGTATAACAATCTAGAACAACTCACATTCCTATTAAATTTTTAAAAACTTATTTCTACATTGCCTCCACATCTTGAGGCAGACCAATCACAGTTATTTTTGAAATACAATCAATTGGGATTACATTGGAACTGTGTTCCTCAGACAGAAAAGGAAATTGCAGAGCTTCAAAAGGATTTCTATGCAGTTTCATCCTTATTCTTGTTTGTTAACTTATGTTAACATAAGTTCTGTACATCAGTTGTCCTGCAGGTGCTTGGTTGAGGAAACAGACAGTGTCCTTTTTTAAGAATTTGGTCTCATTAAATAATACTGAGCATCTTCTCAACCTTGTGAAGTAATCTTCAAAACAGAGCCATAACAGAGAGCCAGAACTCCCAGATCACAATCGGATATTTTCTGTACATCATATTTATCATATATTCTCTGATTAACTTTCTTGTGTAAACACATAGATGAAGAAATACCATGACAAATCAAAAACAATGCAACCATTTCCACATTTCCTTATACTCATGTATACAGGAAATATTTTGCTATGATAATCTGCTTTTGCCTCGATCTCTATTGTTCTCTTGCTTCGTTTTCTACTATCCTTGATTCTGTATTTCTGGTTTTATTTCTAGATTTTAATGTTTCTCTCACTCTTCCATTTCTGGAATTGTCCTTTCCAATTCTTAAATGTTTAGAAGGATATCGAATGACACCCAGACACGAGCAATACAGTGGAAGGCCAAGGGCAAAATTGAGGCACTTTGGTATATTCAGTGCTCGACACACTGAAGCTTTGCATAGCAACAGTCAACAGACCAAAATGAATGCTGCATTATGCTGTTCAGCTAGCACAGTGCAATCTGGAGGATGTTGTGTTAAAATTATACAATAACCATATCACACGGCAGCTTGCATACAACAACAATATTCATATAATGCTGGTCACATGACAATTTAAGGCACTCCACAGGAATATTGTAGAAGAAAATGTGATGCCATGTCAGAAAATAAATTTTCTCAGTAGTATTTTATGGAGGAATGAGAGGTAAAGAAATTCCAGAGCTTAGAGTCCAGACAGCTGAAGGTACAGCCAGAATGATGGAACAGTAAAAATCAGGCTAGCGTCTAATTTGACCACTTTACTAACATGTTCAAGCTTAGAAAACAATGTAGAAAGAACCTGATCTCTAATGTGGTGGGTAAATGGGTGACATGAAATAGTTTGCGTTAAACATCTGTTGTTGTTCCATGAGTTTATATTCAAATTTTCCCCTGGCTTTCAGGCGTTCATCCCTTGTAAACATCAGCTCATCTAAATGCCCACAGCCTATAGTGGGTGGAGCAGCTGCAAGCTTGGCTGAAGGCTGTCATGGAGGGTCTTCAATGAAGTGGGGAAACAGAAAAGTTTCACGTGGGAATTCTAGAGTGTGGGATGTAAATGTGCAAAGTTTTGGACACCCAGCATGGTGCTAAACGGTGGGAAAGTGTACAATTGATCAGTGTTGGAGGAATTGGAATGTAGTTTGGAAATGGCGTGGAGCTTTCGAAGGTCACAGAGATGGAGGGTGAGAAGTCTATCAAGCAAATAAATCACGAGGAAAAGAAATGAAACCTGCAGGTTTTGGAGAATCAGATGGTAACTTAGTCCAGCAGAGGTAGGTGAGCGGAGCTTGATGCAGGTTGAAGTCACTGCAACTTCTTACATTTAATTTTTAAAAATCCCCATATTGTACTACTTTGTGTTGCTTTAAAAAAGACTAACACAGGATCCTCTGCACCTCATGAGACTGCAGTTGCTGTGTGTTTTCTTTAAATCATAAACCTGCGTAACGAAGAGGAACAAAGAGAAACGAGGCTACAATATCTTTATTGGAAAAAGCAGCAACAAAAAAGCCTGGCATTGCTTCAAGACATCTTGGACCTGGTCCCAGGACAGCCAGACTCATCACAGCTCAGAGGCTGCAGAATATTAAATTAACACACCAATTAATTTTCAGTAAATCTGAGGAAAAGAGGTCAACATAGGTACAGGGCATCATTCGGTTGGATGGGTGAGACTGTCAAGATGAAGAGTGATATTGAAGTTGTTCAATGGCAGGACACTCAGCCAACAGAAATAAAAGGCCTGATTCACAATCACTTCAGGATCCCCATCCAGCATTTCAGCCCCAGATGTCTTGGTTTTGTGGAATGTAGTCCCAGAAAGTTTAAAGTGCAATCTGAATGCTGTTTGCTGTAAATTTCTAGCCCTCTCTTTAATACGTTCTTGTTGAGGTTATCAGTTGTTACAGTTCTTTTATTTCAAGTGAATGCACCCAGGACCCAGGGTTGAGCTAAGGGGTGGCAGATTTAACACTGAGACAAACAGGAATCACTTCTCTCAAAGGACTGCGAATCTGTGGAATTCACTATCCCTGCAGCAGATGCCAGGACACAGAATAAATTCAAGGACGAGATAAACCAATTTTTAATCCATAATGGGTTGAAGGGTTATTGAAAGCAGGCAGCAAATGGAGTCGAGGCCGAGATGAGATCAGCCAGGATTGTATCAAATGGTGAGCAGGTTTGAGGGGCTGAATTGCCTTTTCCTGCTCTTATGTTATCTTCCAGACAGAAACTTACTGACACTGTGTGCCCTTGGCATTGTCAGTAACATTCCCCTTGGGTACAGATCTGAGCAGAGTTCTCTCCCAACATCTGGGGACATTCCTACTCTTCTCCATTTAGCAAACCTGGGCTTGCAAATGACCTCAGACTATCAGTGAAGCCATTGAGCACTCTAAATCAGGTTTGACATTGTGTTGGCTTACACTCAGATGTACAACACAGGAACAGACCTTTCGGTCCAACTCATCCAAGCCCACCAGGTATCCTAAATAAATCTAGTCCCATTTGCTAGCATTTGGCCCATACCACTCTAAACCCTTCCTATTTATATACCCATCCAAATGCCTATGTAATACTGTCATTGCACCAGAGTCCTCCACTTCCTCTGGCAGCTCATTCCATACACACACCAATCTCAGCATGGAAAAGTTGTTTTTTAGATCTCTTTTAAATCTCTCCCCTCTCATCTTAAACTTATGCCCTCTAGTTTTAGACTCCCTTACCCTGGGGAAAAGACCTTGACTATTCACTGGATCCATCCCCCTCATGATTTTATAAGCTTCTCCGATGTCATCCCTCAGTCTCCAATGCTCCATGGGAAACAGCCCCAGCCTATTCAGTCTTTCCCTGTACCTCAAACACTCCAAACCTGGCAAAATCCTTGTAAATCTTTTCTGAATGCTTTCAAATTCACGTGATGATAACATAACACCTCACGGGGTGTTGCAAAAAATTGGACTAAGATGGAGTCCCCAGAGAAGACAGTCCACTAATTTAAGCTTCCACTTTGGTGCAATCTTTGGTGCTCTTTAGTTTCCACTTTTCCTATCTTGTGATCGACTGAACAATCAAGATATTTTTATTGGTTCCCATCATTAAAAGCCAGATAGTCCTGTACAAATGTAGGAGTGTGTGTGCACGCACACAATGTATGTGTATGTGCGTGGAACACAAGGAGGCCTTGCATTCCCTTTTAAGGGGAAAATAATCTTCCAGCCTTGCCCAGCCCTTTGACAATATAGGAAATCGCATTTTGGAAGACTTCCTGTTCAGCTTTGGAGTGTCTAGGTCCTACTTTCTCTCTTCAGCTCAGACCATGACCTTCTCAATTGTATTCCAGCCCTACTTGAGGATGTACGAGAGCAGCAACTCCTATCCTAATGAGAACCTGACCAGACAACAAACATTAAAGTCGCAAAACCACATGACAACAAAAAAAATAAAAGAATTGCCACATGATTTTGAAACTGAAAAGCTGTGAATTATTATTGTGGTCATTATATTGATACTTTGGTCCCAAAGAGTTCAGGGGCATCGCTTCTCATGTCAATCTGTGATCAAGTGCCACATCAGGAGGATCCTTAGTACTCATCTTACCCATAGCTCCATCACACAATTCTAAGATTTTGATCATATCCCTAAACTCTTTACCTATCAACAAATCTTTTGAAATTTTCCTAGCTTCAACCGCACATGTGGCATCCATACACATCCTTGTCAATGATGGCAGAGTGTTCAACGGGAGCCAGTGTGCGGCTGAGTTCAAAGAAAAACTGAAAGAAGCACAGATGCTGTAAATCAGAAACAAAAATAGAAGTTGCTGGAACAGCTCAGCAAGTTTGGCAGCATTTGTGGAGAGCTAACATTTCTGGCTTGGTGACCCAAAGTACCTGACCCAAAACTAACTCTGATTTCTCCACACAAATGCTGCCAGACCTGCTAAGTTTTTCAAGCAACCTCTGCTTTTGTTACTGAGATCAAAGGATTTGGTAGATTGGAAATACTATCTAGGGGGTCTACACCTCTAGTTCTATCTCCTGGCTGCTAGTATCAAATGGAGTACTCTCACTTTAGGGATCAACTCGTGACCACCAAAGTCCTTGGGAACCACTAACGCCAACATGAATGTTCATCAGCGGCTGCTTAATGACCAGGTCCTTGGCTCAGTGTGCGTTGACCTGGCTTTCCTTGGTAGGATGTGCCTCTCTCTTTTATTCTCAGGGCATGGAGTGGAAGCAAGTCCTGTATCTACCTCAGCCAGAATGGGAACTGAACCCACCCTGCTATCATTATTCTGAACCTAGCCACTGAGCTAACCAGCTCCACTTATGGACGTGCTGCTATATAACATTTATCTCAAAATCAGTTGCCTTCTTTGGCCCCTTTATGTGTAGATGCCTCTATGCTTTTTTCATTTTTTTCACTTTTGTTTGCAAAGTATTCCTTCTCAGACTTTCCAGATCCTCGAGCTATTTGTTTGTTTGCCATTCATAGCATTGATTGATGATAAAACACTGGGATGTCTTGAAGGTTTTCCCTTTACTATTACCCATTACCAGAACAAGGGAAAAAGTCTTGAATTTCTACAGTGTTTCTCATCATCACAGGACAGCCCATTCAATTTTATGGTCAATCACTGTTGTAAGGTCAAAAATGTGGCAGCTAATTTGTGCACAGGTGCTCCCACAAGCATAGCTTTGTGATACTGACTGAACAATAATAGGATATGAGGCATAACACTCCTATTAGATTACTTACACTGTGGAAACAGGCCCTTCGGCCCAACAAGTACACACCGACCCACCAAAGCGCAACCCACCCAGACCCATTCCCCTACATTTACCCCTTCACCTAACACCATGGGTGATTTAGCGTGGCCAATTCACCTAACCTGCACGTCTTTGGACTGTGGGAGGATACCGGAGCACCCGGAGGAAACCCACGCAGACACTGGGAGAATGTGCAATCTCCATACAGTCAGTCGCCTGAGGCGGTAATTGAACCCGGGTCACTGGCGCTGTGAGGCAGCTGTGCTAACCACTGTGCCACTGTGCCGCCCAAAAGCAATCGCCAACCCTGACACAGCACTGCAAACTAGGCTGGCTGGCCAACCTCAGCCTTTCTCATGGTCAGTGCGAGGATTGAACCCATGACGTTGGCGTTATTAGCACCACACTCTAACCAGCTGGGCTAACCAACCAACTTTTTCTTCATGCCATGGGATCTTTAACCTTGATCTTAGGAGGCAAATAAAGCCTTGCTTTAACATTTCACCCAAAAGTAGGCACCTCCAACAGCGCAACCTCTCATGCACCAAGGTTTCAAGCTTTGACTTTTGCTTTTTGTCTTCAAGAAGGATTTGAACCCACAACCAACTCAGTCAGAGTGCAGTGTGCTACAGCTCAGCTGTGGTTGACATAAATTCAGTGAGACACCCACCAAAGAGCAACACCTACCAACTCTCAGAAATATTTAATTCTTGGTTTGATTTCTTGGTGTGATCCACTGTTGACCTTTTACCACCTTTATTTTTAGTTTTGGTTGCAACAAAGGAAACAAGTCTCTCCTTCCTTATCACTGAGGTGCAGAAGACATCATGTCTCACCACAGCGTTTTTATTGGTAGCTGATTGATCTTTCTGCTCCCTGATTAGCATTTACAAACATCAGATAATGGCTTGCAGCTGCCTGCAGTGTGTGAAAGGCCAACAAAAGTAAGCAAGCAGTAAAATAATCTTACAAGCTAATAGATGCCTTTAATCACTTGTTTCTAAAGCTTATCAGTCAAATACATTCAAGGTCTTCAAATCTTCTGACTCAATAGTAAAACAGGATTCTTGTGTTGATCTATAAATTTGTATTCATGGAACTTCAAAGACAATGCTACCACATTAATAATTACAGTCACTTGTATCTAAAACCTGCACAGCACCAAAAGCCATAAAGCTATTTATTAGCATTCTAAATTGCCTTCAATCCAAGTGACCGGGACTTACAGTATTGTCCTCAAGTTGATCTCTGCCTAAATACAGCAATAAAGCCCTTTGCTACCTCTCCAGCTGTCACAACATATTGGAGTCATCTGCACTGATGTGTTTTTGTGGCATTGTGGTTCCTTGAATCTAACATGCAGTGGAACAGGAGTATTTATAAATCATATATCTGATGAGTTCCCAATGTGTTGCTGTTAATAGCTAAAGCTCAAGAGTTAAATTATGAAGCCATTGGGTGAAAGGATGAAATATAATACACAAAATTTATTATATTAGTTAAGTTAAATCATTCTGCTTGAATAATGAGCTTATCATTGTGGGGCTAGACTTATCAACAATTCGTTGGCAATTTGAGCTCTCATGTTGTCTGAGTGATGCAATGCAGAATTTTTGGAATAAGCATTGGAGGAATTAATGTTTCCTGTTTCTTTTGGCAAATCACTTTTATGCAACTGTCAAACAAGCCTTGCATTAAAACTTAAGATAATTGCTACTTGGCGATTTGGTTATTGCTTTCAAATTAGTGATGACTTGGTCTGATAACTGACAAGTAACAGTCATAGTACACAAGCACCAGACAATGGGCAGCTCTGACACAAGAGAATCTGCCCATCAATTCCTGATAGTCAATGGCATTACCATTGTTGGATCCTGACGGTCACCATGGACCAGAAACCGACCTGGACTAACCATATACACATGGTAACTACAAAAGCAAGTCAGAGACTAGAATACTGTAGCAACTAACCCACTTTCTGAGTCCCCAATCCCTGTCCACCATCAACAAGGCACAAGCCAGGTGTGTGGTAGAACACTTGCCTGAACGACTACAACTCCAACAACACTCAAGAAACTTGACGCCATGCAGGACAAAAAAGCCCACTCAATTGGCACACCATCCATGACTTTCAATTTTCACTTTCATTACAACTGAAGCAAAAAAGAAGGTACCATATGCAACTTACAAGATTCACTGCAGTGACTCACTCTTTGACAGCACATTACAAGTTTGCGACCTTTAGCCTTACCAGGACAAATCACAGATTGATGGAACACCACTACCTGCAAATTTACCTCCAAATCACTCACCACCCTGACTTTGACATATATTGCTGGTCATTTGTTGTCAACTCTGTCAAAATCTTGGAACTCCCTCCTAACAACTGTGGGTGTCCTTACATCAAAAGGACTGAAGTAATTCAAAAAGACATAATCTTTTCTGGGGCAGTTAGAGATGGGCAATATATTCCAGTCTAGCCAGTTATCTCCATCCCAGAAACAAATAAAAATATGCAAAGTAAGGGCAGCACGAGGCCACGTAACTTCTCAGGCCTGCTGTACCATTCAATAAGATCAAGGCTGATCTGATTGTCACCTTAATTCTGCATTCGTGTCTACCGCCAATAATCTTTCAATCTCTCACTTAACAAGACCTAATCTACTCATGCCTTAAAAATATAGGGGAGGCAATGGCCGAGTGATATTATTGCTGGATTATTAATGCAGAGACCCAAATAACGTTTTGGGGACCCGGGTGTGAATCCTGACACGGCAGATGGTGGAATTTGGATTCAATGTATATAAAAAAACTGGAATCTGCAATCTGATGATGACCATTGTCAATTGTCAGGAAAAACCCCTCTGTACTTTAGGGGAAGGAAACTGTTGTCCTTACCTAGTCTGGCCTACATGTGACTCCAGACCCACAGCAATGTGGTTGACTCTTAACTGCCCTCTGGCATTTAGGGGTGGACAAGTAAATGCTGCCTAGCTAATTCCACCCTCATCCATGAAGGCTTCTAAAAAAAAATCAATGATTCTACTTCCACTGTCTTTTGTGGAACAGGGGTCTATATCACACCCTCAGAATGACACATGTTCATTTATATAGCATCTTTCACAACCTCAGGATGTCCCAAAGTGCTTTACAAACACTTAAATACTTTGGAAGGTTATTCAGGGTGACAAGGTTCCATGAATAATGAAATATAGGACCACTTTTGGATGCTGGTTGAAGGAACCATATTGGCGTGGCAGCTGAGAGAACACTGCGTGTTCTTCCTGAAATTGTGCCACAGGAGTTTTTTAAAAAATTATTCATTTTTGTGGGATGGGGGAATTGCTGGCTGGCAAACATTTATTGCCCATCCCTAGTTACCCTTGAGAAGCTGGTGGTGAGCTGCCTTCTTGAACCGCTGTGTCCACCTGCTTTGGGTTGACCCACAATGCTCTTAGGGAAGAAATTCCAAGATCTTGGCCCAGCAACAGTGAAGGAAGGGTGATTTATTTCCAAGTCACGATGGTGAGTGGTTTGGAGGGGAACTTGATATTCCCATATATCTGCTGCCCTTGTTCTTTTAGTTGGAAGTGGTCATGATTTTGGAAGATGCTGTCTGAGGATCTTTGGTGAATTTCTGCAGTGCATCTTGTAGATAATACACACTGCTGCCAATCAGCATCAGAGGTGGAGGGGGTGGATGCTTGTGGATGCAGTGCTAATCAAGTGGGCGATTTTGTCCTGATGGTGTCAAGCTTCTTGAGTTTTGTTGGGGCTGCACTCATTCGGGCAAGTGGGGAATATTCCATCACATTCCTGACTTGTGCCTTGCAGATAGTGTACAGGCTTTTGGGAGTCAGGAAGTGAGTTACTCGCTACAGTATTCCAAGCTTCTGACCTGCTCTTGGTGGTGAGTCCCATTGAGTTTCTGGTCAATGATAACTCCCATGATGTTGACAGTGGAGGATTTGGTGATGGTAACACCATTGCACGTCAAGGGGCAGTGGTTAGATTGTCTCTTGTTGGTGACAGTCATAGCCTTGTGTGGCACGAATGTGACTTGCCACTTGTCAGCCCAAGGATCTTCTACATTCAGTTGTTCAGGCAGACTAGACTTTCATCTTACTTTTCATTTGGAATACATCACAACACTCTTGGCACTGAATAAAAGTACAAGAAATTATATCTTCATACCTCTGGAACGAGCTTTGAACCAATAGCCTTCAAAGTCTCAAGTGACTGTGATATATCAATCAGGACTAACACTTCTGATTTATTCATACACAGTGCAATTGATCGTCCACATTTGTACAAGATGCCATGCCATGTTACTGGTACTGTACTCAGATCCCAAATTTAAAATGGATCGAATTCAACATATGACCAACACGCGTGTAAGCTCATTGCCTCAAATGTATCACTGAGAGGTACTGTGTTCACTCTGTCATTTAACAAAAGCAATTAATCAATGCCTAGACTGGACAGAAATATAATTTGCAAGAAATTAATAGCATTCCCTAAGGTTGTCTTAATAGTCGGCAGGAATACCTTTCTTAAAATTCCAGTGCGTGCCTAGATTTAATGCACTTGACTTTGTGGTGATATAGACTGTCTTAATGAACTATGCTTTATTTATATTTTCATGCTTATTAAATGTGTACAGAATTTGAGCAATTTCATCAGAATGTTTGGTGAGGACTCATTATCTTCATATATATATAAGACAGCAGGACTCAAAAAACTGACTGATTTTAAAAAAATCTTCACAAGCTCAAGGACTTAGTCTGAATCTGATCCTTGGCATTTAATGAAAAAAATACAGTGACAAATAATATGTTCCATTACTTCTGGGCATCCTATTTCTTTAAGTGACACCTCACCTAGCTGTGACTGTAAAAACCGTGAAGCACATAACATCTTGCGGCCAATATACTGGATTTACACTTATATCTAGTAGGGGCATCAGACTGATTCGGGAACTCAACATTAAAACTGTGAAAATAGCTATTGTACCTCAAGCTATATGAAAGATGATAATTCCTGGGCATTATGTAATTCTTGCAAAATTTCGTGATCACCTACAACTTGCCCCACTTTTATGTTCAACCCAAACCCTGTTTAAAGTTTGAGAGAGAGAGAAACAAGCAGGTGCTAACTGACTCAAATATCATTAAAGGGCAACTCTTAGTCATTTAGTTCATGATACATGTGTAATTAACGCCAAGATAAGAGTCAGAGAACTCTAGCCGTGTGCAATCTACCCCTGTAGTGATCTTCCTCTCCTTTGCACCTTGAATTTTTAGTTTAAAATCGCCAGGAGGCCAAATTGCTCACAACACAAACCAGAATCCGATAAATTATTTTATTCTTACAAAATCCAGTTTGTCAAGCGTTTTACTGAATGTCTGGCCAATAGAATCAAGAGCAATTCAGCAGCAAAGAGGGACAATATTCTCAAAATGGTGAAGTACTGTCTTACGAGAAACTGGATTTCTCCAAAGGCTCGGGGAATTCAGTGGCATCACAGCTGCTGGGTCACTCACTGAAGTGTTTCCAACACGGACCAGTGAAACTTCAGTGAAAATGCAGCAGGTCACGGGGAATTAGAATGGGACACAAACATGCAGCATCATAATTCCTAAGGGGAGTGTCCATAGGGATTTGTAATGGTTGGAATCTGCAGCCATTTGAAGCAGATGGTTTTCCTGTTAAAGACTTACTTCAAGCTCAAAAGCAGGCTGAAAGCAGTTTTCACACCCAGAAAATCATCTTACTTCATGGCTGAAGCTTCATGATTTACGATGTTTTGTAAATTAATTAGAGTCTAATTTATATTTCTGAAATAACTGCATTGGGGGTGGTATTCTGTCACCAAGTCACCCTTTATTTACATGTACGCAGTACATTAGCTCTGACAAGCCAGCTCAGAGCCAGTCCCGAGATTGTGACAACCTTCTGAATCGCCTGTTTATATCTGTCAGCCAGGGCTCCCTGATTGATCCAGCTTAACAACCCCAAACAGTGATCTCCTGGTCAAAGTTTGCTCCAATCAGTACAATTTCAATCACGGGGTGGAATGCAATTATTCCCTCGGGGAGTCCATGTTGCTATAACAACAAGCACTTTGCCATTCATGGTGCAGCCTAGGCTACAAATAGTCATTGTAAACGTCCCAGTTCTTTCCATCACATGGCTGACCATGTTGGTTTTTGTGTTGGTCAGTTGCATGTCCAGCATGGTGTCAAGAACTCCTGCAGATGGATCTCCCTGATTGTGCTGGGACTGATGCACTACCAGCTGCTCAGCTGATAAAGATAGATAAACAGGAGGCTGGAAAAACACAGCAAGCCAGGTAGCATCAGGAGGTGGAGAAGTCAACGTTTCAGATATAACCCTTCTTCAGAACTGGCTTGCTATATTCTTCCAGCCTCTTGCTTGTCTACCTTGGATTCCAGTAACTGCAGCTTTTTTTGTCTCTAACCAAGCTGAAAACGATGGCATTTCTATCACTGGCTCCACAAGCCTGACCTTCAGCATCATTGTCCTGGAGAGACAGTGAAGGCACAATGCCAGAACGAGCTGGCTTGGGAATAGCTCTCACAGCCTAAGTTTTAAAGTCTTGAAGATTTCAGACTGAGGAAACAGCTTGACCTTTAAGCTCTGGATTTGTCGGAAGAAAAATGTTGACTTGCTTTGTGTCTGCCCACACACTATTTATTGTCACTTCTGACAAATTATTTTTGAAACACTATCCAAGAGATAGTGGGGTAAAGAAATTGCTCTACTTCCTATGCATATTTTATTATGTTCACACTGAACCCATTCAGCAAATTCACAAACCAATCTTTTTTCTCAATATTAACTGATGGAACAATATTGAGCAAGAGTACATGAGAAAGCCATGCTCCAGTTCATCCCAGTTAAAACTGATAAACCTCCAACTAGCCCAATGCCACGGAACAACGACCTGAAGCAAGTCCATAGCTCAACATCAATTGACAGCATTTATCAACTATCTTCAAGCCCTTTTCTGGCTGATTTTGATCAGGATGCCCAAGGTTAAAATTATTCGGTGGAGGAATAAACAAATGTTGCAAACACATTAAACCAGAGCATTACAAATACATTATCAGCCACACACTGACTAACTGAAGGTTCTCTGCACACTTGGCTGACTTCAATCATGAATCACCTTCAAAATTACTGCAGGATGTTGATTGTATTTTGAACAATGGCCCTGTCATTTTTCTCAAGAAGCTCACCTTGAGTTTACACCATACCTATTAGTGTACAATGTCATTGAAAATGATACTACTTCCACAATAAATTCATGGTTTAATTTTTCATGGTTTATTCAGTAGAAAGTGACCCCACTTTTCAGCAATGCCACCAGCAACATGTCCAATGTCCAATTCTGGAGAATGGCCAGTAGTGACTCTGTTTCTCTGTCCATATTTGCTGCCAGACTTGCTGAGTGTTTCCAGCACTTTCTGCTTTTTGTTCAGATTTTGGATTGTTGCTAAACTTTCAGATAGGTGGTTCGGGTCCACAACAACAAAAAAACGAAAACAAAATGCAGATGTCGGAAATCAGAAACAAAAACAAACAGAATTTGCAGGAAAAACTCAGCAGGACCAGCAGGAGATCTTGGAGAGAAATCAGAGTTAATGTACGGCATCCAATGACCCTTCCTCAGATCCATGACATGCAGCCGTGCTACAAAGGGGCATTTTTCATTCTGTGTGTGATGCAAATCAGGTCCCACGCTGAATCTCTCAACCAAGAAGGTGACTCCACACACAACACACATTAGAACTGATCAAAGTCCTTCTGGGCTTCTTAAAACCACAGATTCCTCTGGGGGTTCTGACCATGAAACTGATTTAACAAGATGAAGGGTTCACAAAGAACTAACAAATACATAGACAATAATCTGGAAAAGGCACACTCAGGCAAATGGCCTCTTAATATCTGTACAGTGTGGAAATTGGCCATTCGGTTCAACAAGTCCAACAACCCTCCGAACAGCGTCCACCCAGACCCATCCCTCTACATTTGCTGTGCATTTCCCATGGCTAACACACTTAGCCTACACGTTACTAAACACCATTGATAATTTAGCACGGCCAATCCACCTAACTTGCACATCTTTGGACTGTGGCAGGAAACCAGAGCAACTGGAGGAAACCCACACAGACATGGGAGAACATGCAAACTCCACACAGACAGTCGCCCGAGGATGGAATTGAAACTGCCTCCTTAGCGCAGTGAGACAGCAGTGCTAACTGTTGAACCACTATACTGACTCGCTCCGAGCTGTACAATTTGAAACAATTGGGGTACAGTTAGGTTAGGGTTATATAACTGGATGAGTGATCCAAATGCCCAGATTAATAATGCAGATTAACAGGATATAAATTCTGTTTCACGAAAATCGAGAAAGAAAAGACACTGATGTCAGTAAAAGTGACAGTCTCCCTGGCTCACCAGAAAAAGAAACTTGCCGCCCCGCCCTGCTCTGACATTTGTGTTATTTCAATCCATTGTGATGGCCTCACTTGACTTGTGAAGTGGGTTAGCAAACCACTCTGTTGCATGCAGAGAATAAGTTCTGTCCTGCCAGTGATTCCTACATCGAGGAGTAAAGACAAATCCTGTGTTTAAAGACTGCTGCGGACCTATCTCAGAGAACACACACAGTCAAACATTTGTTAGTCTACAGGTCCTAGAGGTTAGACCATGCAACTTGTATGTGGGCTTTTGAGAGAAATGAAGTGATCCAATGTTATGCTGCATGAATCAGTAAGAGAAGATACACCAGGGTCATAGACTTGGTTAAACATAGGGCTGGAAATGACTACAACAATGGTTAGCAAACAAGAGACTGAGCACTACCCACTCACCACAGATTGGATAAAATCTAGACTGGACTGGGCCAGACCAGTGGGAATTGACAGAAACAAGTAGCTGGTGCCCTTTGGCAATGACGAAACATGAGGCAGGCCTCCATAAAACTACAAAGACCAACTGTTTCCAAGATGTTGTCATCAGCAAGCTTTTTTTGCAAGGACAATGCTGTGTGCAACAAACTACCAAAGCAAATAGTCACAGCACCATCACTTGAAATCTTCAAAATTTATCGCTAGATTATTTCCATTTGATTATCAGGACAATCATATCAGGACAATCATTTTGGCCTGGTTTCGCCAGTGCTGCCCTTAAAAAAGCTAATGAATATAACTGGAACATAGGGACAGGAATAGGCCATTCAGCCCATTGAGTCTGCCCCGCCATTGGAGATTGCTGATTGAACACTTCGATGCATTTTGCCTACCCCGTCATTATAAACTTGCAAACGAATATTAGTCTCTGATGTCAAAACAACTAAACATAGACGAGAGGAAGATCTCCTACCACTTTTACACTAAATATTTTCAAGTATTTTCACTTCCCACGCTGGTGCGCCCTCACTTCCTAAGCTTGAAGAGCATCATGACACAGCGCTGCATATAATGAACTGAAAACCTTTATTTCAATTGTGGTTCATATACTGGAGTTACCCTGTAGAATACAGTGTCTTCCTCACACATCTCACAGGCAGCAGAATTTAACTAACACAGGCCATTTGAAGCCATGAACTTCAAAATTAATTGAATCAACAACACATGAAAAGTTGAATAATTAACAGTAATAGATTACACAAATGGACTACAGTGGTTCAAGAATGCAGTTCACCACCATTTTCTCCAGGACAACAAGTGATGGGCAATAAATGTTGGCCCAGCTAATGACACCCACACCCCATGAGTGAATTAAAAATGATGATTTTAGGTTATGCTCACGAGGCAAATCAGAACAATGTTTTTCGGCAAGGTTGTGATTTCAAGCCATAATGCAGGACTGTAGCAAATACTTTCAGCAGATAAATGAGTGCAATTTTGAGAAAGTGGGGCATAGTCTTAAGCATAATGTCCATCTGATGAAACATTCAACTCAGACTCCATTGGCCACCTGATATTAACATAAAGCAGCCCTTGGCATGATTCACAAAAGGGAAGAGGAATTGCAATTAACTTCTACACAGTTGCTTTTTTCTTTCTCCTGCTCTCACTTACATTCTGCCTTGTGACAGTTTTTTGGTACAACCTCATCTTCTTTGGGCCTTCCAAACAACTCCGGCTGTGGAAGCTGAGAAAATACTCCCATTTCCCCAGCTGCTGGGAATAACCATCAACTCCAAACAACAAGGAGCTGTCAGTTTTACGTATAACGAGACTAATCACACCCGTATTTGCTTCCGAACTGTTTGACTTGGTCCAGTCTCAAGTTACCTGTCTGATACTAAACTGACTAAATGGACGTTGTGGCATTACATTGAATCGGTTTTGATATAAAAAAGAATGGAAGACCAATTGTCAAATCTTTGATCAAGTGATAAATATTAGCCAGGTTACCAGGAATATCTCCCCTAATCTACTTCAGAATAATATTATGGGGTCTGTTACATCCACAAGAGAGGGAAACACCTCACATATTGCACAGCCTATATTGGTGGGCTCCGGTTTCTCGTGTAGGATGAGACTCTAGAGTCTTTGGACGCAGAGCTACTTCTGAGCTACAACTAAGTGGATTGAGCACAGTCTTTTAAAATTCCTCCCGGACAAAATAACTCCATTATTAGTGCAAGGCTTTGAGGATTTGCAAAATATGGATTCCACTTGCCTGCAGGTTAGATGCTCTCAGAAGGAATGGCAACTCTCAACATCTAGTTCTTGTGAGTCTAGTAGATTAGGCTGTACGGTACTGTCAACTCCCAAATCCCTGTGACATGAAGATGCCTCTGCCCCATTTACAAACAGATATGAGAACTCTTGCTGACAACATTAACTGTCTCCCTCAAACAATTTCTAACTTGGCTTTCACAAGAAGGTACCCTCACCTCCAAATACAGTCACCTGGTTAGGTGTAACGCCTAATCCGCAACATCAAAAGTAGCGTAGCCACCCCAATGTCTCTGTTTTATTGTTGTTAGCCAACATTTTCTCTGTTACCACAATTCTGAGGGACTCTCAGAGGGAGTTATACCAAATACCAGTACACCATTCAAATCAGTCAGAAAAACCCACATCAGACCACTGAGTAAAGCCCACCTCACCTTCTCTAACAACAGGTCAATTTGAACTATGGTGCAACTTGTACTTGCTTTACTTTTAGAGAATTAGAATATTAGCACTGCAAAAGGAGGACTATCAATACAACCATGAAATATTGCATTCAAAAAGGGGCAGGTGGTCAGTTTTCGGGGTTTGATGCAGTGGGCATTGTTCTTGCAATATTACCATCTATATCAAACGTAGTTTTACCAGGATTGAAATGGATGTCTGCAGGAAGGTGATAACTATCATCGTTTAAGAAATTCAACATGTGCTGGTTTATGGCAGAATAAATCAATGACAGTTGAAAGGCCATTGTCTTCTGGCCATTAAGATAGAGATTTCCATACATCATCAAGGACTAAGTAGAGGTGAAAACCAAAGGTGCAGTCTCACCACTTACTCTAAGTAACATGGCAGGTACAGTTATCAAAACATATTGAACTACTAAAATATTGAGTTACTGCAAAGAATGAAACAAGTTACAATTGATGACTGAGCCAATTCTCTTGATTTTCCTCTGGTTATTCTCATGAATACTGTTGTATAGAGTTGGGAAAATGCGTAACAGAGGAAGAATCACCTCCAAGCCACACTTGTTAATGTTTTTAGGAGCTAGTTACATAATACCTTTGGCAGAGTTATCATAGCAGAGTCAATGATGTAGCATTCCAGGGAGGATTGTGAGAAAATGAAATATTTGGTTCTCCTGGCTTCAGAAGCAGCCTCACGGCTTCAGAGTTGAGCTAGGGACACAATCAGCTTTCATTTTTTGATGAGTTTCACGCATTCATAGCAATACAGCAGAGTACTCCATCTCTGTAATTACAGACTGTTTTGATACAGAAAATCATACGAAGGAGGTTGCTTCAAATTCCCTTGGCAACAAAACATTCCTGTTCAGTATTGGGTAGATTCCTGGGCAGACTGCTACAGTGTTGCAGCAATTAGCTTCCCAGTTCACTGAAATGTCGATTTCTTAATTAAAGCATTTAACAATAATATTAATTACCAATCTGCACTTCGGTTCTTACCTGGTAATTAAGGGAGCAGCCATTTTTAGTCATTTCTTTTAATATTCATTTTAACAGTACCCTGTTGCATTAAGCTTTGAATAAATCTTCTTTCCTGATGCAATAGATTTGCAACAACACTGAAATTTTTAAAAAGTTATCAGGATCTTAATTCCTGCGGTTTCCGCTCTTTTACTTCCACTCAGATTGAGCTGGCATGCCAGTTTGTCACTTAGTTGGCATCATTCATTACTTGGGTAACAGTTGGCACCATTATGTGTTTGGAAAGGTCACTTTCTAGACAGCAGAGGTGTTGGCAGTGACTACAATTTACCTTAAAAATGATTTTCTTGGGACAAGGGGACCTGCACATTTGGAGTGATTTTGAGAGTTTAAAATACTTAGCATATCTTCCTCCCTTTCCAGACTCTGAAAATAAATGCAGTTACTTCACCTTTCGAGTATTCTGATCCATTTCAAATCTATCAGAATCAGTGGTTTCTTCCAAACACTGATGCCAAATCACTTGCTTGAGTCCGAACTGCATGCACTCAGCATCAAACAGAATGGTCATGATGAGGGGTGGAACTTAATAATATTCATGTGGTTAAAAAACAGAACACAAAGTTCCCATTCTGTTATGTTAACATGCGCAAAAATGTATGTAACTACAGTCCTCCATTCCTCCCAGCACATCCACATGGTGATTTTAGCACAGCTGGGGTGCTCAGAACCTGCTCTGTCACTGACATAGAGTCATAGATATGTACAGCATGGAAACAGACCCTTCGGTCCAACTTGTCCATGCCGACCAGATATCCCAACCCAATCTAGTCCCACCTGCCAGCACCCGGTCCACATCCCTCCAAACCCTTCCTATTCATATACCCATCCAAATGCCTCTTAAATGTTGCAATTGTACCAGCCTCCACCACTTCCTCTGGCAGCTCATTTCATCCTCCACGTACTACCCTCTGTGTGAAAAAGTTGCCCCTTAGGTCTCTTTTATATCTTCCCCCTCTCACCCTAAACCTATGCCCTCTAGTTCTGGACTCCCCCAACCCAGGGAAAGGACTTTGCCTATTTATCCTATCCATGCCCCTCATAATTTTGTAAATCTCTATAAGGTCACCCCTCAGCCTCCGACGCTCCAGGGAAAACAGCCCCAGCCTGTTCAGCCTCTCCCTATAGTTCAAATCCACCAATCCTGGCAACATCCTTGCAAATCTTTTCTGAATCCTTTCAAACTTCACAACATGTTTCTGATAGGAAGGAGATCAGAATTGCACAAAATATTCCAACAGTGGCCTCATCAATATCCTGTACAGCCGCAAAATAACCTCTCAACTCCTGTACTCAATACTCTGACCAATAAAGGAAAGCATACCAAACGCCTTCTTCACTATCCTATCTACCTGTGACCCCACTTTCAAGGAGCTATGAACCTGCACTCCAAGGTTTCTTTGTTCAGCAACACTCCCTAGGACCTTACCATTAAAAGCCCTGCTAAGATTTGCTTTCCCAAAATGCAGCACCTTACGTTTATCTAAATTAAACTCCATCTGCCAGTTCTCAGCACATTGGCCCATCTGGTCCAGATCCTGTTGTAATCTGAGGTAACCCTCTTCACTGTCCACTACACCTCCAATTTTGGTGTCATCTGCAAACTTACTAACTGTACCTCTTATGCTCGACATGCTCTTGGACGATGTGTATTTGGGAACCCATGAGGGATCTGTGCGAGAGGGCCCAGCTAGCACCCTGCGCAGGGCAGAAGTGTTTACTGCATCAGGAGGGTGAATGTGACTCATTGACATGGAGCGCAGACGAGGGGTGGGCGGGGGGGGAAGAGCTGAAGATAGCAGGCGTGGAGTCACAGAGCTCGGCTCCCATTTCCTCTTTCGCTATTACCTCCCTCATGATCTGCTTGCATGCCCTGCTAGCAGAACACTACTGTTCACTAGGATGATGACTGGCCGAGGTGGAGTTTTCAACAAGTGCAAAATCTTGCAGGTAGTGGAAATCTGGAAGAGAACTAGAAAATACCTCAAATATATGAGAGAGAGCGATCAAGATAAAAAATGTTTCAAGTGAGGGTCATGGTTACACCACCACAAATGCTGCTAGATGTCAAGTGTTTCCGGTATGTTCCATTTGATTTTAAGTGTCAACCAATCCCATTCAAGATTGCATTCACAGTGTCCCGTTTGTGAGAGCATGCACACATTTGTTTGATTGGTGTGTTTGGAGCTTTCTTTGCTTAACTAGAGAAGTGTTGCAAAGGTCTGCGCCACTTTCACCTGAGTTGTCATCTACCAACCTCTCTGTACTTGTACTCTGTGCAGCTGGAATGACAACCAGTACATCTTTCATTTTACTGGGCCACTCCAGGGCTACAGTGTTTAAAGTTGAGGGTCAGTTCAGATGATGGATGGAAGAATGGTGGAAATGTTCAGACAGAACAGGATGGGCGTAGCAACAAGCCAAGTCGGTATGGGGAGTGACGTGCTGAAGTAGGCTCAAGAGTGATGAGGTTAGTATGATGCACACATCATGGTGAATGTGCCACTCGATTCACTTCTCTTGCTCCACTTCTCCCTGGAAACTGCTTTTAGTAATTACTCCAGAAATGTGGTGCCACAAGCCTGCTGCTGACCTCCTCCATCAGCTCTACACACAAAGGCTCTTGGCTTCCCTCCTGTTGTGGGTCTTACAATCTCAACATCACATTCACTGAACTGTCACTACACTGGGGCCTAGCTGTCAAGCATGCGAACTTCACTCGGTCACTTCCTTTCCCTTCTCCTAGCTCCATAATCATTTCATTGCATATTTGCGATGACCCTTATGTAATGGAGTTGAAATCAATTCCTGTCGATTGGCATCTTGCCTACACAACCTAAGTGGTTGGGACACTCAGGAATAATATGTTATAACATATTTGCAACACTTGGCTGAATTAACTATCACATTCATAATTAATATGTTTTAGAATGTAATTCATAGCTTTGGCAATTAAAAGTTTTAACAGCAGAAAATAGGGGCATATGCTGACAAAACCGATAAGCAGCCTCAAAGCAAACGCAATTTAAACGCGCTTGGAGGTAATTACTTAATTACATTTTCAAAATTGAGGCCAGAATAACTTAAGAGGTCGAGATAAGCAATTTTGGGAAACAATAAAATTTGATTACAGTTCGAAATTGTTTATATGGTGTCCCAGGATTAAGGAAAACATGAGAATTTAAATTCAGCGTACCTAACTTCAAACAAATCACCCCTGACACTATGCTGTAAAGATGGTGATCAAGGGTGAACCCTGGTTTGATATTTTTTTAAACAAACATCTAAGTCAGTTTGCTGAAAAAAGGTGGCAGTTCACTTGATGAGAAACAGAACTGATAGTTTGCCTTCTTAAAGACTGCATCTTACTGAATTCAAGGAGGCAACAGGAGGTGACAGTCAAATTAAACCAGAATACTGTGAATGCTGGACATCTGAAACAAATGCAGAGAAATGGCTGAAGAAACTCAGCAGGTCTCAGCATCTGTGGACAGAGAAACAGAGTTAACATTTTGAATCCAGTACAATGCTTCTTCAGAACAGAAAGTAATTTTTATAAACTTTAGACAAGAAGCAGAGGAGGAGCAAGGGGCAGATGGTGTAGAAGCCCAGTACAAAAGGCAAAGAGGCTATTAATGGTGACAAAAGAGGTGTAAAATAGATGTGAATTAAGATGTGAAAGAGAGAGAACGAGTCCCTCCCACAGAACACAGGATTGAGAAACTGATCAGTCAATCAGATCATGGGTAAATGCAATTCAATTGCCTTCCCAATGTTCCATTAGAGGATTCTCTTCCTTTCACATTTTAACTTCTGTAGTTGTTTCAGAGGCGATAGTCATTTTGGCCTGCTTTTCAAGCTGAACAACCACTAACTTGAATGTTCAGGAAATGGAGTGTGCCTAGAACAAGGTGGCATTTCACAAGGGAAAAGCAGCTAGAAAATATGCTGCAACTTGTAACTTATGGAAGAAATCTACAGTGGTCTTTGCAGAGATTTATAGCGGAAAGCAGTTGGCAATTGGACCTATTGATAATCTAAACAAGGGCCAAGGCACCCACAGCCCTTACACCTGCTATGAAAACCTGGAGGGTCGGACTAAAAAGCAAATGGAGGTCCCGCATTGAATC
This sequence comes from Hemiscyllium ocellatum, assembly GCF_020745735.1. Classification (NCBI taxonomy): domain Eukaryota; kingdom Metazoa; phylum Chordata; class Chondrichthyes; order Orectolobiformes; family Hemiscylliidae; genus Hemiscyllium; species Hemiscyllium ocellatum. Next base: position 25,192,501 of record NC_083424.1, on the reverse strand, counting down.
CTATTTCCAAGGATAGCTGGAGAATTAAAGTAACCTCTGGAAGACTGTGGCTTACCTTGAGTTGATCCTAGGGAAAGAAAAATCAAGCAATTAACATTTCATAAGATGAGGGGACGGGTGAAGCAGAAAGAATAAAACTGAGATTCTAGTGGAAATCCTTATAAGCTACACGTGTTAACTTAGTGATATTTGCTTTGTTTAATTTCTGTACACGATGTATATACACAATATTGTGCTACAAAATGGAAAACCCTTGGGTGTAATACTACAGGTTAATTGCCGGGTGCTGCAATTTCCCTAAAGTCTAACTGTCCCCATTAGGACCATAACACGAGGTTGCACTTGCTTCTGGTTTCCCATCCAGCTCCATAACCCGATCCACAGCACATGACAAAGTCCAAATCTAGCCCAAGATGTTGAGCATATGCTCTATTAGAACAAATGCAAACCCATGTATTAGGCGGATAATTAAGCACCGAGCATGGGCTGGTTCTCAGTGACTTGTGAATTGCAGAGAGAGAAATTACAAATTCTTGAGGAAGTTAAGACTAGCAATGGTGCTATTGGGGACACGGCAGAAAAACTGAAATTATTTATTTTTGTCTGAAAATATAAACAGGCAGACACTGCCTAGACTGGCTATATAAAACACTTACAATCACAACTTCGAAGTACTGCTGGCTGTGCCCTTTACTAAATAAGCAGTCCCAACTCAAGGTTGTAGTTAAATCAATAATTAAATAATGGGTCATCCACAAAACAATTTAGGAATTATACTTGGGCTCGTGTGAGATTTTTTCACCCAAGTGCAGCTTGTTTTATTGTAATAATGGCAAGCAAGATGTAATTAATTAAATATTTATCATAGTTTTGTTTTCTACCAGTGGTATCAAAAGAGTCCGTACATGCTCTGTAGAAATAGAAGTACTATTGTTTTTAACAAATTGGTTTCCTGTCGACTTACACATATTCTTGGCAAGTAAGCAATTTTGATGACACTCACTTCCAAGATTTGTGAGAAACCTAATATCATTTATAATATGGAAGAATTTTCTTATTCAAAATTAAGACAACTGCAAAAAATTACACGAAGATCACCCGGATATGAATGTTTCTTTGAGAAAGGCTCTCACAATTTATGCTCACAAAGCTTCAGTTTTTAATTCCCCAAGAAGCCACCATCATATATTAGGATATGTACAACTGTAAACTAAAACTTTGAAAATGAAATTACATGGAACCCACCTTTATTGCAAGTGAGGGAAATTAGCTCATCTAAAACTGTCAATGTTACTGACAATAATTTCTAGCTTTATATGTGATTGGTTTTTCACTTCTTCACTCATTGGTCACTCTATCAAAGCAACTACTGTAGTATACAGGGCAACTAATCAATTTGCATTGCTAAGTGGAAAGGTCAATTCACATTTGGATGGAATGTTTTTGGAGTTTCATCAAGTGAAACAAAGCTGCCATTTCTCTTTCAGATACTGAGCATCCTCCTGTGCATTTCCAGTCTTTTCCATTGCCCTGAATCATTGATTCCTAGTTACATTATGCTTCGCTTTGCAAGCATTAAGCAAGAAATTATCTCCACCAAAGTGAGAGGGAGGTAAATTATTATGAGCGTGTACTTTGTTGAAGAGGTGCAAGTGGAATAGGAACTCATGCCTTTGTGACCCAATGTTAGAGCCAATAGATGACGATGTTTCTCTTTTGGGATCTGGTTGGCCTGTCATCCCGTGCAAGCATTTTCTGCTTAAATTTCAAACTGGATCCACAGGTTTTCCACTTTTCTCCAAAGTCTACCCACTATCACCAAGACACTAGTCAACAGTATGCTCTCCATGTACCTCCACAAATGAAGCTCCACCAATACTCAAGGTGTTTGACACAGCTTGACTGGCAACCAACCGACACCTTGAACATGTGTTGCCACCACCAACACTGTGTACCATTAACTAGATGCACTGCAGCAAATTCCTGAAATTCTTCAACAGCATTTTCAAAATCTGCAGCATCTACCATCCTAGAAGGGCAAGGCAAGTAGGCTGGTGGCAATACCATCATCTCCTCCAACTCACTAATCAATTGAACTATACTGTCATTGTTTCCCTGTCGCTAAGTCAAAAAACCTTAGATTTCCCTCCCAAACAGCACTTTGGGTGCTCCTAACCACATGGACTGCAGTACTTCAAGAACGTGATCACCTTAACCCTCTCAAGGGCAATAAATCCTGGCTTTGCCAGTGGCATGCCAGTCGCAATAAGAAATAATCCAGTTTCCCATCTCCAGCTCGTCTGAACTTCTTTCATGTTCTTTTTATCGCAGAGAGTTCCTTCATTGCTATCTTTAATTGGCTGATCTTATTGACACTTTTCATATCCAAAAGTATCACTGATCACACTGTGTATCCATGCTATATGACACACTGTGTTTAATGTGCTAAGGATCCAAATACGTCACAATCAGGTGACAGCAATCCTTCCTCTCCATCAACTTGCATTAAGTGTGGGGAGGTGGAGGGAGGGGCGCGGGGAGGGTGGTGGTGGTGGTGATGGTGGTGATGGTGGTTCATAAATGCATTTATGTAGCCTCTTATTATAATAAAACATATTCACAGGTAGTCACAGAAGGGAAGGGCAGAGAGGAGATGGAGCTAAGTGAAAAGGAAAATAACTTCTGGGTCTTCAATGAAAAACAAGAAAACGGTCACAGAAGAAATCTACATGACATAAGCACGGTCAAGGTTAGAAGGGACATGCTGTTTCTAAATAGAGAACATACCCAGTGATTGCCCCTTCTCCCTCTAGCCCAGCCACCAACCCTTTGATTCCAGTTGTATTGTAGTGCCTCACCATAATGCTTCTAATGACACAATGATACTGCACCCAAAACCCCAGCTAACGTTAAAGGAATTGCCTGAGCGAGGATCACATCAGCAAAGGAATCTTTTTGTTTTTACAAAGTGAATTCTCCTCTTCCACCTGCACTGACTGAAAAAACACAGACTCTGGTCTGTCCTGATGTCTCTCAAGTTATCTCTGTAAAGGCTCTGCCAAGTTCTGTTGGTTCAGGGTCCAAGTATGGGGTATACAAGGATCTTTCATTCTTTCCTGATGCAGTTTCTTTTTGTTCAGATTCGTAATGTGAAGGACCTACAAGATTCAGGATTAGTCTTGTTCAGTTGCTAGTCCAACATCTCTCATGGCAGTGTTGCTGTGCCCTCTCTACAGCTGGTGCACAAGTAAACAAAGCAATCAGTAAATCTGACAAACCAATCTCACAGCAGGTCTCACCGAAACACCAGAACTGGAACCCACAGGCTTAAAGGTGCTATTGACATTGGCCAGAAAGCCGGAAGATCTCCAAAAATAAAACTGCAGATAGCACAACTCACACAACGTTCACTCAGCTGCAAACCCCAGACTTTGGGGATTAGCATACTGATTCACTCTGATCATTTATCACTCTATTCCACAGCTTTTAATATCAGGGCAACTCACTGAAAGTAATTAAAATTACAGTTATGTTCAGGAAAATATTAATGTCACAACCTCTGGAGCAATTTTGAACATGAGTCAGGTGGTGTTCAAAGTTACAGACAGAAGAACCAGCAACTCAGCAAGGTGAAAAGGATTTCTGTTCAACTGGGGGCTCTCAATAATATTGCTCTGAACCTGTAATTCACTGATATCAGTGCAGGTATTCACTGAATGGTACCAAATAAGTTGTAGGAGCACACGTAGGCCAGTCAGCCCATTGACTCTCTTACAACATTCAATGAGATCTTGGCTGATGTGATCATCCTCAACTTTACTTTCCTGGTTTTTCCTCTAACCCTCAATTCCTTTACTGACTGAAAATCTGCCTATGTCAGACTTGAATATATTGAATAGTCCAACCTCTGTGGTGAAGAATTCCACAGAGTCACTGCCCTCAGAGAAGAGATTCCTCCTCATCTATTTTAAATGTGCAACCCCTTATTTTGAAATTATGGTCTCTGGTCCCACACTCTCCCGCGAAGGGAAACAATCCAAATGTCTCTGATGCATTGTGAGCTCACTACATCACCTACAAAGGCAGGGTGACAGGATTTTCTATTTTCATTTCAATCTAAACCAATAGCTCCCTTGAGAACAAATCTTGCTGATGGATAAGTAGGGCTGCTTCAAAATGGCTGACAGAGTATCACGGATTGGTCTTATTTTTGGACTCACCCTGGAGGAATTGAAGCCCTCGTGCTGACCACTGCTGACCTCTGGGTACCCGGTCTATTCAGGTTGTTCTGGCCTGGTATTGGTGTCGCTGTGGTGGTGCTTTGGCTTTGGGAGATTGGGGACAGTTGAGTTGTCGTGGGAGAACGGGTCTGCTCCGACTTTGGAGGTGTGCTCCCGGTTGTGCTGGCCGTCGACCACAAAGCGGCGCCGCTGTAGGAGCTGCTCTGGCGCACAGTAAGAGTCCCGTTGGTGGCAGAATAAACTTTCCGCCGCTGGGATGCCAGGATGGCATTGGAGGCTGCCCTGGTGCTGTTCACCAGGACGCACTGCTGGCAGCTGCAAGGCTGACCCGACTGGGCACCGACAGGCCAGGATTGGGATTTAGGGATCGAACCCATCGTCAGAGGATAGGCCAGGTCCATACGCCGGCGCAGTCGGCGCTTCCTCTGGGTCTGTCTGTTCATCTGACACATACTGTTGAAGTCAATAATGTAACAGAATCCTAGAGAAGTCAGGTCTAACCAAGGATGCTGTTTCTCATACGCATTCTGAATGGTTATACAAATGTCCATGTCATACGGAGTCCAGGAGCAGCTGTCATTTTCCCATTCCCACACTATCCCTTTTCCTGGAGCAGAGGAGGGATCGTAAAAGTTTCTTCGTACTGGACGCATGGTTCCTGGAAATTGAAAAAGAGAAGAGACTTTACTCACTCAGATTAAACAATGAAAGCTCATACCTCACTGCATTCTCACCCGTCATTGTCATGACATAGATACAAGCCACACCAGTCAGCAGCAGCAAGTCACCACACACACACCATTACAGGCAATGATTACCAAGTCCAATTGAATGGAGTCGTTTGTTGCTGGAGGAGGGTGGGGGAGCAAGTCTTGATGTGGCCAGGTAGTTTAGAAGTGCTGTGTGGAACACCTTTGAGGAGTGTCATTGCCCTACACAGAAGCAGGAGTAGGCCATTCAGCCCCAACCAAGCCAGTCATGATTCAATGAGATCATGGCAGATCTGTGGCCTGACTTCATCTATCTGCCTTAGATCCAGACCCCTTAAATACATCAATTGTCATTTGTAGAATTCCAAACCTTTCTTTGTAGAAGTGCTTCCTAACATCTCTCTTGAATAGTCTGTCCCTAATTTTTTTTTACACTGTGCCCACTAGTTCAAAAAAATTCCAATTAGTGGAAAGAGTTTACCTTTATCTATCCTTTCTTCTCCAATTAATATCTTTAAGACTCCCAGACTTCAAGACTTCCATTAGGTCACCCCATACTTTCTAAATTCCATCAAAAACATGCATAATTTGTCTAATCTCTGCTCATAACTTAACCCTTTAAGTCCAAGTATCATTGCACCAAACACAAATCATCTGATGGAGCAAACAACATTTTGAAAACTATTTGTAAACCTGCATTTAACACACAAAGAAAAATCACAAATAAAAATGGTGTCAGAAAATAAAATTGACGTTCAGCAGATCCTTTATTTAGCCTCTGCAATGTCTCAGGCAAAGCTGGAAGCATTGTTAAAAATACCACCAAAGCATTAAAATGAGACCTGACCTGCAGTTTGTGCAGTGATAGATTTCTTTGCATCTCAATGGACATCTGCAGGAATATTCATCAGGATGCACTGACGGAAAATATCTCATCCAGAAACCTTTGATCATGACAAAGGCTCTATTCAAGTCTTCACTGTGACAGCTGACATCAGACATTTGGCAGCAGTGATGAAAAATATTGAGTAAATCAAAGTGAGCCAGCTACAGAACCCTTATATTATTAAACAACGACTATCTCCAGATATTGAGATAAGAGAACCTTTGTTTTAAGGAAAAAGAAGACTTTTAAGATGTGAATCTTGAAACCTCCACTTTTTTTGAGCAAACACGGTGGTGGGCCACATGGTGGAAAATGGGAATAGGATAGATGCTTGACAAGGACTTAATGGGCCTTGAAGTTTTTTTAAAGATTCTGTGCCCCTCTAAGAGTCTGTACTGCTTGTTGACATCATGGGATGAACCTTCCTGGTGAACACCACACTTTTAAAGTGGAATGACGAATAATGCAGTGCAATCTACAACAATGACAATATCAGCTAGGTAAAAGCAATGACTGCATATGCTGGAAACCAGAGTCTAGAATAGAGTGGTGCTGGAAAAGCACAGCGGTTCAGGCAGCATCCGAGGAGCAGTAAAATTGACGCTTCAGGCAAAAGCCCTTCATCAGGAATGTCGATTTTACTGCTCCTCGGATGCTGCCTGAACTGTTGCGCTTTTCCAGCACCACTCTAATTTAAACAATGACAATATCAACAACTTTACAGGAAACACCAAATACAGCAACGTTTCTCAAGTCCAGTCACAATCCAGGGACGAAGGGGACACCGAGATTTAAGGTGGCGGGGCCCAGGCAAGAGATTCAAGAGGAACCAAAGGAAGAAACTTTTTGCACAGCAAGTGCTGCTGGCCTCAAACCCACTGCCTAGTCGGGTCATAGGAGCAGAGGAAACCATTAAAGGCAGATCTAAGGGAAACTGGATGGGCCTGGGGCACAGCCGGGATGGCTAGTAGGCCCAGAGCGAAGATGGCTCCTGGTTGGGAACTGGTGGAGCCTGGTCAGACTGCATGGAAGCCCCTATAGAAAGACTGTAATGTCAATCTTTTTGCCTTAATATCATAATTTTCTAAGTTATATTATGTAATGGGGTGTAACTTTTTTTTTATTTTCTCTACTTTTTGTATCTAAGAGTCATACCTAGGTTACTCAGTACCGAAGACGGTGCTGTGTGTTGATGAAATTGTACACTTTCCATTGTACTCCTGTTCTATTGTAACTTGAGTACATGTGACAATAGACCTAAGTGTAATTCTAATGGGAATAAAGCAGGGGAATGGGACTGACTCCATCGCGTTGCACACAGCAACATGGACCCAATGGGTTGAATGGTCTCCTTTCGAGCTGTCATTACAATATAACATAACAACCAACAATCCTCTTGCTCCAGCCTGTTTATAGAAAATGTTGTTCTCCTCTGTTAGCAAGATGATCTCACAGGTCACACAAATTGCACACTGACCATGTTACCAGTAAATCAGTCCTCACCTCCCAGATGTACTTTCTGAAAACATTTCCCCAAGTTTAACAGGAACTCAAATAAAAGAACTCAGTTGGAACATTTCCTCATCACGTTAAATCTGTACGCATTGGAAGGGGGAGTTGAGGGCGGGTAGTGGGGATACCAAATTTTTAACCAAAACTAATCCGAACACATTACTGAACAAAACAACTCACTTCCCATCTTACTCTAAATGCAAATGATACTTCCTGAAAATTGCAGATGAACATTACAAATTTTCCACACCATTTTAAGCCTATTTCCTCAACAGAAACAGCACAAGATTGACAGTCTTTTCCTCAGTAATATCAATAAAGCACTGTTTAAACACAACAGCCACAGTCTTAGTGACCAACATGGTCTAGTTGGCTCTGTATTATGTCAGACAAAACTAGAACACAAAAACAGGCCATTCAGCTCATCAAGAATGCCTCATGACTACTCTTCGAACACTTTATCTGGTGTGATTCTATATCCAGTTAGCACTGCTGCCTCACAGCGCCAGAAACCCTGGTTCAATTCCCGCCTCAGATGACTGACTGTGTGGAGTAATTCCATTGGAATTACACTTAGGTCTATTGCACATTCTCCCTGTGTCTGCGTGGGTTTCCTCCAGGTGCTCCGGTTTCCTCCGACAGTCCAAAGATGTGTGGGTCAGGTGAATTGGCCATGCTAAATTGCCCGTAGTGTAAGGTAAGGGGTAAATGTATGGGTGGGTTGCGCTTCGGCGGGTCGGTGTGGACTTGTTGGGCCGAAGGCCTGTTTCCACACTGTAAGTAATCTAATCCATGCTCTTAAAGTTTCTTTTTCAAGCAATTATCTGATTCAATCTGCCCTGAGTTTTAAGGTTCCATTTAAAAAAAGATTTGTGACAGAGAATTCCAAGTTTTCCCCTTTTTTTTGAAGATTTTTATTTGAATAGACTGAGGTGGGAGTGGGAGAACAGTCTACAATTGCAGTTTACACTGGGGCTCATGCTAGTTGGTCTGGATGTTGTTGTTGCTGATCTCAATCATGTTCCTGTACAGAAACAGAAGGAGAGATACCACTCTCCACCCCAACACATCTCTGTGCCTTCTGGGTCTTGCTGTCAGGTTCAAATGGGGGTCATGAAGACCACAATATGTGACAAACAGTAAGTGTCCAGAGAACAGGCTCACTGTTTGTTGAATCCCTCCAGATCCTTCCATTGTGGAAGCAGGCCCTGTGGCCCATCTATTTTGCACCAACCCTCTGAACAGCAACCACCCAGACCCATTCATCCCTAACCTTATTCCCTGTAATCCTGGATTTCCCATGGCTAATCCACATAACCTACACATTACTGGACACTACGGGCAATTTAGCATGGCCAATCCACCTAACCTGCACATCTTGGGATGAGGGGAGGAAACCAGAGCATCCAGAGGAGACACACAGAGAGCCACACACAGAGAAAATGTGCAAACTACACACAGACAATTGCCTGAGGGTGGAATCAAACCCAGATCCCTGGCACTGTGAGGCAGCAGTGCTAACCACTGTGCACCCAATAAGTGGGGTCTTTGAAGCTGGAGACCCTCCAGTTCCTATGTTCTCTTACTGTCCTAATTCGCTAATAACTTGTCACAAGCACAGAACAGTAGGTGTCTGGTCAGGCTTGCAATTGGACTGGAGCAACTTAAATATACACACCAATACGATATGAAAGTATCACCTTACTGCTTACATTCTTTTTCAGTTGAGGGGCTGAGATGACATAGAAAAATAGTCAATAAGCTCAGAAGAAGTTGTAATAGTCTACAGACAACAAATCAAGCTTAACCACAATGAGTACAACACCCGACGTGACTTGAGTAGTGATTTTGTTCAAAGCAACTAGTGGAGATCAGACAATCTAACTGAAAAGGGAAAGAATCTGCACAAGTAAGGAACTGAAAGAAACTAAAATAAAAGAACCTGATGAAGATGTGCAGCAAGCTCATTAGCATCTGCAAAAGGAAATTGGATTCATATTATAGATGGAATCATGTTTTGAATCAGTCCTAGTAAGGAGCTCTCCAGCCTGATGATCCAATTCCCACTGCTAGAGGTGGATCTGCCGTGAATATAATTTCTCAAAGGTAATTAGAGTAAAAGATGGCTTAATTGGTGTCACACACATCCAGGAACAAGCAGACAATCGATTCATTCACTATTGTTGCTAAAGAAAGGGAATTAGTCAAGACCTTGACAGCAAATAGGATTCAGAGGAATTAGAAACATTTAAACATTGGACTAGATAGGATAATGGTCTAGTCCTACTCCTAAACATGATCAATGGGACCTTTCCTCCTCTCAAAAGCAAGTTGCAAGGTAATTATTCCAATAAGGACCATAAAAGACTTTCCCCTTTCAGCCATGAAGGTCTCCAGGCCTCTACTGGTTTTCTTTCCCAAGCCTTGAATTTCCACTCACGGTCAAGAATCACCATTGCAAAGGATGCTAGCTCAAGCTTGAAAGATGGACAGTGAATAAGTAAGGAATGTGGATTTAATGACTGATCGCAAAGAGCTCAGTGAATTTGTGCTTAGGGCACACCAGTGAACTTGGATAGCACCAATGTATTCCAAAAGGAACTACAAAAGTGAATTCAGATAGTACTAATATATTCCAAAAGGAACCACACCAGTGGATTCGATTGCACCAATGTATTCCAAAAGGAACCAAACAGTTCTTAAGCAGCAGCGAGTTAGGAGAAAAACATGGGGTAGATGATGATATCTAAAGTGTCTGGCTGCTTTCCATTCTCTCTGAAGGGGAAGAACACTGTTGCTGGTTCTAATTCGTTAACACACATTTCACACCATCAGACAAAGTCAAAATACACAACAGCTTGTAGATTTGAATTTTATTTTTGAATGTATGCATTGGACAGATGCAGTGTGATTGGCTTTTCTGTTGTTGTGCCTCCCTACATTGCAATTTTTACAAATTCAACTATCAGCGTTTTCCTAAGACAATGCAGTCTAATAATTTTTCTTTACGTTTATTCAACCAGAGTAATTTAACACTGGCCTGTAACAGAAAGGTGTGTACTTTGGTACTGAGTGAACTTTGACATCTGTTCTTTTTCCTTGTTTATATCTTCACTCGGTTTCTTGTACTTCTTTTTCTAGGCCTGCTCTCTTCTGTCTGGTTTATCTCACCAATGTCATAACCTACAACATGCACACAGTCACAGATACACAGCCTGTCTTTAAACTGTCAAAACAGGATCCTTAAGCCCATTTCCCAGTGACTCTCAAGCACGAAAAGACACATCCTGTTGCCTTCAAACTGACACTAGGAACACTGCACTTTACAGCTGTACAGAATATTCTCCCTCATTGAGCAGCCAAAATAAACAAGATTTGGATGATGGCAGAAATGGAAAGTGCCGGCAACTGTGTGCTCCGGACACAAGGAAACAAACTGCTTCCTGTACAGAAACCCATGTGAAGAAAAGGCACTCTCATGATCTGAGAGAAACAATAAAGAGTTTAGATCATCAGCAACATAAAGCTATGGAGACAATAGGAAAAATGAGTTAGGGACAACCAGTCCTTATAACAATGTATACTATTACTTTACCCACAAGGGAGACTGTCCTCGTTTTATTCCTTTAATCATTCTCACAAAGAGCACCATGATGCCACGCTATCAAAACAGCAGGGCAGTGGTAATGTTGGTGCAAGTTACTTATTAGTGTAAAAAGTGAGGTCTGCAGATGCTGGAGATCAGAGCTGAAAATGTGTTGCTGGTTAATGCGCAGCAGGTCAGGCAGCATCCAAGGAACAGGAAATTTGACGTTTCGGGCATAAGCCCTTCATCAGGAATGAGTCAGGAATCAGGATTCCTGATGAAGGGCTTATGCCTGAAACGTCAAATTTCCTGTTCCTTGGATGCTGCCTGACCTGCTGCGCTTTAACCAGCAACACATTTTCAGCAAGTTACTTATTACACAGGGACTCAGAACTCTAATAGTAATGTGCTCTCCTACGTGCACTCTGTAATGTGGAGCTACAGATTGTGATTATCAAGGCTTCAAGTTTCCTTCCAGTACGTGACTGGCCAGGAATCTCTCCTGCTGTTACTACCTGCTGCTGGCAGGTGTTGGAAACTGCTGGACCACGTTATGAGCACATCTTGCTTAGTTATCAAATCCTGGAGTGGGACACAAACCCAAAGTTTCTGGCTCAGAGGCAAGGCTAACCATTGCATCCAAGACCTTCTACAGTCATAATATTATCAGAATTGTAAGTGAGACACTAATGCTCTGGAGACATTGGTTTCAATTCTTCTGCGGAATTGAAATTCAATTCATTATTAAAAATTAAAGTTTAGTAAAGCTGACCATTAAACTACTAGACTGCGAAAACAAAAACACATCTGGGTCATTAATGTTCTTTAGGGAAAGAAATCTGCCATCCGTTCCTAGCTTGGCCTATGTATGTAGCTCCATACTCTCAACAATGTGGTTTACTCTGAATTGCCCTTTGAAATGGCACGGCAAGCCTTCTCAAGGACAATTAAGAAACAAATGAAGGTGGACACCAATATCCCAGGGATGAAATATTTTTTTAAAAACCCAAAATGTCTCCAACTTTGACATTTCAAGCCTTGCTGCTATTGGATTTTCCCCTGGTGGGTTTCTTATGAATTCCTATCCTCCCACTTCTCCTGGAAATTCCAGCCTATTATTTTAAAGGCAGCTAGAACTTGAATTTAAATACTCCCTTGCATATCCTCAGAAACCCAAAGTTTGAAATGTAGTCAAGTGTAATCTGGGAAACTTGGCAAACAACTATGAGATCATGACCAGTTATTCAACATTTCATGGATGTCAGTCTAAGGATAAAATCAACTAATGACACCAGTGGGAAGTCCCCTGCTGTGCATTGGTGGATAAATGAAGTTAGGTCAGGGCTAAATGCTGTTTAAATGTAACCATTTTCTTTGAAGTACATCAATGGTCTCATCCTTCCACTTGAGGGGGCAGACCGGGCCTCAGTTTGACCTCTTCAATCTGCGTAGTCGGAGCAGTAGCCTTCAGATGAACCCGTCCAGATTGTTGGGCTAACATCTCTGTGGAAGGACTGGAACTCACAGATGGGAACTAACAGTCAGACTCAAACTTATGATCTGCCCACACTGTGAGGCTGAGTGCTGGGGCAGGAGCGCTCAGTGGTGCTACCTGAAGAGATTGCTACCTTCCGAAATTAACTGGTCAATCAAACACCCAGCTGACAGCCGGTGAAACTGGCGATGGCTTCCACTGAAAAAAGTAAATGTTACTCGACCCTTAGCAATGCAACAGACTGAGATTTGATCATCATTTTCAGCTTTGGAAAATAGCAATAGCAAGTAATGAGATTGCATATCCAACATGCTACTTCATCGCTTCAGAAGTAAGGTTAAGACTACACTGTGACTCTCACCACCCTGCCTTTAGTACATCTTCCGTCCCCTATCCCACAGGTGGCAATCTGCTGTCAGAATTCAGCACCATGGAATTCATTTCCAAAATTCCCTTGGCCTTTCAAATGGCTCACCAATGGGTGAACTCCTCATCCACTCTTACAGCAAGTAATTTCAGAACTATCCAATAATCCAGGCAAATCTCTAATCTCACCTGTCATCAAAACCAGAATACAAAGGGCCAGATATATTGAACAATAAGGATTTCCTCAAAAGGTTCCAACACAGTAGTGGGAGTACCTGTACTTTGAGGCATTAGGAGGGAAAGTGCATATCAGGAATGTTTAGGGCTGGAGTTGGTAGTCTTTTACACCTGAAAAATTCTTTTAGAAAAACAAAATGCCTGAAGTAAAAATGACTGCATTAGAAACAACCGGAAAAATAAATATTTGATGAATTGTCGCACCTCTCTTAAACAAATGTGTACGTCATTTTGAGGCTGCTGCATCTTTAAAGTTTTAGTTTCTTTGTATGTCCTTCCAGTGTTTTGAATAGCTTTTAACCCCAGCAATAGGAACCAGACTTTTACTTTCCACGACCTTTCTAACATGATTTTTTTTTAAAAAGTGTTAATACAATCCACTTGGAGAAGACTGGGAACTACAAATGAGAGGCTAAAACTTCGCTCTAAAGCCACAAGTTTCCAACCACTGGGATAGGAGGCAACTGCTAATGGACCCACTTGTTGCTCCAAATGTATGTAAATACAGTCTTGTTCAAGTCAGAGATGCCTTTGGTTTGTTTGTTCGATACAGTCAAACTCCAATGTTCGCTTGTTTTCATCAGTTAAATCCGCGATAACACATCTGCGATTACATTCTTCCAACCCGCAACATATATGATTTTTAAATTAAAAGCCTGTATCATAAGACTCCAATGAAATAGTCTCATATTCTTATCTTTAAAACATTCTAAGACTGTAAGCGGATTGTGGTCAGTGTACACAACCGTCTCCGACACATTGTTCATGACATTCATGTTAAAATGCTGCAAAGCCAGGACCAAACTCAATAGTCCCTTTTTGATTGTGGAATATTTCCTTTGGTGAATGTTGATCTTCCTCGAAAAGTAACCAACTGGGAGTTCAATCCCATCCTCATCTTCCTGGAAGAGTACTGCTCCAACTCCAATGTCACAAGCATTGATGACGACTTTAAAAGGTTTTGAAACGTTTGGTGTAGCTAAAACTGGTTTGGTGATTCATATCAATTTCAAATAGTCGAATGCTTCCTGGCATGATTCTGTCCACCAAAATGTTGTGTTCTTCTTCAGCAAATCGGTTAACGATGCTGCTACACTGCTGAAGTTTGGAACAAACTTCTGATAGAATCTGAGTCCTAAGACTCTAAGCACCTCTTTCTTAGAGGTTGGTCGTGAAAATTTCTCAATGGCCTTTAGCTTGGCATTCTGTGGGGTCAACCTTCCATGACTGATGTTATGTCCCAAGAACATCACCTTTGTTTTCATGAATTCCATTTTATTTAAGTTTATCAGCAGTTTTGCTTCTCGTAGTCATTCAAAGAACTCTGCTAGCTGTACCATGTGATATTTCCAGAACTTACTAAAGATCACTACATTGTCCAAATAGACTGCACAGTTTGTTAACACAGCCACAACTTTGTTCATGAGTCTTTGGAATGTGGCAGGTGCATTCTTCATTCCAAAGGGCATCACTTTAAACTGATATGGTCCATTTGGGATTACAAACACAAATCTCTTTCTCAGACTCTGATAAAGGTACCTGGCAGTAACTATGCATTAAAACCATTTTGGCTTGTCTGACTTTCTTGATAGAGTCCCCCAATCTAGGAATTGCATGCCAGTCCCATTTTGCAATGGCATTGACTTTCCGATAATGCACGCAGTATCGTTGAGACCCATCGGTTTGGGAACTAAGACGATTGGCGAATTCGACTCGTTCTGGCTTGGATCAATGATATCCTCGTCAAGCATGGCCTCCACCCCTTTCTGGACCTGTCTGGCTTTGAAAGGATCTCCTAACACTGGTAACAGTACTAACTACTCATATACTCAAATAGCTTTTGTATTTCACATCTTTCAGAACCTCAAAGCATTTCAGGAGGTGCAACCACTGTGGTCATGTAGAAAATAAGAGAGCCAGCACAGGAAGTTCTCACAGACAGCAAAGCGGAAAGGGCCAGAGAATCTATTTCAGAGATGCTGGTTGAGGGATAAACACTGGTCAGAAAACTGCCTAAGGTAATGACCCTCAAAGAGTTAATGTCAAAGATTGGATTTGATCATGGCATAAAGATCACGGGTGGAGAATTGACAAGTCTGGCTTCAGATCCTGATGAGGTTTTTTGCGTGATCCCTAGCTCCTGATTGGCTTGCTTGACATAATTACTAAGAATATGTAACATGCACCTATCGCTATTATGCAATAACCTACATCTTGCACTTCAGACAAACACCTCTTTCTTTTTTAAAACTCACCAGTGGCTGATCTTCCATTTTTAACCAATAGGTTATGCAGAAGGAGGACTGGTGGCTGCCTTTCACTTCAATCATTTGTTAGTCGTGGTTGATTCCACAAGACAACAAAACTGGGGAGAACTTGCTCAGTATTCTTTGAAATTATATCATGGAGACTTGCACACCCACTTGGTGTCAGCCAGGTTTAACATCTCACCTGAAAGCAGCATCTCTCTTTCCACTCCTCTGGAGTATCAGCCTAAAATTTAACTTCAAGTCTCAGGAATGAGTCTTCAATCCATTACTTACTGCCTCAGAAGCAAGAATGCTACCAACTGCACAGAGATACCCTGAGTCTGTCTGTCATTTCTCCAACTACTCATAGGTCTTCATTGAGGGGGGATTTGGGCACAGGAGCAGGAAGGCCTTGGGGCAAATAAACAGGACCTTGGTGCAACCACACCTGAAGTACTCCGTGCAGATTTGGTCTCCTATCTATGGACGATATTCTGCCCATGACAGAGTGCAACCAAGATTTACCAGATCGATTCCTGAGTTGCGGGACTGATGTGTGAGGACAGACTGGGTTGGTTAGGACTAATTCACTGGAGTTTATAAGTTTATATGGGTTGGGTGGGGGAGGAGATATCCAAGCAATTTATAAAATTCTAACAGGACTAGACAGGATAACTGCAGGAAAGACGTTTCTGATGCCTGGGCAATCCAGATCAAGGAGTCACGTTTTAAAGATATGGGGCAGGGTGAGGAGGTGCATTTAAGTCAGATGAGGAGAGAAGTGAGCCTATGGAATTCTCTGTCACAGAAAGAGGTTGAAGCCAAAGTATCAAAAGTTGTCAAGAAAGAAATAGATACAGTGCTTAGTGCAAGAGGGATCAAAGGATATGGAGCAAAAGCAGGAATGATGTATTAAGTTGGACGATCCCCCACGATCCTATCGAATAGCAGAGAAGAATCGAAGAGTCTACACTTGCTCCTGCTTTCTATGTTTTTATGTATGGGCTTAGCCCTGGTGGGGGAACCAGAGATTCCCACAGCCTAATTACACCCACAGTGCATTAATGCACTAATTGCTTGGGCCAACAGATAGACCTGGGCTGTTTTAACACCCCTTTGAGTGGTTAATTTGTTATATTCAGAAGTGCTCTTACACACAACAGAAGAATTAATTTTCCCCATCACCAAATCACCCGTGGTGCTTCTTTCTTCTATTAACTCAGACTTCTAAATCATCCATGTTTTGTTCAGGCCAATGCAGCCCATCAAAGGTGAGGGAGGCACATTGAGTTTCTATTCAGAGGGCTTACTCTCATTTCAGCAGCTGTCAATCACTCATCCAGCAAGTTGACAACTGACTATCCTCACGACCAAATCACACTTGCATTCTTACGCATGACAACATATCTTTACTTTCAATTTGAAATGAGCTAGACAAATGGACTTTGAAGAATAACTTAGTTATGGTTACAATAACCTCTCAGAACCATGTGATTTTTAAAAATATTTACTGCAGATGCTAACGATGTTTTAAGAACAGGAGTAGTCACGTTAATTCTGTTTGCTGTTCAATTAGACCAGGACTGATCTGCTCCCCCAATTCCACTCACCCATGCTCTATATCTCTGGATGCCTGTTCCTACTAAAATCTATTGGTCAGTCATAGTCTTGAAAGCTCCATTGCCCATGTACCACAGTTTTGGGAAAGACATTCAAATAAAGAGTTCAGAGGGTACCCTTAACGTTTTCTATGTAGTTTTAATGTGCACTAGGGTTTTTTTTAAACACGGTCATGGGAGTAAGTGCTTGAGCGGTTTGCAGTCCAAGAGTGACTGAAATTATTATTACAAACTATTCTATAAATTGGCCTGAAGCAAAACTGTTACATAACTGTACAAAATGTGTAAACATAAGCATTTACTCTTGTAAACAAGTACACTTTCATTGCTCTCCTTGGTCTGCATCCCCAGACACCAATCGACTTTAGAACACGCACATTTTGTGTTTCTACAAAATGTTCCCGAGCAAGGAGCAACATATTATTGTCCTAAATTATTAAACTGCTTTATAAAGCTGAACAGGTGTCTGTGCCAGACACTCTCGCTATACCAGTGTGGTATGGTATTCCTTGTAAATTAGTCTTTGCTGTGCATCAGCAAAATAATCAGCTAAAAGGATGGTCAATGGACAGACTTCAGGTAGGGCACTGGCTGGCAAACAGATTAAGATACTCGTGTCAGTCCCTGAGCTTTACCTCCAGAGACAGATCTGGAATCCAGCCCAGAACAAAGAAGACAGGCTGATAACCTCGATGAGTCAGCGTCAGGGAGCATGAGCATACGCTGAGGGACCAGCAGACGTTCAAATGTTGGTTTCAATTTTCTGAGGGACTGGATTCAAAAGAAAAAAAATTAATCATTCTTTTGTCAATCTAAACCAGACTGTCCTCTCGTAATTAAATTATTTCAAGGTGCCCTGAAATAAATAGCATAATGCTTTTACTCTCATGTTTTCATAAATATAGGGGCATTGCCCACTATACAGGGCAGTATCCAGGCACGTGACATTCTTGGCAAGAGTTCTCTGCAGCCTTCGCTACATTTCCAGAGTTTACTTTGTCACAGATTTTGCAACTGCTGCACTGAGACATTTTACAATATGCCTTTAAAGTAACTCCTAAATGAGTCCTCAACATCGGTCTGGTGTATACAAGGCATTCTAGCAGAGAAGAAAATCGGGGGATAACCCATTCATAGGACAGAATCCACTGCAGAAACTGTCCGAGGGAGAAAGGAACACCAGGGTATACTGTAGGGTAAAATGAAGAGTGGTTGAAACAAACACTGACTTGAAGGGACTCGATAGGATGGATATCCAAAAGATGTCTCTTCTTGTGGGGGAGATTTAAACATAGTTTAAGAATAAAAGAAGGTTACCTTTTAAGAGTGGGATGAGATTTTCTCTCCCCGCCACGTCAGAGGGTGGTTAGACAGTGGAATTCTCTTCCTCATAAGGTAGTGGGACTTTGAATCCACAAGGTTGAGTTGGGTAAATTTTTGGTAGACAAAGGAATCATTGCAGACAGAAAAATGGAAGTGATATCACAACAAGGTCAGCCACAATTTTACCGAATTGTGCAGAAGGCTCAAAGGAAGACATCTCTATCCTGCTCCCATGTTCTTATCGGAGATGTGCAGCATAAACACAGGAATGGCCAGCCTCTGTATGGATGGGTAAGCTGGAGAACCTGACATCAGAACACTATTTCTCTTGCCACAGGCGCTGCCTGATCTGAGTACTCCCTTCTGTCTGTATTTCCGATCTCCACAATCTGCATTTCACACTTGGCCCATTTCTGATTTGTATGTTCTGTGTCATTAGATTTCCAGCAAACTTACTGCTGTAACACAAGCTAATTCAGCCACAGTGAGAACAGCAAGAGGAGCCATGACTTTTGAAATTGCTACCGATACACTTCTCTTAGTCAGTTCTGAGGTGACCAGACCTCCTCTGCAAGGATACCGACAAGCTAGTGATGATGATGATGATGACAAACACTACCACAGAATGCTGGAAGCCAGGCTTGATATCTGTAATCTCTGGAGGGCTGACTGCTTGCAAAGGCACTGAAGAGGGGAGCAAAAGCAAAGAACCAAGTTGGCCAAGAAGAAGCCAAAGTTTATAAAGGAAATGGACTGAGGCTGGATAAATGGAGTTGAGGTAGAGATCAACAATGATCTCAGTGAATGGCAGAATAGCTGCGAGAGTGTCTTTTTTCCCATTCGTTCACGAGATGTCGGCATTGCTGCCTGGGCCTGCATTATTGTCCATCCCTAGTTATACTTGAGAAGGTGATGGTGAGCTTCCTTCTTGAACTGTTGCATTCCCTTGTGTCTGCCATCTGTGTTCTTCTTGATGGTAGTGACCACAAGTTTGGAAGATGCTTTTTAAGGAGGTTGGTGAATTTCTGCAGGGTATCTTTGTAGTTA
The DNA here is from genome assembly GCF_020745735.1 of Hemiscyllium ocellatum. Classification (NCBI taxonomy): domain Eukaryota; kingdom Metazoa; phylum Chordata; class Chondrichthyes; order Orectolobiformes; family Hemiscylliidae; genus Hemiscyllium; species Hemiscyllium ocellatum. Next base: position 25,173,230 of record NC_083424.1, on the reverse strand, counting down.
GAACACCGTGGCTACTGAGTGTCAGTGGTGGAGGGACTGGATGTTTGTGGATGTGGTGTCAATCAAGCAGGCTGAATGATATCAAGCTTGTTGAGTGTTGTTGGAGCTTCAGTCATCCAGTCAAGTGGAGCATTCCATCACAGGTCTGACTTATGCCTTGTAGATGATGGCCAGGCTTTGGGGAGCCAGGAGGGGAGTTCCTCGCTGCAGGATTTCTAGCATCTATCAGCAGTGGTTAGACTCTCTCATTTTGGAAATGGTCATTTCCTGCCACTTTGTGATGGTGGTGTGTGGGACCTTGCCTGGAAGGTGCGATTGCCTCAGAATGACTATGTCAGGCAGTTGCTTGACAGGTCAGTGAGACAGCTCTCCCAATTTTGGCACTAGGCTGTATCGGTTTGGGAAGGAGAACTTTGGAAATTAACAAGGCTGTTTTGGTTGTTGTCATTCTGATGCTTAGGTCAATGTCAGATGATCTTTTTGTTTCCATTCTGTGTTTGAGACTTTTGAGCTGGTGAAACAACTGAATGTTTTGCTCCACCATTTTAGGGAGTAGTTCAGAGTCAACCTACTGTGACTCTACAGTTACAGGCCAGAAAGGAAAACAGAAGTCTTTCATAAAAGGTACCAGGGACTCCGATGGCTTTTTTCCAACAATGGTCTCCTGGTCATCATTACACATTTCATTCCAGATTTTGTGGCAGGGGGATTCAAACTTAAATCCTCAGAATATTACCTTGATCTCTGGATTTGCAATTCACTGGGCCTCCCCTACCTACATGGCCAATACTTATTTGTATGTTGGTTCAGGGTAAGCCAAGAGCTTTTTCTTTTTAGCAAGTTACCAAATCAAGGTAAATTAACAAATAAGAAAAGTATATAGCAACTGCGCTGCTATGATCCTTGCCCAGAGTTTTTTTTTACCTGACTTTTTAATGTGATCTCATTCCTTGGCTCGCAGAGCTTTGTCCTATTGTGATGATCTGGAATACAGCTGATCTAAATGGCCTGTGAATCAGTTTTATGCCAAAAGAACCATTTGTGCTATAGATTCCAAGTATGATATCTCCAAGACTTCCCCAACAGGATATCCCATTGGGAGAGTCATTATAGAAAACACTCTGCTTCTTTCTCATTGTGTCTAAGGGACTTAATCAAACAGATTTTGTCAAGTGCCTGTCCGTAAACAATTGTTACCGCAGGGTTGGTCCGACTGTTGAAGACACTGCCTGGATGACTGTGCCACTATATTTGCTTTCTTGCCATTCTACTGACACACAGTCTCTTTTCCAAATTTCTATACAAGAGCTGGTTACACAACTCACATTTAAACTTGTCACTAACATGTCATGCCGCCAGGTGGAAATTAATATTCATTTTCCTTGTCGGTTCTCAAACTAAAAAGACAAACAATTTTCACAGAATCAGAAATAATTTCCATTTTTAAAATATCAGCGTTCAGTCTTCAGGTGAAATAACTTGGAAGACAGTCAATGACTTTTTCTCTAACAGTTACTGCCCAGTCTAGCTACTTGTCATTTGTAGTGAAATATGTCAGCATCATTTGTAGTCCTGAATCATACCATAGTGTTTATACTAAAAGTTCTGAAGAAGTGTCAGTAAAACAATAAGTCTGATCTCTCTCCACAGATACTTCCAGACCTGCTAGGTTTTCCCAACAATTTCTGTTTTGGTTTCTGACTTCATAGTTCTTTTTTTTTTATTTTGATTATAATATGCTGCTTTCAACCACCATCAAAACAATTCAGTTAGAGTGGGGCAAGTGAAGAGAAAGAGTATGAAAGCCAAGTTCCATGACTTTATCTCCAAAGTCCAATTTCTGGTTCAGCTATTCCATTTTTATAAGCAGAGAGTTGCCATCTTTTACACTTCATCGTGCACAGTTTGAATGTTTCACTCTTGCTTCCTTTCTCGACATGAACAGGATTTAAACCTTCCTGTTCACAAAATTATGTTCCTTCATGAACCAGCACAGTGAACAGAAGTATGTATTATACTCTGAACACTGATTTGTATTTCTACAGTCTGACAATCAGTTTTGTCAGTTCACTAAGCTTCATAATGTACGTTTAAGGCACCAAATAAGTAGTTTGGGAAGGTGAAAATTAATGACACTACCCGTAGTGACTGCAAGGACAGCCAGATGGATCTTATTTACTGTGAAATGTTGGATTTGGGCTTTTACCTTAGGCTGATCAGGGAGCCCTGGCTTACTGATATAAACTGAGGTCTCAGGGATTCTCCTCACTCTAGAGACTGGCTCTGAAGTGGCTGGTCAGAACCCATACTGTGCACATGTACATAAAGGGTAACTTGGTGACAGGATACTGGCTTTTGCACTGTTATTTCACTACCTATAAATTTTATTTTCTTGTCAGTGAATGTGAAGAATTAGTGACTTTCTTCCTAAATTGGATAAAAATCTCCAGATTATAACTATGGCATTGACTTGAGCTGCAGAGCTGTCATATTTCCAGGTTGGTATGAGTTTCTCTTTCTGTAGAGAAAGAAAATGAAACTGGGCAATCATCTCTATTCACCCAAGGCAGCAGTATTCAGCTCCTGTCATCCTGAATTGAACTCAATATTATCTCCATGAATCGAGGAAGCATTGCTACAAATGAAAAGCTACAGATATGTTCAGTGATCTGAAACTCCCTTTAAGTGGACCTCAGCTATGCACTGGTTTAATAACCGAGTCTCTTTCCAGTGTTTGTAACTGTCATCTGGCCAGGCTGTGTGTTTACACACAAGGACTCCCATGTCCCCCACAACCCTCTACATACAGCCCCAACAAAAAAATAATGTATTTGATCTCAACTGAGATTGACTGTTTCACAAGCTTGTCATATTCCATTTAAAATGCAGCAGCTGTGTGGTATGAGTAACTAAGTGACAAGTTCAGACTGTCTATGGAAGGGTAGAATCAACTGTAGTTCAAAATCTTGTTTACTTTCACATATTATAACTGGAAAGGCATATTAAATCATAAAGAAAAATCAACTGGTGATTTGAATTCATATGCTTTCTTTTCACAGGATATTTTATAGTGAATCTTAGCCCTTGTTTTAAAACTATATTTGCATGTTTTCTTAATTGGTTATTAAAATGCTTTTGTTTGCATTCTTGGCAGCCACTGTCGTAAATCTCAATGTCTTCAAACTCTGAATTTTGTGGGTACTGTGTGGCAAGGGCAAAAAATAACTGAGGGAATTGGATGGAGTAACTGCTCCCAGCAATGGGAACAGTTTCACTTATCACAAGTGAGCGACATTGTAAGTATAGTGGAAAGACTGCTTATGTTTGCTATTTCTAATACAGTCAGTTCTGCTATAACGTGTGTTTCTTCAATGTGAAATGGCTATAACGCGGTTGAAGAATTTAGACCATTATTTGTAGATCACGAACTTTCCTTACCTCGATTGGCTATAACACGATTCTGGCCCTGCTAGTTTAAATGGTGCTGCTATAATGCAATTTTCTCATAATGTGGGATCGCGCAGGAACAGAATTATTGCATTTCACCAGAACAGACTGTCAGGTGAAGCACCATATTAGTGATTGGACAGCCGTCTCTATTGTGCAGCAGCAAACTGAACAATGGCAGGTACGGACATAAAAAACTCCTGAAGAATTCTTGCTTAAACGCTGTGATTATTTTGCTTTCTCTATCAGACCTTCTCTTCCCATGCAGCCACTTTCTTCCTTACTGTCATTTAGCACTCACCACTTAAACAAAACAATTTTGCATTTACAGAAATAAATGATGTCACAGCCTTAGCACCTTTCCTACGTGTCTACATTGGATCTTTGATAATAAGTTAATAATAGTCCAGTTACTGTCATCCTGTATTTTTAGTTATTTTTGCATATTAAATTATAATCAAAAATCTAATTCTCCAAAATGTTTTCTATTAAGCTGTTTATCAGCTTGAATAGAATGGACCACATTTCATGTTGAAGAATGCAGATCTAAAGCAGGAATATGAAAATTGCAGAGAAAAGGAATTTCACATGGAAAATATCCAGAAAGCAACAATGAATGAACTTCTAGAATGTGGAATCGTTTTTGCTTTGGAGTACACACCATGAACTCCAGCCAAGGGTTCTCAGCATATCTATGGGCAGCCGCTCATTAAGATTAAACAGAATGTTAGACACAGAGTGCAGAGGGCAGCTTTTAGTTAAGGCTGTCTGGAAGTTAACAAGAGCAACTCCCATCAGGCAATAATGTGGCAAAGTACATCGCCAATCACATCATTGTTATATCAGAATTATAATTCTGATGAATATAATTATTCATCTTTCCAGTAGAAAATGCCAGGGCAAGGTGGTGATTTAAAAAGAACAAAAGTATTTTTCAGAGGAGTGATCAAAATGTGCACAGAAGCAAAGAAGATGGGTTTTAAGGAGGGTGTTAAAAGGAAAGTTAAAAATCACACAACACCAGGTTATAGTCCAACAGGTTTAATTGAAAGCACACTGGCTTTCGGAGCGACGCTCCTTCATCAGGTGATGAAGGAGCTCCGAAAGTAGTGTGCTTCCAATTAAACTTGTTGGACTATAACCTGGTGTTGTGTGATTTTTAACTTTGTACACCCCAGTCCAACACCAGCATCTCCAAATCATGTGAAAAGGAAGAGAGCTGGAGGAGCTCAGTTAGAGATTTCTGCAGAATAGAGTCTGGGAAGCTGATGACACAGCTCGTCGTATTAAACCCTGATGACATTTAAAAAGGAGGCCCTGGCCTACACTGATTACTGAATCCTTACTCTACATTTGCTGATGCTCAAGTGGCCTTTATGTAGCTTCCTCCATTAGATCACTTCTCTGAGTAAATTTGGAAAACTATACCTCATCAATTGGAATGATAGCTTTCCATGTTGAAAATACATTTTCACGACTATATCACAAGGTTATTGTTCTGGTCAGCGTTCTGTGCAAAACTGACAAACTTTGTTGCATCCTTGGTCCTGCATGTGTTCCTGGACAAATTTGTTTGAGTCTATTCTGACCTTTCAGCATGTGCTGCAATAGGCTGGGTGTATAGAGTCATAAAGATGTACAGCATGGAAACAGACCTTTCGATCCAACTCGTCCATGCCAACCAGATATCCCAAGCTAATCTAGTCCCACTTGTCAGCACCCAGCCCATATCCCTCTAAACCCTTCCTGTTCATATACCCATCCAGATGCCTTTTAAATACTGCAATTGAACCAGCCTCCACCACTTCCTCAGGCAGCTCATTCCACACATGCACCAGCCTCTGCATGAAAAAGTCGCCCCTTAGGTCTCTTTCCCCTCCCACCCTAAACCAATGCCCTCTAATTCTGGACTCCCCCACCCCAGGGAAAAGACTGTATCTATTTACCCTATCCATGCTCTTCATGGTTTTATAAACCTGAGGTCACTCCTCAGCTTCCAATGCTCCAGGGAAAACAGCCCCAGCCTAATCAACCTCTCCCTGTAGTTGAAATCCTCCAACCCTGGCAACATCCTTGTAAATTTTTTCTGAACCTTATCAAGTTTCACAACATCCTTCCAATAGGAAGGAGACCAGAATTGCACACAATATTCTAAAAGTGGCCTAACAACTTTTTAAAATAAAGTTGTCTTCTGAGCATGCAAGACCATCAGCAGTTCATCTAGGGAGTGCATCTGCTGTGGTTTGCTGTTTACTTTGTGTACAAAGAGTTTCATAAGCAAACCTCATCAACTTTGAATCAAAGGCTTTATATTCTTCAGATGTTCTTGCAAGTTCATTCTCATCAATAATGAGGAAAATGGGTTTGTCGTCCATTTCAATAACCACTTTCAGACCAATGACATTGTCTAATAATTTCTCACATGTCGTTCTAACAGAGAGTGTTTATTTTTCCTATAACCATGTATCCCATCTCTACCTGACAGTGCTCAGGATATTTGTAAACTGATCCTGGAAAACCCATTTTAGGAAGTACTCTGCCTAATCCTACAGTTAAATTGTCTCCTGCTATTATAGTTGATAATGAAAGATTGCAATGTGTTGTCTGCGAAATGTGCACTTTCACAACTATTTTTTCCATAGAATCCTTTGTGTGGGAGCGGAGCGTGTCCTCATTGGCCGGTGAAGAGCATCCCACCTGGTCCCTGAAACCCTGCATATCTAACCTGTGCACACCTGGACACTGTGGGCAATTTATCACAGCCAATCCACCTCACTTGCACATCTTTAGACTGTGAGGAAACCCATGCAGACCCGTAGAGAATGTGCAAACTCCACACAGACAGTTGCCAGAGGTGGAATCGAACCCTGGTCCCTGGCACTGTGAGGCAGCAGTGCTTATTGAGCCACCATACTGCCAAATGTAACTCATGAAAGCATTTAACAGAATAAAACTTTCTGTCAAAATATGACAAGGCTAAAGGTTTCACAGTTATTTACATGTGACCAATAGAGCAAAATCAGGCAAGGAAAGTGAAGAAATCCAAAGTGTTGCTTCTAAAGTTGCATCGCTCGACTAAAATGTCATTTTGTTTTTTGCTGCCATTGATTTGAATGTCATATGTTTACTCCACTGAGAGATATAAACTTTCTGCAGTCTGTTTAGATAAGTCATAGTCAAAGAGGCAGAGTATGACATGGGTGATTATTCAGCTGATCAGCCTATATTGACTCGATCCAAACTAATCCTACTCCCCTAGCTCCAACCTTTTAGCCTTGCAAGTTAATTTCAAATCACCATCCAATTTTCTTTTTGAAATTATTCAGTCTTGGCTTCCACCATCCATGAACGTCATGACCATTTATAGAACATAGAATTGTACAGCGCAGGAATGGGCACTAGGGCCCCCACACTTTGTGCCAAACATGATGCCAAAATAAACTAATCCATTCTGCCTCCCCTTGGTCCATATCCCTCCATTCCTCACATATGTATGTGCTTATCTGAAGGTCCCTTAAATGCCCCGATCATACCTGCCTCCACCACGACCCCTGGCAGCATGTTCCATACTCCTCTCACTTCGTAAAAAAAACTTACCCCTCACATCTTCTTTGAACTTTACCCTTTTCATCTAAGAGCATTCCCCCACTCCCTCCCCTACCCCCACCCCTATCCCCCTAGTTGTGGATCTTTCAACTCTGGAGAAAAAATTCTGACTTTCAACCCTATCTATGCATCTCATAATTTTATAAACTTCGATCAAATCTCCCCTCAGCCCCTGCTGCCCAGAGAAAACATCCCCAGTTTTTCTATCATTTCCAATGAGCTCATACCATCTAATCCATACAGCCTCCTGATGTATCTCTTCTGCATCCTCTCCAAAGCCTCCACATTCTTCCTGTAAAGTAGCAACCAGAATTGAACGCAATATCAAAATGTGGCCTAACCAATGTTTTATAAAGCTGCAACATAACATCCAGACTCTTGCACTCAATTCCCCGACCAATAAAGGCAAACATGCCTTAGTCCTTCTTTACCACCCTATCAACATGCATGACACTTTCAAGGGTGTACAGACTTGAACCTCAAGATCCCTCTGTACATCAATGCTGTTCAGGGTCCTGCCATTAACTTTATACTTTTCCTTTAACATTTGATCTCTGAAAGTGCAGCAACTCACACTTATGCAAATTAAACTCCATCAGCCATTTCTCTGCCCATATCTGCAACTGATCTATATCCCACTGTATCCTTTGAAAATCTTCTACACTATCCACAGCATCATCGATCTATGTATTGTCTGCAAACCCAAGGGAACACCACTATTCACAGATCTTCCACTATTACCTTCTATGGGCAAGCCAATTCTGAATCCACACGGTCAAGTCACCATGGCTCCCATGCATCTTAATCTACAGGATGAGCCAACCATGAGGGACTTGTCAAAACTCTTACTAAAATCCATGTAGACAACATCCACTGCTCGACCCTCATTATCACCTCTGTCACCTCATCGAAAAGTTCAATCAAGTTTGTAAACCGTTACCTGCCCTGCACAGATCTTCTGAAATTGTCTGTTCTGGATGAGGAATCTAGCACCAATATATTAAGAGTTTCGATTAGATTCTCTACAGTGTGGAAACAGGCCCTTTGGCCCATCCAGTCCACACCGACCCTCTGAATAGTAACCCAACCAGATCCACTTCCCTCTGACTAATGCACCTAACACTATGGGCAATTTAGCATGGCCAATTCACCTAACCTGCATTGACTCAATGGGTCACTGACAGTTGTGAAATTGAGTAAAAATCTTGCCAACGAATTGACCAATCTCTGACATCACAGAAGATCCTGAATTGACTCTGGAATTGGAAATTGTCATATTTTTTCCTTTTGTGAATTTGGCATTGTACCCTCGTGATTGATAATGTGTCCCAAAAAATGAGTGCATGTCATGGAGTATTCAAACTTGTTATTAAGTGTGAGATCTTCTTCCTGTAAATGACTCAGAAATGTTCTTATTCTGAGATTGTGGCCTTCAGCTGATTCCCCATGAGTTGAAATGGCATTCCTGGGGCATTCCACTAAGTCTTTTCGACATTGTCCTTTAGAAGATTTCAGGTGATAAAATGGTAAGTAATCAAAGCTTTGAAATGGGGTTCTGAAAGTTGTCAGCACCTTGATTGTTGATCTAATAAACCTATTGAAAGTCACAATTTGCATTCAGTTTAGTGAATAAAAGGGTCCCTAATTTAGAAACATTTGACTTACAAATGCTCATATTTATGAATGCGGTTCCATACAGGGGTGTAATTGTAAAGATCCAACAAATGAATATTTTATGCACTTATGAACGGCTTCTTTATATTGGTCGGCTTGCATGCAAATCGACCTATGGATGGACTCAGGAACAGAACCCATTCTTAACTTGGGGACTGTCTGTACTTTGTTTTCGGCCAGTTTTGCTAAACTTACTGTGGACATAACGTGAATTTCACCTGTCCCTGCCTTATTGAGTTATATCAAACCAACGCAAATACAAATGGGACTATTGGGTTTGGGTACTGGAACCAGGCAAGAATGCCACTCTGTTGACTCCGAGACTAGGGAAATGGCCCTTTTTTGGTTATTAAATCCCTTCCAGCCCAAATCTCCACTTGCTTCATTAATGAATGTGGTACTTAAAGAGATTATAAAAAGTCATATACTTTTAGCAAATTGTTTCAAGGAGATACTGTATTCAGCTATCAATCTTCCTAGACCTTGAACAGTTTTGTATACTCCTGTTTTAAGTGACTCATCCTTTGTTAATTAACTTTTTGACTTTCTGAATATGATTCAAGTAAGTGTAAGCTCTCTGATCAAAAATGAAATTCTTGGTCAAGAAAGACATATAAATTCTCTGTTCTGAGAACAGAGTTAATTTAATTCCTCCTGGACCATGTAACTGAATTTTTTTGTTGGCTATCAGTAATGTTTTACTATCTACCAGTTCTTTGCCAACAAGACTGTTACAATCACTATAGTGTCCAACATGATGTTTCCCAGATGTTCATTGATGTCACGTGCCAAAATGTCTAATCAGGATCATTGATCTATTAAATTAAGACCTCCTGTTTTATTCATGATTCCATGTGAGAATACTTTATTTTTAAGAGATGTCTTAGAGTCAGTGCTCTGCCTTTACACATTGAAAGAAAACAGGTCATTTTCAAAAAAATGAAAACATTTTGTTTTTAATGGTTGGACATTCATCACGTTTGAGGGGTTTTGGGCATCACAGATTTTCCAGAGATTTCTGACCTCTTGTGGTTATCCTCCCTGCTGTCTCCTTTTCTTGGGAATCTTTTACTGTACTGTTCTTAAGATATTAGACAGATTCAGCAAACTGTGCCAAGTTTCTAACCAAGTCTTGCATTTCCTCAAGTGTAGGGTCTTCTTTTGTCTATAATAAATCTGACAAAGATGCATCAACAATACCTACAACTGTATAGTTACTGATCAATTATGTCTTCAAATCTTCACATTCTATACTAATCTCTAGGAATTATTATCTATTGCTTTACTAAGATTCCAGAATCTTTGACAGATTTCTTTTGTCTTTCCAGAATTTTATCAGTGATATGATTAAAACAATTATCAAAAGCATTTAAGGCATCACCAAAGTTGTCTGATGCTGCTTCATGAATTCCTTGTCAGACAAGTGTATTGTCTGCTATCTAACCAGACATCTTTCTTATAACAAAGTGTGTTAACTTGTTCTGTATCTGTCTTGCTGTCCAGCTGTGAAGCAATGCTGATCGTAAAAACTGTCTTTTCCACAATGGCCATTTTTATACCTGCTTTGGTCCATTGTTGCAATTAATTCTTTCTAGCAATGAGATTTTGGATGTGATGTGCTTAATAGGTGCCCTTATTCTTTGTTTTAAATTATCTTGCAGAAATGGAATTTCTTTTGTGGAATTGGAAGTTTCTTACCTCATTTTTCTGAAACTTCTGCTGCTGTATTTTTTTTCTCCTTGGAACATCTTGCTACTAGATCATAGTTCATTAAAAATGGTGAAAGTTGTTTAGAACAGCTCAAACTTCCGAACAATCAATTTTTTTTTTAAACCAAACCTCTGACGTAACATCTTCATAGTTCTTAAATGCTGTCACTTTCCCGATTCTGCCTTGTAGCCCCTGTGTGCAATAACACTTCTTCAAATTGGAGCTGAAGAATATTTCATTTTAGTGATTTTTCCTTGTAGCCTGATTAGTTCTGCTCCGTTTCCCAAGTCTGTCAGAAGGTTCTCTTCCCCCAGTCTTCCACCTTTGCTGAGATAACCAGGAATGGGAACCAACACCAGCCTGCATTGTAATCTGGATGTCTTAGTTATTGATTTTCTTTGTTCAATGACTCCAGCATTTCTGTGCATCTGCTCTGCAATTTACACCTTTCCAGCATCTTTCTCTTCAGATTGAAGTTACATCCTTCAGAAAATAGATTTTCTTTTCTTTTTCGGGTCTTTGCTGTTGTTTGCAAAAACTGCCACTGCCACCAGTTTTCCACCACTACTGCCTGTCTGCAGAGATTTGAGGTAGATTGGCATCATCCATCTCTTTGGCACCGCTTGTTGAGAAGGCAACAGGCAGGTAACGTTGACAAAAAAATTTTCAATGTATGAGTGCACTGTATGCAATTTACAAAAGAACTGCCAAGTATCATTTTTTTTTGCTTCCCCCAACCCCCCCCCCCCCCCCTCTCTCTCTCTCTCTCTCTCTCTCTGACTGGCCATGTCTATGTGCTTGTTACAATGGCTGGTGGTTATCAACCTCTTCCAAATGTTAACCTTTTCAGACCGATGTAGAACACTGGGGACTTGAACAGTCCTGATTGCTGACCACTTGCAATCTACATGCAGCTACTTTCTGCTCACACTGCCAATGCTGTAAATGATGGGCAGGATCGTGGCTCAGTGGTTAGCACTGTTGCCTCACAGTGCCAGGGATCCGTGTTCGATTCCAGCCTTGGGCAACTGTCGTGTGTAGTTTGCACGTTCAGCGTGGGTGTGCTCTGATTTCCTCCCACTGCCAAAGATGTGCAGTTTAGGTAGATTGGCCATCATGTCCAGGTATGTGTAGGCTAGGTGTATTAGCCATGGGAAATGCAGGGTTACAGGGATGAGGTGGGTATGTCTGGGATGCTCTTTGGAGGTTTGGTGTGGGCTTGATGGGCTGAATGGCCTTATTCTATGACCAGGATCAAAGATATGGTGCTGTAAACTTCAACATTTTTGTGTGCATGCTTCAGTTTAACACTTTCCTACAGCCAAAAAAAAAGCCAAAATGTTGGAAGTGCACAATAAATCAAGCCAGCATCTGAATGGTGAACAGAAATTGCTTGAAACATTCAGCAGCATCTGTGCAGAGAGAAACCAAGCTCATGGTTTTCAGTGTTGGGAGGGTCATTGGACTTAAAAAGCTAACACCGTTTTTCCTCAGATGCTGCCAGACCAGCTGAGTTCCTCCAGCAATTACTGCTCTTGTTTGCTTCAAATCTCCAACGTCCACAGTTCTTTGCTTTATTTATTTGAAGCATAAAAATAGCTTCAGCTTCCGAAGTGGCTGCACATCTAAGTCACCTGACATTTTGCAGCAAAATGGCACCAGCCTCAAGTGAGAGGTGGGCCAGCAACTGGCTGGGGGACAGACCATCTTAGACAGAAGGTAAATATTAGGCAGGATTATAGAGGCCTGACTGATCTCTTGAACAACTGCCTTTGGTCACAGGAGTGAGCGAGAGTGAAGGAGGCAAATTCCAAAGGAACTTGGGATGTCAAGCCATTTTCCACCTCTCTGTGATGAGGTAGAAAGTTTGCACCACTATATATAACAGATCACAGCTGTGTGCATGAGCCTTTTCATGGCTGTCATCAGACATACTGAATTGATAACTTGTAGTTTCAGCCCAAATCCTGCAAGATAACCAATGGTTCTAAAAGAAAGGAGATTCATAATGTATTTGTCCAAAAACCACTGTTACACATTTGGACACATTGACCTTTGTGGCACAGATGTTAAGCAATAGCAGATGTTTATGTGCTGAGGGTATTTCATTGATTGTATCAATGCTTTAGCATTTCCAATCTTGTAAATGTTGGAAGCTTCCAGAAAGGATGGTGGTGGTGGTAGTGGGGTGGGGGCGGGGGGGGGGGGGGCGGGTGGAAGGGGGTGCAGGGGGCGATGGGAGTGGGCTGCAGTGGCAATTGCTAAGGATGCTTGTTGCTACTCCAACATCAGGACAAAGCATAATTTTATTTAGAAGTGTCATCAGTAAAGTTGATCAGGATCATTATTTCAAGACATTTGATGGTAATCAGTAGCAGGGAAAAGATCAAGGAACTAATACAGCTGACAGACTACAGATTAGTGTCTAGATTAGAGTGGTGCTAGAAAAGCACAGCTGGTCGTGTAGCATCCAAGGAGCAGGAAAATCGACGTTTCGGGCAAATGCCCTTCATTCCTGATGAAGTGCTTCTGCCCGAAATGTTGATTTTCCATCTGTTCGGATCATGCCTGACCAGCTGTGCTTTTCCGTCACCACTCTAACCTAGACTCTGATTTCCAGCAAGTGCAGTCCTCACTTTTACCTAGACTATTGATTAGTGCAAGCCTCAACTAATTATCAATTGGCATACCCTACAGCTGAGATCAAACCAATGGTGAGGCAATGGGTACTTCTATATTTGTTAACTTTGGTCATTCATGCAGAAAAAACCTATAATACTCACCTCACATCTATCATCTTGCTGAAATTCATGGTGGCAAAGAATTTCACTCCTAATATTTTCACGGTGGTTTAAGAATGTTACAATTTTATAACCATTTAACAGTAGTACTGATTCCACATTGTCCTTTCACAGTGTGGTTTTATGTCATTCTGTTGAATTAATTTGTTCAATTTTACATTATGAAGCTATAATAGCCATGGAGGCCAGTGTAGAAAAAGGTGGTATTTCCCAAACAACGCTTGCAAATATCTGGAAAAATATTCAGTAAGTAGTTTGGAATTTATTTCCTTGTTAGTGCTAAAGGTTCTATTTTGATTAATGTTAAACCAGCCTTTGAAAAATCTCAATGTTCTTCATCATCCAGGATCAAAAGATTTGATTCCAACTGGGAAGATGTGTCTGAACCAAAACCTCAAGAAGCATTTCAGAATAAAGTTACTGTTAAACAGATCATCATTAATGTTTGGAATGAGTAATCACAGTGACAAAAGATCCACAGATGTGTTTTAAAATGTTTCCCACGAGAAACTCCAGTGAGATTATTTCCAACTTAAAATCAGTTTTATGGTCCTGCCTGCGTATGATTTTCACCAAAATTGATCCCCAAGTAAAACTTCGGGTCAGCCCTTCAGCAGAAGTGGTCAGAAGCAGACTTCAGTTTCTCAATCTTGGCTCTCTTTTGTTGTAAATGTTGTATAATGAGAAGTCATGCATTCTATTAAATCCTGAACTTTTCTATCCAACTAACAGGCTGCGTTATCCACTGAACAGGCTGGCCAGACCTCCTCCCTCCTGAAGAAGGGCTCATGCTTAAACGTCGATTCTCCTGCTCCCTGGATGCTGCCTGACCTGCTGCGCTTTTCCAGCAACACATTTTCAGCTTTGATCGCCAGCATCTGCAGTCCTCACTTTCTCCTCCCTTTTACCCATTGATACCATAAATGACCGGTTTCTTGAGCTGAATAGTGATCTAATGTGGTGACAGTGTCGCAATGTGCTATTCTGAAAGGGAACCACAGCAAGGAGATCAAGTGCTGGAGCGAGGGCAGGAATTTGCACTTGGGACTTTGAAGAAAAGATATCAAAAATTACAAATCGGTGCAAACAAATTGGTTCAACTGAAAACTTGGGCCAAAAATAATGCAAGCAGCTTTACTGCAGCTGTAATCAAAACCTCTGGAGGTTCCTCACAGTCCAGGTTTACAAAGTAATTGAAGGAAACTGTCAGCATGGTTGCCTCCAGCCAATAAACAAGAATGGATTTCTTGTTTTTCTTTGTTGAGCTTAATTATAAACCCAGCTGATCGAAAGAAGTGTAGAATATCCAGAGGTATAGTAGATTTGTAGATATGCTTGCCTACTTAACAGCAGTTACAGCTCTCCAAAATGTACTTCTAGCACGAACACTCAAGACAGCAGACCGACATGACGAGACACTATATAATTGCAAGTATTCTTACATTGTACTGGGACCCATTTCCACAAGGTGCTGCAAAAGGCTCATCTGACCAGCAATGCTTAGCACAAAAAGCAGCTGCATTTAGCCTGACTCACTCCTTTAAGAAAACTGACCTCCTAAATGCAATTGAAAATGTAATTATTTATTCTAACTGTAGATAGCTCTGCAATTACTGAATCATGTTTTCAAGTTGGGCCAATGTTGCAGAGGTATTTGAAGAAAACTGGTTTAACCTTTTCTTATGTTTACATATTCTTGGCTGCAAACTAAGTGTTGGAGTAGTCCGTCTAGGCGTATATTGCAGTACATTATGTCGTGCAGATAAATTGTGGTTGCTGCTCTTGGAGACAGATAGATTAGCTGGGTCACAATGTTCTTTTGACTGATACAAATGTGACCACTCTATCAATATATTAACAGATCGACATGGCGTTCTCACACCATCTCATAGGTGTTGTCTGTGCAGAAAGCAAGTTAGATATACAGAGATGGATCTCAATGATTGAGAAGTTGATGTCAAAGGAATGTCAATCCAGTGTCTATAAACAGCATATGATCTACCCGTTTAAGTGACTGCTCCTGTGATGCTGATAAATATTTACAGTATTGTAAAGAAAGGCCAGCAATTAAACAATACAAGGTTTGCATTTCAACTCAGATGAAGAGAATTCTTTCACTAACATCTATGCCACTTGTCATCTTTCTTGAACAGATAATATTCTCTGACAGCCCGAACAAAACTTTTTTATAGATGTAGTGACAGAAAAGACCAATTACAAATGTGACTTCATGTTGTATTCACATACATAAACAAATGGTTTATAATCTCTGAAGTCTTCCCTACCTTACAGGTGATTTTAAAGATGTTGACATTTTGTTGGGTAAGGCAGTAAATACACACACTGTTATTGGTATGTACATCAAATACGGATTTCCCTTGTGCACAGAAGAGGTTCCGAGGATTCAGAAAATTTGCTTTTAGTGTTGATCATTGTGACTAGTTTGGGTCAGTTAACACAACAGACCTTCATCAATTGGCACAATATGTACTATTCGACCGTTTACTTCGGACCTTATTACATCGATTAGGGTGGAAATTGGCAGGTTCATTTGGATGTTAACATTGGACAAAAACAGAAAAGCTTTAAAATGAACTGGATACACAGACTTGATTTCTTGGGAAATTTCCAGAAATTATCTGGAAAGAAGTGGATTTTCCTACTTAGTTACTGTTTTTAAACCGGATTTTTGGGACGCAAAAAAGACATGACTTTCAGACTTGTTCTATTCCTTTCAAAGCATCTCCCCTCTCATACGGTCAGAGATGTTATGATCCACCTCAGGGGTAGATGGGACTTGAACCCAAATCTCCTGACTCAGGCACACAGGCACAACCATTGCACCACAAGAATCGTGGGACTCACAGGTAAACAACTGCCCTGTTTCAGCCTGCTGCTTTTCATCAAGTGCTAACAACAGCTATTAATTTGAATATGTTGGATCAACAAGATGGCGGAGATGGCAGGTAGTTCATAAACCATCTCCAATGTGTTCTCTAACTTGCGACAGAGGTGCTGAAGAGCTCGTTATATTGCCTTATCCCAGTTTCCCCTCTCCCTTGGTTACTATGAGTAACCAGCTGGATGTCACTTACCCATAATCATTTGGTCAAGGTAGGTACAAGGGTTTCACACAAAGCTACAATGTTCAAAATGAAAACAATTACTCATCATGATGAACCATAACTCAGGTCCAAATAACTGTGGCATGCTACAAATAAATGTGATCTCCATTTAAAAGTCAATAACAGACTCAAATCTTTTGTGGAATAAGACTTACAGAAAATTCACCCTCCAAATCAGTCACCTCCTCCTCCAGGACTTCAGTCACAGCGATTCTAGTCTCTCCCTGTTGTGGGGCTGCGGGGTGGTTAGTTCAGTTGGCTGGATGCCTGGTTTGCAATGCAGAATGATGCTAATGGCATGGGTTCAATTCCAGCACCAGCTGAGGCTACCATAAAGGATTCTCCATCTCAACTTATCACCTCACCCGAGGCATGGTGAGCCTCAGGTTAAACCACCACCAGTCATCTCTCTAATGAGAGAGCAGCCCTCTGATCTGGTAATACTATGGCAACTTTACTTTTACTCTCTCCCTGTCAATCACCCCATATTCACAAACTTCCCTTCTGCCCTCTCCTCATTTGAAAATGGCATAGTTCACTTTTAGTTCATAGACAAATTCCCTCCTCTGATCTCACCACTTCACAAACATAATAGTCCTGAATCAGAGACCTTCTTCACTTCTAACCAGTACAGGTCTGAGACATGCAAGCTCATTGACAATTTGTCCTTCTTTCACTGTTAAGCCCCTAGTTCTCACTCTCGTTGCTCACTCTGCTAGTCCCTCGTTATCTGATGCTGCTCTTTCTCCAGGAAATGGATTGTGAGATCGACAAAAATCAGCATGAGTTGCTCCTGCAATGATCAGCAACGTCATGGTGTACTCTCCTGTGGGATTCAGCAGAGAGGAAACTTACAAGGAGCAGAACGCTAGTGATTTCACCCAGAGGCCCTCATAGCAGCAGCTCGGAAGCCTCCGTCACAAGCTCACTGACCTGCAGTCTCAGAGGGCAAAATCCAAAGTATGCAAACTTCATTATTTATCAAGCGCAATGAAATGACATAATAATAAACAAGGACTTACTCAAATGATACAAAACTTACTACTTCCAAAAATAACTGTCAGAAGGCAATATCCTTTTTTTCCCCAAATTCTACAAAGTGACATACAGGTATCCAATAGAAAACATTACAGAACAAAATTAGAGACAGTGCAGGTAGTTTCACATGAATCAGTTAAGGAATCACTAATACAGTGTTATTGGAATGATATACTTTTGAATATTGAAGTGTTTACTGCATTACTAATAGATAAAGCTTTAAACAGCAGTTCAACCATCCAACTGGCTAATGTTCCATCTGAACATGAGCTTGTCTAAAAATATCAGTGCTTTTTCCATCAAGTGAAACTTCTTTCCAATTGTTCATTCTGTACATGGGATGTCTCTACACTGGTCAATGTCTTCTGTTTGACAATGCTCTTCATTGTAAATAAAGAAGTTGAAAATGAAAGGAGCAGACACATACATCCCATCATCAAACACCTCTCCCCCCTCCTCCAGCAATGTGTGCACGTTGACGTACTATAATGGGTCTTTAAACGGCATGTAAGTCAATGGAATGCAATTGAAAATGGAATCAAGAATGTAAATGGAGAGACTGAATAACCAAATACAATTCCTTCTTTCCCCACTAAATGGTCATTTTATTCATGAAATATTAAGAACACAGCAACACTTTTTCTAAGAAAATAATATATTGTTCGATCACCCCAGAATGAAACCAATAATACAAATATTTTGTATGACAAACTGTAATTGGGTTGTTAAAATATCACTTTTTGCAATATTTATTTCTCATACCACTAGATGACACTATAACAGAAATTACAATATTAATTTGGTTGATTCACCCTGATAATTGTAATTATATTTTCCTCACAAATTACTCATAATTATTTCACCAAGAATTTTACAGGCCAAAATGAAAATTCCACAATGGATATATTTTACAACAACACAAATAGTACCATGACATGCTTAAGTGTACCATTAGCATTTCCCATTATTCATATTCACATGCAATGCCTTATATACTTTTGAAGCTCCTGGGAATGCCAATTAGAAGAGGTAAACAGGCTAGCCTATACTGCACTGCTAGACTCATCAACTTTTCCTGAGCTAAGGGGTCTCTGTGTTTTAACTAGTTTCAGTCTCCTCAGAGGTTTCAGGTTCCCAAGTCAGTTTTCTTAGAAACTGCAAAAGTCAGTTTCATTTCTCTGTTTCCCATTTCCATTAAGTGAATTATAGTCTATCTTTAAAAAAAGGACAAGCTGTGAAACTATGGATTTCATCATATAAGCATCTCCTGCACAAAACCTTGATTTCAATCAGAGTGGCAAAGTCAGGTTTCGAATAAGTTTAAAAATGACACAACACCAGGTTATAGACCAACAGGTTTATTTGTAAGCACTAGCCTTCGGAGCACTGCTCCTTCATCAGGTGGCTGTGGAACAGGATCATAAGACACAGAATTTATAGCAAGAAGATTAGAATATCATGTAACTGCAAAGATATATCGGACAAACCTAGATTGCTGTTTAATCTTTCGTCTTTTAGAATGGGTTGTAGGTTTTGATTCATTAACATGTAAATCCCAGAACTTCTTTTAAGTCACATTCTCGAGATAACTTAAGATTTTATATAAAAAAAAGTGACATCTCAGCTCAGACAATGTATTAAAGGTGGGAGGTTAGAGTCTGTTTGAATCCGAATCTTGAATCAGACTGGATCAATCAAACCCACTCTTTCACTCAGTATTCACTGTACCTTCAATTTCTCCTGTTACTACTTCTGTCTCTTGCCTATGAGGGTGCCTAATTGTTTGAGATGCCTTTTCCAGTTTTCCAATGACGAGCTTAAAAGTCTTCCCTATACTTTATCCTATTAGTCTATCTATTTCATTCAACGCATATTCTTTTCCTCTCCCACCATACTTGTGCTTTGCAGACTTTTCAGGTCTTTCAATATCAGGTGTGAACCATACAGTCATAGAGTTATATACATGCAAACACCCTTTATCCAACTAGTCCACGCTGACCATTTTCCCAAACTAAACGAGTCTCACCTGCCTGCATTGGCCCATATCGCTCCCAACTTTTCCTATTCATGAGTTTATCCAAGCATCTTTTAAACACTGTAACTGTACCCACATCCACCCACTTTCTCGGGCAGTACATGAACCACCCTCTGTCTTAAAAAAAAAGTTGTCCCTTGTGTCATTTGTGAATCTCTCTTCTCAACATAAAAATACACCACCTAGTTTTGAACTCCCCTACCCTCGGGAAAAGACCCTTGCTATTCACCTTATCCACGCCCCTCATGATTTTATGACCCTAAATAAGGTAACTCCGCAACTTCCTGTACTCCAGTGAAATAAGTCCCAGCCTATTCAGCCTCGCCCCATAAGCAAACACTCTAAGCCCAGCAACATCCTGGTAATTTTTTCTGAAGCCTCTCCAGTTTACTAATATCCTTCCTAGGGGCAAGTTCCTTACAGTAATGGTACTGTACAAACTTTTTCATATCATAAAAGGCTTCATGCTTGAATAGTGTGAATCCAGTGATAATCATCGGTGATTTCAGCAATAATGGTAATGATTAGAGTGGTGCTTTCAGTCCATTTGAATGATCACTCAAAGTCTGCTACTGCTGACTTTATCATCTCAGAATCAGATTCCTCAGTGTGCACCTCGGTTGTGAGGAGTTATTCAAATGAGCTTAAATCAAGAAACTTATTGCCATTCCCCAGTGACCTTTCAGACAGGAGTAAACTGGATTTAACAATTTGGAACAGATACTGTGAATGCAAATTGACAAGTTAGTATTCATAGAAGATTTCTCAGGGGAACGTACCACAAACAGTCAAGTTTCTGGCATTGAGACTGGCTCTAATGCAACAAGGGGTATGTCGGCTTCCAAGAGATCAATTGTGTTAGGGGATTCTGTAGTCCGAGGTACAGACAGACGTTTCTGTGGACAGCCGAGAAAAAGCAGAATGGTGTGTTGTTTCCCTGGTGCCAGGATCAAGGATGTCTCAGAGACGGTGCAGAATATTCTCATGGGAGAGAAGGGCCAGCAGGAGGTCATTGGAACCAGCGACATTGGAAGGGAAAAGGCTGAGACTCTGAAGGGAGATTACAGAGAATTAGGTAGAATTTTAAAAAGGAGGTCCTCAAGGGTAGTAATATCTGGATTACTCCCAGTGCAATGAGCTAGTGAGGGCAGGAACAGGAGGATAGAGCAGATGAATGCATGGCTGAGGAGCTGGTGTATGGGAGAAGGATTCACATTTTTGGATCATTGGAATCTCTTTTGGGGTAGAAGTGACCTGTACAAGAAGGATGGATTGCACCTAAATTGGAAGGGGACTAATATACTGGCAGAGAAATTTGCTACAACAGCTTGGGAGGATTTAAACTAGTAAGGTGGGGAGTGGGACCCAGGGAGATAGTGAGGAAAGAGATCAATCTGAGACGGGTACAGCTGTGAACAGAAGTGAGTCAAACAGTCAGGGCAGGCAGGGACAAGGTAGGACTAATCAATTAAACTGCATTTATTTCAATGCAAGGGGCCTAACAGGGAAGGCCGATGAACTCAGGGCATGGTTAGGAACATGGGACTGGGATATCATAGCAATTACAGAAACATGGCTCAGGGATGGGCAGGACTGGCAGCTTAATGTTCCAGGATACGAATGCTACAGGAAGGATAGAAAGGGAGGCAAAAGAGGAGGGGGAGTGGCGTTCTTGATAAGGGATAGCATTACAGATATGCTCAGGGAGAATATTCCTGGAAATACATCGAGGGAAGTTATTTGGGTGGAACTGAGAAATAAGAAAGGGATGATCAACTTATTGGGATTGTATTATAGACCCCTCAATAGTCAGAGGGAAATTGAGAAACAAACTTGTAAGGAGATCTCAGCTATCTGTAAGAATAATAGGGTTGTTTGGGTAAGGGATTTTAACTTCCCAAACATCAACTGGGACTGCCATAGTGTTAAAGGTTTATAGGAAGAGGAATTTCTTAAGTGTATACAAGACAATTTTCTGATGCAGTATGTGGATGTACCTACTAGAGAAGGTGCAAAACTTGACCTACTCTTGGGAAATAAGGCAGGGCAGGTGACCGAGGTGTCAGTGGGGCAGCACTTTGGGGCCAGTGACCATAATTCTATTCGTTTTAAAATAGTGATGGAAAAGTTGAAGTTCTAAATTGGAGAAAGGCCAATTTTGATGGTTTTAGGCAAGAACTTTCAAAAGCTGATTGGACGCAGATGTTCACAGATAAAGGGACGGCTGGAAAAGGGGAAGCCTTCAGAAATGAGATAACAAGAATCCAGAGAAAGCATATTCCTGTCAGGGTGAAAGGGAAGGCTGGGAGGTATAGGGAATGCTGGATGACTGAAGAAATTGAGGGTTTGGTTAAGAAAAATAAGGAAGCATATGTCAGATACAGACAGGATAGATCGAGTGAACCCTTAGAAGAGTATAAAGAAAGTAGGAGTATACTTAACAGGGAAATCAGGAGGGCAAAACGGGGACATGAGATAGCTTTGGCAAATAGAATTAAGGAGAATCCAAAGGGGTTTTACAAATATATTAAGGACAAAAGGGTAACTAGGGACAGAATAGGGCCCCTCAAAGATCAGCAAGGCGACCTTTGTGTGGAGCCACAGAAAATGGGGGAGATACTAAATGAATATTTTGCATCAGTATTTACTGTAGAAAAGGATATGGAAGATACAGACTGTAGGGAAATAGATGGTGACATCTTGCAAGATGTCCAGATTACAGAGGAGGAAGTGCTGGATGTCCTAAAATGGTTAAAGGTGGATAAATCCCCAGAACCTGTTCAGCTGTACCCAAGTACTCTGTGGGAAGCTAGAGAAGTGATTGCTGGGCCTCTTGCTGAGATATTTGTATCATCGATAGTCACAGTGAGATGCTGAAAGCCTGAAGGTTTGCAAACGTGCTGCCACTGTTTAAGAAGGGTGGTAAAGACAAGCCAGGAATCTTTAGACCAGTGATCCTGACCTCAGTGGTGGGCAAGTTGTTGGAGGGAATCCTGAGGGACAGGATGAACATGTATTTGGAAAGGCAAGGACTGATTAGGGATAGTCAACATGGCTTTGTGCGTGGGAAATCATGTCTCACAAACTTGATTGAGTTTTTTGATGAAGTAACAAAGAAGATTGATGAGGAAAGAGCAGTAGATGTGATCTATACGGACTTCAGGAAGGCGTTCGACAAGGTTCTCCATGGGATACTGATTAGCAGGGTTAGATCTCATGGAATACAGGGAGAACTAGCCATTTGGATACAGAACTGGCTCAAAGGTAGACGACAGAGGGTGGTGGTGGAGGGTTGTTTTTTAGACTGGAAGCCTGTGACCAGTGGAGTTCACAAGGATCGGTGCTGGGCCTTCTACTTTTTGTCATTTACATAAATGATTTGGATGTGAGCATAAGAGGTACAGTTAGTAAGTTTGCAGATGACACCAAAATTGGAGGTGTAGTGGACAGCAAAGAGGGTTCCCTCAGATTACAACAGGATCTTGACCAGATGGGCCAATGGGCTGAGAAGTGGCAGATGGAGTTTAATTCAGATAAATGTGAGGTGCTGCATTTTGGGAAAGCAAATCTTAGCAGGACTTATGCACTTAATGGTAAGGTCCTAGGGAGTGTTGCTGAACAAAGAGACCTTGGAAAGCAAGTTCATAGCTCCTTGAAAGTGGGGTCACAGGTAGATAAGATAGTGAAGGAGACATTTGGCATACTTTCCTTTATTGGTCAGAGTATTGAGTACAGGAGTTGGGAGGTCATGTTGCGGCTGTACAGGACATTGGTTAGGCCACTGTTGGAATATTGCGTGCAATTCTGGTCTCCTTCCCATCGGAAAGATGTTGTGAAACTTGAAAGGGTTCAGGAAAGATTTACAAGGATGTTACCAGGGTTGGAGGATATGAGCTACAGGGAGAGGCTGAACAGGCTGGGGCTGTTTTCCCTGGAGCGTCGGAGGCTGAGGGGTGACCTTATAGAGGTTTACAAAATTATGAGTGGCATGGATAGGATAAATAGACAAAGTCTTTTCCCTGGGGTTGGGGAGTCCAGAACTAGAGGGCTTAGGTTTAGGGTGAGAGGGGAAAGATATAAAAGAGACCTAAGGGGCAACCTTTTCACGCAGAGGGTGGTACGTGTATGGAATGAGCTGCCAGAGGATGTGGTGGAAGCTGGTACAATTGCAACATTTAAGAGGCATTTGGATGGGTATATGAATAGGAAGAGTTTGGAGGGATATGGGCTGGGTGCTGGCAGGTGGGACTAGATTGGGTTGGGATATCTGGTCAGAATGGACGGGTTGGTCTGAGGGTCTGTTTCCATGCTGTACATCTCTATGACTCTATAACTCTAATGTATACATTGCTTTTAAAATCAGCTGCACACATTTGAATTCCCTCTTAGCAGAAGGAGAATAGAAACAGAAAAAATTTAGTAGTTACTGGATTTTAGCACTACTGAACAATAATGGAAAAATGCTAAGATCTCATGGATCCATAGGATCCCCCCATTCTGCGCCCCCCAATCCCAGGAAACACTATGAGGCTACAGCAGCCATTTTAACACAATTGTTCTCCCAACAATGTAGAATACCAGAAATAATATTGATGAGACTGTAAACTAGTGGATAATGACAAGTTATGTCCAAGTACATTCCAATACAACTTGGCACTTAATTAACAGGTGATTAATGGCCTGAAACATGCCATGACCCACCAACTGTGTCCTGCATTGTGCACAGGAACTGCCTTTTTGTTACTTAAGGTGAAGGCTGTTTAAAGCAAGCAACAGCATATTACACACACACACACACACACACACACACGTTTCAAGAAAGAACAAAGTAGATCCTTAGTAAAATAAATTTTGTAGAGATAAACTGTTTTAAACATTCAACTGTGCAGCTGAACTAACTCACCTTCATGTGTATGACAGTTTACAAATCAATTACAGGGGCCATTACACTGCTGACAAAACATTCCAATAGCCAATGGCCTTTCCCTTAGGAAATATGGCCTCATCGGCAATGACTGGAATTTTCCAAACAGTAGTCAGTACATCTTTACGCAATTATAAAGATTTAAATTTTAGAAATAGGAATGCATCCTAACCCACAAATGTCACTGCAATCTGCTGTCTCTTCCCAAGAGTTTTACTCACTTGTTTTAAAAAAAGTAATGAATGAAATTTAAGAGATGCTCTTTGGTATTTGTGAAGTAATTGTGAAAACATCATTCCGTCTTCTTGCTCATCATTTTACAAAGCCACACTATCTTCGTTCAGGACAGAAGAAAGCTCAGAACAAATATCTTGGGCTTTGACAAGTATAAAAAGTACAGGAGTGATGAGAAAAAGAAAATGAGGAAAGCGAAGGGTGGATAAGAAAAAATATTGGCTCATGAAATTAGGGAAAATCCAAACAAGGTTATCTGTACATTAAGGAGGAGAAAGTGAGGACTGCAGATGCTGGAGATCAGAGCTGAAAATGTGTTGCTGGAAAAGCGCAGCAGGTCAGGCAGCTTATGCCCGAAACGTCGATTCCCCTGCTCTTTGGATGCTGCCTAAACCTGCTTCATATCTGTACATTAAGGGCAAGAGGATAACTAAGGAATGAGTAGGGCCCGTCATCCATGCACAAAGTAACTTGTTTGTGGATGCAGAAGATGCGGGCAGGGTTCTTCATAAATACTTTGTTTTCACAAAGGTGAGGGACAATGCAGACATTTTAGTTAAAGAGGAAGAGTGGAAAATATGAGGTCAAATGAGCACAATGAATTAATAAACAGTGGATGGAGTGACCTCCTTGAAAACGGATAAACCACCAGGGCTGGATGAAGTGTTTCTGAGGCAGCTTAAGGAAACCAAGAAAGAAATAGCAGATGCTCTGAGAATTGTCCTCCAATCCTCACTAGGTACCAGCAAAATATTAGAGAATTAGTGGTTTTAGAACAGCGTACTTCCATCATAAAAAGGGTGCAAGGGATAAGCCAAAGAATTATAAGCCGATCAACCTAATCTTAGTGGGCAGATTCCTGGAATCTATCCTGAGACAGTATTACCTGTTACCTGGAAGGACACAAAATGATCACAACTAGTCAGCATGGCTTTGTTAAGGGAATGTCATTTCTAAGTTAATTCAAATTTTTCAGAATGTAACAAGGATGACTAATAAAGGCAGAGCAGCGGATAGTGTCTGCTTAGGGCTTCAGTACAACTTTTGACAATGAACAACATGGCTGACTGGTCAGAAAGTGCATGGCTTATGGAATACAAGGGATTGTGAATTGGATCGAATGGCTTCAACTTAAATGTGGGACATATGATTGGGAAATTTTGCAGATGATGCAAAAATTGGCCATAACACTGGTGAAGCTGACAGTTAACAGGATGACGCCAGCAGGTTGAGTAGACGGAAAAGTGTGTGGGTAAGTTTTTGGGGTGGGAAAACAAAGCAAGGACATACACAATCAACAGGAGGGTATTCAGAGGGGTAGAGGAAGAGAGAGACCTTGGATTGCATGTCCACTTGTCCCTGAAAATGGTGAGGTGGTAAAGGCAGCATGTGAGATGCTTTCCTTCATTGGCAAGGTATTGAATACAAAAGCAGGGATGTGATGCTGGAACAATATGAGACACTGGTTAGACCACAGTTGACGTTGTGCATACTGCTTGGGTCAGCACATTACAGAGAATAAAAAACAATTACTTTAGAGAAAGTACAAAAGACATTTTAAAAAAATGTTGCCAGTACTTAAAAATTGGAACAACGATAAAAGATTAGATACGCACACAATGTAGCCTTGGACAAAGAATTCTCCATCGCCACACCCTAACCACCTAACGTCTGGAGGAAGAACACCTCATCTTCTGCCTTGGGAACCTCCAATCACACAGCATCAATGTGAACTTCACCAGTTCCCATTCCCCCTACCTTATCCCAGTTCCAACCTTCCAACTCAGCACTGCCCTCATGACCTGTCCATCTTCCTTCCCATCTATCCGCTCCACCCTCCTCTTCAACTTATCACCATTACCCTCACCTCCATCTATCAATTACACTCTCAGTTACCTTCCACCCTCAGCCCAAACCCCCCCCCTCCCCCACCTCCCATTTAACTCTCCACCGTGAGGCTCACAAGCTTCCCACAAGCTTCATTCCTGATGGAGGGCTCTTCCCTGAAGCATCGATTCTCCTGCTCCTCAGATGCTGCCTGGCCTGTTGTGCTTTTCCAGTACCACACTCTTGACTAGGCCAAAGGATGCCTAAGAGTGATTTAATTGAGGTACATCAAATAACAAGGGGGACAGGGAAAACATGCTTTCCCTAGCAAAGTGGTCAGTTACAAGAGGACACAGCTTTATGGTGATCTGCAGAAGGGTTAGAAGGGGAGTGAGGAGAAGCCATTTTTTGCATGGAGGGTGGTAGGCATCTGGAATCCGCTGCTCAGTCGATGGTAGATGTGGAAATCTTAGCCCATTTAAAGGTTTTCTGGATCAGCACCTGAAACATTACAGACTGAATGCTGGAAAGTGGGATTTAAATGGGCAACCAGTTTGTTCAATGAAAAGCATCTTCCTGTGTTGCAAGTTGTCTGTGGTTCTCGGATTCTTCTGGGTTAAGATAAATTTCTTAATCATAAAAGACCAGGCCCAATCAGAATATATTCTACCCTTCCAGTAATCACATGATTTCGCTATACTGGAGTTGTTGATTTATTGCAGAAATTCACATCTATCAAACTTTTCTCCAACAGACCCAATAATGACATGACAGGTCCACAGTTACCTTTTCCTTGTCAAGCATATCTCACACACAGAAAATGCCATGTCTCAAATTACTGACATACTATACCCCAAAATGCTACTTTCTTGAAATAAATCCATCGAATTTGGATTGGAACAAATCAAGCAGGTTCCACCGTGACCCCAGTGACGCTGCTCCACAGACTGACCAGACGATAAGTGACTCTTCAACATCCAAAAGCAAATCAACAAGCTCTGAAAGGAAATAAGGAGATGACACAATGCCCCAGTATCAGACCGATCGGCTGCACATAGAGATCTTGGTAATTTTTTTACCATTTCCTTCTGAATTATGTTTGTTGCTGATGTCTCCACTGGCAAACTGGAAGAAAGATTGTGAACTTGATCATCACAAGCAGTGCTTGGCCGGACCTCATCTCAAGATATGCAACCAACATCTCAGTCTTCCTGGTGACTTGGTCTTCATTTGTTATGCTCCTTAAATCAAGTCGACATAACTATACCATGGCCAATCAGTTCAGTTTGCAGTGCAATTGGAACAGAGACTCTTGTAATTAAGAAACCTCACTTCTTTGGCATCAACATGGTCCTCATCATCCTAATCTTCAGGAGTAACACATATAATGAAGGATCATCACCGGGACACTCATTCATTGGAGGTATACCATGCCAGAAGAAAGGAATACTTCAAAATAGCCTTGTTACTGATCTCTACCTTTTTACAAGTCTTGTATGACACATGAAGCAATATCACTGGCGAACCCGATAACTTAGTCTTCCAGTTGTTTGTAGCAAATTTGGAAATAACATTATTTCTGCATGGTTAGCAGTGCAGATTGTCCAGCAATCCCAACAGCAGAAATTTCCTATTTCACAACTTCAGTTTATATGTGGCAGCAAGTCCAGGGACACAGCAAGTGATTCTATGAACCATTTAGGCCACAAAAAACAATGAGGTTTTCACACATAGAAAGCTGGTAAGTTTTTTAAAGAATGAAGGACTTTTAATTTTAATCTATATTATCAGATAGCAATAAAAAGATTAACTGATTAAGTCAGAAGCTGAAATAAAGACAAATAAACAGTGATTTTTTTTGTTTTACACATGTAAAAATTAAGCTTTTTCTAGGCCAGTGAGGGTGTTTGTAAGTAATTACACCTTATAAAGATTGTGGAAAACCATGGAGGTTGAAGGGGTGGGAACTTCAGCAACATAACTTTTGAAAAGATACAGATATTCACAATATTCTGCTCGTACGCAGGCTTCAGGATTTGCTGTCAGCTCCAGTGGAGAAATAACAGTAATGCAGACAATTTTACCACCATGGAGAAAGTGAGGTCTGCAGATGCTGGAGATCAGAGCTGAAAATGTGTTGCTGGAAAAGCGCAGCAGGTCAGGCAGCATCCAAGGAACAGGAAATTCGACGTTTCGTTCATGATGAAGGGCTTATGCCCAAAACGTCGAATTTCCTGTTCCTTGGATGCTGCCTGACCTACTGCGCTTTTCCAGCAACACATTTTCAGCAATTTTACCACCATTGCAACCATAATATCTGAGGTAATATTTCATTATTATTATTGCACAAACAGAATCTCCTGCCCAAGTAGCTCTGTCTGTTTGGATTTCTTGTAGCAAATCACAAATGCTTTGTTGATAATGGCCATTTGACAGGAATGTTTTACAAAATTGGACAAAATACAGGGAATGTTCTCCAAATCGTATAAGCTCTGAATTAGAGGATTAATAACCACAAGTTCCATTGAGTTTTCATTAGCTGTCCTGTGTTGTGGAAACGGAAATCTATTGTACATGCTCCATCTCAGTGACAAGAGGACCATTTCCATATTTATATTGCCAATTTCCAGTTCCCTGACCTGCCACTTCTCTGCACTCGTTGTCCAATTATTTCTACACATCCAGTCACGCGTGTCCCACTGCTTCCTACATCTGGAAAACTAAAACCATTAGTTCTGGCTGTTTCTGAGAAAATCATTTGTCTTTTCTTTCATTTCCAGCTTTCTCCTAGCCAGTGTGTTTCAATTTAACAACAAGTTGATAATCCAGGCAACCTATTCATTTTTGTATCCCTTACTTCATCCCTATCTTCATCTCTTTTTATGTCACTTTCAGGCTCAACTATTTTAATAATATCAAACTAATCTTCTACCCTTCTTAAATCACTACCGATTCTAAACTCTCTCCTTTCCTACAAAGTCCTGTTTCCCATTAACCCATCTTCACAGATTTAGATAGGTTTCTTGACCCTCATCAAATATCATCAAAGTAAAATTAGTCTCTCCATGTTTAACTGTATTCATGACTGAACTACTTACCTCTGTAAACTCTTCCTTCCCTATAACCCATGATGCACAATACAGTGGTTAAAGGAGTCAAGGTCTAGGGCACAAGTTCACTTCTTTCTCAGCTCATTTAAAGTGACAAAAGGTCAAGAGTGCCACTTATAAAGACTTACAACTGGATTAACCACAACTCCCCCATGATTTCTCCTGAATCCATGTCCTTTGTGTTGACTGGAATTTTAGTCTTGTGTCAGAGATAACTGAGCAATTCTGCAGTGTTTTGTGACTGAGTAATATTAACATGGTTGAATGATTTTCAAAAGTACTCAAGGTACGATCATTCCTGTTGAAAGTCAACGTGGCATACTGAACATTACGCAAACATAATTTTCTTAGATAAATAGACTTTCAGATGAATAACGCTTTTGCAAGGATTTCCAAGGAACATGTTTATACTTCTGAGATTTAAGACTATTAACCTTTTCCGGTGATGAATGTTCTATTCACTTGTCTCAAATACATGCATCTCAGAGTAAGTTAGATTTGATTGTTTCTGAATGCAAGTTTCCTGATTTGAAACAGAGATATTATCAAGACTAACAACTGAACCGGATTGTCTAAATTTTTTATTAACACATTTACCAACATTATGTCCAGGAGGTATCTTGTGGCACCTACATCTAGGCCAGAAGGTCTGGGTTCAAGCCTAATCTGCCCTGGAGGGGCATCATAACACATCCAAAGAGATTGTTAATAGAAATTATTTCTTAGATTCATAGAGATGTACAGCATGGAAACAGACCCTTTAATCCAACTTGACCATGCTGGCCAGAATATCCTAACCTAATCTCATCACATCTGCCCATATCCTTCCAAACCCTCCTTATTTATATACTCATCCAGATGCCTTTTATTTGTTATAATTGTACCAGCCTCAACCACCTCCTCTGGCTGCTCATTCAATTCACGCACCACCCTCTGTAAAAAAGTTGCCCCGTAGATCCACTTCAAATTTTGCCCTCTCTCACCCTAAACCTATGCGCTCTAGTTCTGGACTACTCCCCTCACCCCGTGGGAAAACACCTTGTCTATTTACCCTATCCATGCCCCTCATGGACAGCTGGGGATAAATCTTGGGTCCTGTTTTTTTCTCAACTTAAGTGAAATGAGCTGATGACAAGTCACATAATTCTTGTGGTTTCTGAATTGAAATTGGAGTTTTGTTTTATTGTACTTTGATTGTATTTCGCAAACACCAAACCTCCAAGCACTTGGAAAAGTGAATTAATTGATCATTATTGACTTCGGTATATTTCCACAAAAGCTCTGCTTTGGTCTCAGCAGCATGCAGACTCCATTACTGCAATCATTCAAATATTGCCCAGACTTATTTTGAAGGTTATGTAGATTTTTCCAGATTGGCACCATTTGTGTATTACTGGGAATGACGAACCTGCAATTCAAACAGCAATTCAATAATGAAAGGTCCCAGCAGACAACTGAACAAATCAGATTTTATTTACTGCAGCAGAACTTTCCAGACTCTGACACTTGTGTGTAAACAACGAGTGCAGGGTGGCTATCATGTGAACAAAATCAATCCCAGTTAATTACAAAGGTGAAAGCTCTTTCGCTGAGTTACAAATGCATGATGTAAGTTTTCTAATGCAGATGTTTCCTAAAGACTTGCCATATCCCTAACCTCATTCGACTGCAGCAAGGGAGGGTACCCCCATCTGATCTCTGTGGGCGACAAACAAAGAGCACTGCAGTGCTCCAGCTCATTAGTCTGAGCAGCAATTACTCTTTTGACACCTCCACTGAATGGTGTAGCCGTACACTAATTGGAGAGAGTACAGGCCTCTTGAGCCTATCCTTGATGTGTGAGCAATTTAAAACTTTCCAAGACAGCTTAGACTTCAAAGAATAAATTAAGCAGCAATCATCACATGTAACAATGCAGAAGGAGTCTGTTTGGCCCATCATGCCAATGCCAGTTTTGTGGAATGCACAATTAGTGCCCAGAGGAGGCCTTGTGGAGCTGCCAAAGGCACAATGGGAGAACTGGCATCCTTTTGCGCTGGATCATTATGTGAATCTTTGATATACTCCCTCCCCTTTCCCAACAGACCTGAAATTTTGCTTTTCAAGTTTATATTCAATGCCATTCAAACAATTTTTAAAAATGTTAACTGCAACCAAATTAGAGCTGAAATTGCCAGGCAGCACCAGCCCCACTGTGACCGTCTTGAATTATTCAGAGTTTGGCACATACCATTTAGGCTATGCCACCTCATTACCACAATGTGCAATGTACAGTGTAAAATTCTCTGTCACTGGAACAAAAGTACCATAGTGTTAGGTGCATTAGTCGGAGGGAAATGGGTATGGGTGGGTTACTCTTCGGAGGATTGGTGCGGACTTGTTGAGCTGAAGGGTCTGTTTCCACACAGTATATAATCTAATCTAAAAAAGTAAAATTTCCCTCCAAGTCCCGAACAGTCTGCCTGCAGACTTTGACGTGGTTGACCATAACATCCTCCTCCAACACTTGCCCATTGTGAGTGACTGCTCTCACCTGGTTCAGTTCTTGCAAGAAGAGAGGCAGAGTGTGCTGTCATATAATTAGGCCAGAAGTCCAGCACCCCACTTGCATTGTTTGAAATCTACCACAGTACATGGGGAAATCCGAATTCAATAAAATCTGGAATTCAAAAAGTTACTCTTAAGGTGATCATGCAACCATTTTTGATTGTCACAAAAACTTATCTAGTTCACTAATGTGCTTTTGGGAAAGAAATCTGCTGTCCTTATCTGGTCTGACCTACATGCGGCTTCAAATTCATACTGAACTGCCCTCTGCCGAGACAGCCATTAGGCCATAGGGCAACTGGGATACGCCACTTTCCACACAAAAATAAAATAAAGGCTTTTCTTCCTGCTCCAGCACCATTACCTCTGGGTATTCCCTGAGGATCAATCCCTCTCATTTCTCATCTATTCCTCAGTGATACCATGCAAAGGCAAAACATTAGTCTTCACACTATCAACTCCCAGCTCTCCCTCACCTTCAAGAAGGAGTCCCATTCCCCTAGCAGTCCTACACTGGCTTCTGGTCAAGCCATGTTTTGATTTTAATGTTCTCATTTATAGTCAAAGTCCCTTTAAGATCTTGCCCCTCCCTACCATAGCAATTTCCTCCGATCCCTCAACATCCCAAGATGTCTGGGCTCCTCTAATTTTTATCTTGTGTATCACAATTTTAATTTCCCTGCCGTGGCTGACTTCAGTTTCCATGGATACAAGCTCTGCAATTCCACAACCCCCATCCCCCACACCTCTCTACTTTGATTTCCTTCCTTCAAACCCACCTTTTGATCAAGCTGTTAGCCACCAAGATTCCAAGTTCATGTGATGGTCTGACTAAGCACCTTTTTGTTTGAAAAAGGTAAACAATGTTTGGGATTCAAAATACTTATTAACAACATAAAGCAACAAGATTTCACAGTTTTGAGACTAGCAAAAATACAATTTATTGTACAATGTTGGAACAATAATGTGTGTGTGTGTAATTCTACCCAAGTATCTAAAAGTAGTGAGGTAAAATGGGTAAGAAACAAACTGCAGTCAAATGCTCCACAGAGAGAGAGAGTGAGAGACTGGCTTCTTCCAAACTCTCACAGCACCTAGGCCTTTTTCAGAGATGTAACTCCTACATTTCATTGCACCTACCAACTTCCAGGACTTGATTACTAACTGTCCAGAGCCTGCTACCACAGTATCACTTCTTTAAGATAGCACCTCTTCGCTATTTGTTTATCACTTGACTGACTAGCAGCCCAAAGGTAGCAACCTTTTGTTTCTACTGCCTCTGACTGACTAAAACTAACTGTTCATTAACCCCAAACTATTCCAAGTGATTGAGTGAAAACCTCACAACAAGCCCCAATGTATTTCCTAGGTAAGAATTAATGGAGCTATGGTTGTAATAGTATATTCACTGAAAGTTACATTCTCCAGCCAACTTCCTCTCTACAGCTGTCAGTTTCGAAGACATGCTGCTCAAGTGATCCAAAACAAAAATGGATTTTTGTCATTCCCAGTATTTCCTGATGAAGCTTGGAGTCATACTTTATTTCACAATCCCCTGCTGAAGTGTTTTGGGATGTTACAGATGTAGTAAAAACAGTTTTTGTTGCAATTGAGTTTCATAAACACAATATATTTTAAACAAATGTATTTTGAAGTTTCAAAAATTTCACAAATAACCATTATCTTACCAATTTGCTTTTTTATTTAGTTTGTTCTCCGATTATAACTTTTCTCCTGTGTTCTCAGACCAATGAATCTCCAATAGGTAGAATCAAAGGGACTTGGATTGATATTCCTGCTGATTGCAAAGATTCATACCAAAGCCTTCAGCAGAAAATAGTAGGCATTTGCTCCGAGCAATGGCACCATGAAAGGTCAGGGATTAAAAAATATCTTTCCACATCGCTGTAAGTGAAGACCGCTTCAAACACAAAACAATGTGCCGGTTCATTAGTTCCCTGCTTTACTCAATGCTCCTTCAGTTGCCACACAGCCCCTCTTCTCCGTAAAACCCTCTTTCAACTAGAAAGCAGATAAGCAAAGTTAAAGCCCCTGTGTAGCTTCCAGCATCAGAGCTTCTTCTTGTATTGACTAATAGAAAGCACATCTGGCACATCTTTCTGACAGTAACCAGGGCAACCGATGTGATTAACTATGTATTAAAGCTCACTGTGGGATACCCACCATCACGGGCACAGCGCCAAACACCACTGTCTGTGCTCAGTAAGTATCAATGACGTTTTTGACCCATCCATTTTACACTCACCAGTGACTTGCATCCAAATTGGAGGCAATGTTTTTCTCCATTAAATTAAGTATTTTAATTTTGGGTACAGGTCGGGCAGAAGTATAATTAGGCTTCCTGGTTGCAGCTTTTAACACTTCCAGCTGGTGAAATGTTTCCCTCCCCACTGACATATTTACAGTATGAGCTACAGTAATGACCTAAAGGCCTAACGAGTAAAAGAAAAGCAATCATTCTAAGCAATAGATTCAAAGCTCAAGCATAGCAATGAAATGAAACACCCTGCAGATATAGGTGGAAAGCTATGCCTGACAATCCTCCTCAACATGATATAAACTATGTAAGCAGAGGAATTCTTCATGATTCAGCTTTTAGAATTTAAGTCAACGTTTATACGATATGTTGAGATGATGATCAAGATACTGATATTGATCTTCCGTCTTTGAATGCTTTCACTCGTTTGCAGGAGCCACAAGGCAACCAGTTCTTGCTTGTAAAAATTCGCTGATTTATGAATTAAAAGACCCAGTTTACTGCAATTGAAGGAAAAATAAACAGGTCTGCTTCAGGCAGAAAATAGATCTTACTGCAGACAACAAAAACAGCTCCGGAGCCTACGCCCAATGGCTCCTCACTACCTGGTTCACAGACCTGGTTGTTTCGCCATTTGAGAACCAAACTTGCTGGGAGACAGAAGGTTGTTGTTATGGATAACTGGTCATTAGTCCATAGGCCTATCAGTAGCCTGTTACCAACTCAATATCTACTTGTATACAGCTCTTGGCTCTAGCTCTTTAGCAAACCACGCTTGTAAACAACACTTAGAATGAGTGTCAGATTACTTGCTTTCAAGAAGGTCATCAATTCCCCCAACAATCCTTGGTTTCTATAATAGTTCATATCCCATTTCAGATCAAAACCAACTAATTTTTTCAGCCTTCTGTGCTTAGATCCATAAATCTTAGCGAGTTTTAAGAAGATTTGTAGCTCAGGTTGAGGTTTTGGATGTAGGGTTGCTCGCTGAGCTGGAAGGTTCACTCCAGACATTTCATCACCCTACTAGGTAACATCTTCAGTGGGCCTCAGGCAAAACACTGCTGATAATTCCTGCTTTCTATTTATGTGTTTGGGTTTCTTTGGGTTGATGATGTCATTTCCTGTTTTGAAGTTATTTCCTGTTCCTACAGGCAAACAGAACCTACAGACAAATCAACGGAATACCCATGGGATCTCCAATATCAGGGTTCTTAGCAGAGGCAGGAATGCAGAGACTCTGCCAACCAGTCAACCCAAACTTTGGGTCCGCTACATGGATGGTACCTTTGTCACCATTAAACAAAACAAATTAGAGGAAATCTTCAAGACCATCAATAATACCCTTACTGGCATAAAATTCACTAAAGAGGAGGAAAACAACAACAAACTGCCATTCCTAGATGTCACAGTAGAGCAAACAGCCAATGGGGAACTTCAAACCAGCATTGACAGGAAAACAACACAAACAGACCAAATATTGAACTGCAGAAGCAATCATCCCAACACCCAAAAACAAAGCTGCATCAGAACATTATTTCAAAGAGCCAACACACTGCACCACAGAGGAACTACACAGAACAGAGGAAAATCACCTATACATGTATTCAAAAAGAATGGGGAACCAATGAACACATTCCGCCGATTTCTCAGCAATAAACACAAACAAGCAGACAAAATATGTCCAGAAACCCTAGCTACTCTCCCCTACATCAAAGACATCTCGGAAATGACTGCCAGACTACTCAG
This sequence comes from Hemiscyllium ocellatum, assembly GCF_020745735.1. Lineage (NCBI taxonomy): Eukaryota > Metazoa > Chordata > Chondrichthyes > Orectolobiformes > Hemiscylliidae > Hemiscyllium > Hemiscyllium ocellatum. Next base: position 25,137,125 of record NC_083424.1, on the reverse strand, counting down.
ACCCCTTGGCATCATGGTAGCCCACAAACCTACAATACACTAAAACAGCGGCTAATGAACTTGAAAGATCCTATACAGACAACAAGCAAAACTAATGTTATTTACAAAATACCTTGCAAGGACTGTAACAAACACTACATTGGACAAACAGGCAGAAAACTAGCCACCAGGATACATGAATACCAACTAGCCACAAAAAGACACGACCCTCTCTCACAAGTATCCTCACATACGGACGAAGAAGGACACCACTTCGACTGAGACATCACATCCATCCTAGGATGAGCTAAACAAAGTCACACATGAAAATTCCTAGAAGCATGGCATTCCAACCAGAACTCTATCAACAAACACATCTAGTTAGACCCCATCTACCATTCTCTGAGAAAAAGAACAGGAAATGACTTCACCACAGGAAATGGCATTACCAACCCAAAGAAACCCAAACATATAAAGAGAAAGCAGGAATCATCAGCAGTGCTTCACCTGCAGCCCACTGAAGATGTTACCTAGTAGGGTGAAGAAACGTCTGGAAATGAACCTTCAAGCTCGGTGAGCAAACCTACATCAAATAGATCCATAAATGTCTCCATTCGCCCATATTTCCTGTGAATTTTCACTATTTAGACATACCTTTCTTCAGTCAAGAGTAGATGATATCACATATGCTCATACTGTACTCCATCTGCTACAGCTTTGCACGTGTACAATCTATCACCATCTATTTGCAACTTTCAGCTGTGATCACCTCAATTTACTGTGTCACCAAACTCAGAAATACTGCTGCAAATGTGTTGCTGGTCAAAGCACAGCAGGTTAGGCAGCATCTCAGGAATAGAGAATTCGACGTTTCGAGCATAAGCCCTTCATCAGGAATAAGAGAGAGAGAGCCAAGCCGGCTGAGATAAAAGGTAGGGAGGAGGGACTAGGGGGAGGGGCGATGGAGGTGGGATAGGTGGAAGGAGGTCAAGGTGAGGGTGATAGGCCGGAGTGGGGTGGGGGCGGAGAGGTCAGGAAGAGGATTGCAGGTTAGGAGGGCGGTGCTGAGTTGAGGGAACCGACTGAGACAAGGTGGGGGGAGCCTGCTCCTGCCCCACCGAACTCATCTCCCAATACCTCGACACGGTCCTGTCCCCTTTAGTCCAAGAACTCCCCACCTACGTTCGGGACACCACCCACGCCCTCCACCTCCTCCAGGATTTTCGCTTCCCCGGTCCCCAACGCCTTATTTTCACTATGGACATCCAGTCCCTGTACACCTCCATCCCCCATCACGAAGGACTCAAAGCCCTCCGCTTCTTCCTTTCCCGCCGCACTAACCAGTACCCTTCCACTGACACCCTCCTTCGACTGACTGAACTGGTCCTCACCCTGAATAACTTCTCTTTTCAATCCTCCCACTTCCTCCAAACTAAAGGAGTTGCCATGGGCACCCGCATGGGCCCCAGCTATGCCTGCCTCTTCGTAGGATATGTGGAACAGTCCATCTTCCGCAACTACACTGGCACCACCCCCCACCTTTTCCTCCGCTACATCGATGACTGTATCGGCGCTGCCTCGTGCTCCCACGAGGAGGTTGAACAGTTCATCAACTTTACTAACACCTTCCATCCCGACCTGAAATTCACCTGGACTGTCTCAGACTCCTCCCTCCCCTTCCTAGACCTTTCCATTTCTATCTCGGGCGACCGACTCAACACAGACATCTATTATAAACCGACTGACTCCCACAGCTACCTGGACTACACCTCCTCCCACCCTGCCCCCTGTAAAAACGCCATCCCATATTCCCAATTCCTTCGTCTCCGCCGCATCTGCTCCCAGGAGGACCAATTCCAACACCGCACAACCCAGATGGCCTCCTTCTTCAAGGACCGCAGATTCCCCCCAGACGTGATCGACGATGCCCTCCACCGCATCTCCTCCACTTCCCGCTCCTCCGCCCTTGAGCCCCGCTCCTCCAACCGCCACCAAGACAGAACCCCACTGGTTCTCACCTACCACCCCACCAACCTGCGCATACAACGTATTATCCGCCGCCATTTCCGCCACCTCCAAACGGACCCCACCACCAAGGATATATTTCCCTCCCCTCCCCTATCAGCGTTCCGCAAGGACCACTCCCTTCGTGACTCCCTTGTCAGATCCACACCCCCCACCAACCCAACCTCCACCCCCGGCACCTTCCCCTGCAACCGCAGGAAATGTAAAACTTGCGCCCACACCTCCACACTCACTTCCCTCCAAGGCCCCAAGGGATCCTTCCATATCCGCCACAAGTTCACCTGTACCTCCACACACATCATCTATTGCATCCGCTGCACCCGATGTGGCCTCCTCTATATTGGTGAGACAGGCCGCTTACTTGCGGAACGCTTCAGAGAACACCTCTGGGCCGCCCGAACCAACCAACCCAATCACCCCGTGGCTCAACACTTTAACTCCCCCTCCCACTCCACCGAGGACATGCAGGTCCTTGGACTCCTCCACCGGCAGAACACAACTACACGACGGCTGGAGGAGGAGCGCCTCATCTTCCGCCTGGGAACCCTCCAACCACAAGGTATGAATTCAGATTTCTCCAGCTTCCTCATTTCCCCTCCCCCCACCTTGTCTCAGTCGGTTCCCTCAACTCAGCACCGCCCTCCTAACCTGCAATCCTCTTCCTGACCTCTCCGCCCCCACCCCACTCCGGCCTATCACCCTCACCTTGACCTCCTTCCACCTATCCCACCTCCATCGCCCCTCCCCCTAGTCCCTCCTCCCTACCTTTTATCTCAGCCGGCTTGGCTCTCTCTCTCTTATTCCTGATGAAGGGCTTATGCTCGAAACGTCGAATTCTCTATTCCTGAGATGCTGCCTAACCTGCTGTGCTTTGACCAGCAACACATTTGCAGCTGTGATCTCCAGCATCTGCAGACCTCATTTTTTACTCAGAAATACTGCTGATCCACTTCCTCATCCAGCTAATAAGATCTCAATACCGTGTCAGACACTAGACCAATGTTAACTCTTTCTCTCCACAGATGCTGCTAGACCTGCTGAGTTTTTCCCAGCAATTTCTGATGTTGTTTCCAATTTCCAGCATCCTCAGTTCTTAGGGTTCTTCCCCTTCCCCCCCTACCCCCACCCCCCCATATAGATTACTAAAAAGCACCTCATACGGCATCCTGCAAACCTTGACCTACCACGGGTTTACTGACCTCCCCAAATAACTCAACACAATTTGCTGGACATGACTTATCCTTTAATCATCTATCTGGCTTTCTCCAATCAGCTCGTACATATTCAGTCATTTTGTCCTAGTAACAGGTTTTACAAACGTCCTCACACCTGACAATAAACAAACTGGGAAATTGTAGGCCAATTATCTCTACTTTCCTTTTTAAGTAATGGAGTGAAATTTTATTAACTTAAATGTAATCAGAATCAAAGATGGAACATGGGGCTCGATGAAAAATGAGAAAAAAGGCAGAGTATGATGAGAAAGGGTACTACTGAAGACAGAGTACTTGCAATGGATCATACATGGATCAGTGACATAATTCCTGTTGGTTTTGATTTACCAAAGTGATCTAGGTGCTAAAGTTAATTTCAAGTTTATGATGTTTGGAGTTGACATAATGTAACATCAAAGCATGCAGTTAACAACACACCAGGACACTGGTCAATCCATCAGTTGGACAGAGAAATAACAAGTGAAGTTTAGCACTGGCAGCTACAAAATACTGAAAGTTGTATACTTAGATTAAGTGTGTTATTAACCAATGATTAGAAAATGAGCTCTTGTGATGCAATGGTAGTGTCCATACCTCTGGCCCAGAAGTTTAAACTCAGAGGTGTATTGTAACAATAAGAATGGGTTTTCTGAAGAATGGTATATTAGGAATGGACAGTAAATGCTGGCCAGTGAAGCCCACATCCCAAGAACGAATAAGAATAAGAACCTACAAAGATCACCAAGAATTACCACGGGGAGACTTAGAATGCGAAAAAAGTGCACATATATATTCAAGAGAATAGAGAGAAAGGCTTTAAGTATGATTCAACTGTAAAAGGCATCAAGCTTTTATGCAACATTAAGGTATCTAAAGTTCCGTCAGCAGGAAAGCTTTATTGAGTCATCCGAGCAATGGAAAAGGCCATTCAGCCCATTGACTTCATGTGACTCTTTGTAGAGTAGTGCATGGCATCTCTACAGTCGTAGAATCTTAACGTACAGATGAGGCCTTTTGGCCCATTAAGTCAGCACTACCAAAGAGTAGACTACGACTAACACTTGTTCCATTTTCACACACTGCCCTTCAATGTTATGACATACCAAGTGTTCATCCAAGTAGTTTTTAAAGTTTGAGAGGTTTCCCGCCTCAGCTACCCTCCCTGGCAGTGCATTCCAGAATCCCAGTGCCATCTAGGTGAAAAACCTTTTCCTCAAATCTACTCTAAACCTGCCTTTCACATTAAAAGTGTTCCCCTTATTCTTGATCTTTCAACAAGTCACTTTCAATTCACCGTGTCCATGCCCCTCATAATCTGATACACCTTAATTAGGCACACGCACCCCCACCCAACACCAACACTCTCTGCTCCAAGGAAAACAACTCAAGCTTTTCCAGTCTTCCTTCATAGCTGAAATGCTCCAGTCTTGCAAGTTTACAACCCTCAGGCGCCTATACAATTTCCTTTCAAAAACATGGATCATATCTGCTTCTAAATCACTGGGAAAAAACAAGTTCCAAGGTAATAGTACATGCTGCGTGAAAAAGTTCATTATCATTTTCCCCTTAGATGTTTTGTCCAAAATCATTCACCTGTGTTGCCTCGACCTTGGACGATCAGTTAATATGAACACCTGGTACAGCTCAGTCAGATTTCCCCTGAATCTTCTTAACTCCAAGAACAATCTCAGTTTGGAAAAGAAATGAAGAAACTTCAATGAAGTATACAATACACTACACAGAATAAATAAGATAAATTAGGAATAGGACTTCAAAGTGATTCTACACCATGAAAACAGAACAGTACATAAATTTAAGTTTTGCAGTTAAATAGATTGTGACAGAGTGAATTATTTTTGTCTAATACTTAGATTTACATTGTCCTCTTTTATTTATCATTGCACATAATGTTAAAAGCTAGCTTCAGTCATAAAACTCAACTTCATGAAATTCCTACAGAACTGAGTATTTATGTAAGATTGGTTTTGAAGGGAGAAGCGCCAAATTATTCAATTCAGTTATGAACATGTAGAATTGTTAAAATGTGACATTTGTTAGCAGATTCGTTTTTAGAAATAACTAGCAGTTGTTCATAGGACATATGAGAAGTATCTGAAGTAGGGACACCCAAACATACTTAGAATTAAAAAAAAAGACAAATTAAGACAGAAAAAATACAAAAGCCTTTTGTTTTTTAAAACCTAAGGAATGATAAACATTTAAGTTAAAAATCACACAACACCAGGTTATAGTCCAACAGATTTATTTGGAAGCACTAGCTTTCGGAGCACTGCTCCTTCATCAGGTGGTTGTGGAGAATGAGATTGTGAGACACAGAATTTATAGCAAAAGTTCACACAGTGTGATGCAACTGAAATTGAAAAAGACATGGCTTGTTTGCTACGTGTCTCGTCTTCTGGAATGACCATAGTGGTTTCAGTTCTTTCAGATGTAAACCCTAGAACCTTTTTTAAAGTAACATTCTCAAGGGAATTTTAACAGTGGATGCCACGTCAGCTCAAATAATGCATTGAAGGTGTGAGGTGCCCTGTGTGAGGCTGTCTGTGCTCCAACGTTCAGACTGATTGTAGTTCTAAAAAAAAAGAATTTACAGAATCTTACATGGATACGACACCATTACACGTGGGGACACCACCCACCATGTACATGGTAGGTATTCATGTGATTCAGCCAATATTGTCTATCTCATACACTGCAGGCAAGGATGTTCTGAGGCATGGTACATTGGCAAGACTGAGCAGAGGCTACGCCAATGGATGAATGGACACTGCACAACAATCATCAAACAGGAGTGTTCCCTCCCAGTCAGAGAACAGTTCCGCGGTCCGGGACATTCGATCTCGGACCTTCTGGTGACCATCCTCCAAGGTGGACTTGGCGACAGGCAACAACACAAAGTGGCTGAGCAGAGGCCGATGGCCAAGTTTGGTACCCATGGGGATGGCCTTAACTGGGACCTTGGATTCATGTCACACTACAGGTAACCCCACTGCATATCTATTTCCCTCTCCCTCTCTCTCTCATACATACACACACACACACAAACCCTCTTTCATACACAAGCTCTCTGAGCTGACATAGCATCTATTGTTAAAGTTAACTTGAGAACGTAACTTTAAGGTTCTATGGTTTACATCTGAAAGAACTGAAACCAACGTGGTCATTCTAAAAGATGAGACACGTAACAAACAATTCAGGTCTTTTTCAACATATAATTTCAGTTACATCACACTGTAAACTTTTGCGATAAATTCTGTGTCTTACAATCTTATTCTCCACAACCACCTGATGAAGGAGCAGCGCTCTGAAAGCTAGTGCTTCCAAATAAACCTGTTGGACGAAAACTTGGTGTTGTGTGATTTTTAAACTGTATATACCCCAGTCCAACATTGGCACCTCCAAATCATTTAAGCAAGTCCTGTAGGTTCATCTCTCTCTCATCAGAGGCTCTGGGTTTGAATCCAATGCCTGTACTTATTGGTCAGAGATGATGAGTTGGTAATTTTTTCCATTCTGTCTGACAGTAAGTGGTAACAGCAAGGGAGTTTTCAGTGAGATTTCCTGCAGGTGACAATGGCAAACCACTGCAGCACTTCTCCCGCAAGAGTGGGGTCAATCTAAAGAATGTCTATGGCCCAACCATTGGAAATGGGGACAAGATAAAAGACAAGCATTTGGAATAACCTGTCAAGAAATGTTGCAGAGAAAAACAGAGATATTCAGAGTGCAAGTGGCTGCTAAACTGGTGGAGTCAGAGTCAGGGAACTGTCAAATTAACACGGTGCACCAAATGGGTTTTTCTCATCTTTAAATATCCTCTCCCGAAACTGTGGTCAGAGTGGTTTTTGCACCACTGAGAACAAGATAAGATTGCTTGAGCTCATGTAATATCCTGAAAGTGGTGGAGAGCAATCTGCAGTCAAGTGCAAACTGGAGTCTAGCCCAGGTTTGGGAGGTGAAAGAACAATGCTTTAATTGATTGCAGCGTCCCTTTCGTTTTGGCACCATTCGTATAATGTCAGTGGGAGAAACTTAATTTGTTTTCAAAAGTGGTTCAATGACACTGAATCATAGTAACTAGAGTCAAACAAAGGGCAACAGATTTAGTCATGGTCCTCATTACAGTAATCAGTATCATTTACCAGCAGTGTTACGAGACTGAGCTGTAATTATGGTGAATTTTACCCCCACACCCCCACCCCCACACACCCTCCCCCTAAAATGAAATAATACATGATGTGTAATTTTGGTAATGAGAAAGATGGAAGTTGCTATCAAATATTGACTGCCAAATTTTACAATTACATCTATTAAACATAAAAAATTGAATATTTTACACATTTCCTGTACACAAAAGCTTACTTCACATTTGCACATTTTGGAGCATTTTCGCATTCAACATTTCACATGATGAATTCCTGCACACATCAACAGTGGAAACAGTCTGGGTGAATTGTAAGCTCAGTAATTTCATACTCCAAACAACACTAGTGCTGTGATGCTTCTGTTTTGTCCCCCTTCAGCCTACACTCCTGAGAAATCCTTAATGCTATATTGCTGCTTCCTGAACTGATATAGACTGTGCTGTTAACTAAAAATATTATCAAGTTAATTCATAACAACCTAGCATGTGACTTAAAAATGAAAACTAAATTGTATCTACGCATCCTAATTATTTTCCCTCTGTTACATTTGCAATCTCCACATGGTCTTCTCGACCCCCCCCACATGCACCTCTCTTAGCATCACCACAGATATTTGATCTCAGGTTTGGCATCTGTCAAACACCTTCCTGTCTCCCAGAATAAGCAGCAGCTTGTGTACTTTGTTTCAATTCCATTTAACTGCCTCATGATGAATGCTGTTGACAATGAATGGCACTCATCTAGAAAAGTGGACAGTACTCTATCACATTCTTCTAGATGGTGAAAAGGCATTGAGATGATAGGATCTACTGAGTGCAGAATACTCATACTCTAACCTGCTCTTGTAGCACAGTATTTATGTGGCTGGTGAAATTAAGTCCCAGTATGTGCATCATGGGAAATTCAGTGATGATAATCCCATTAAGTGTCAAGTAGGGTTGGTTAGATTCTTTGTCGGAGATGGTCACTTCCTGGCACTTATGGGCATAAATATGATTTGACATTTAATAGTACAAAGCTGAATGTTGTTCAAGTCTTGCTTAAATCGCAAACTTCCGACCTTTTATCAGGAGTCCACATGTAGTAACCTGACATATAGTTCAGTCCCATCTTTCCCTGCAATTGCAAACCTACCTACTTCAGAGTTAAACCAAGATTAACTATCAGTAACTTTCTGTACACTGTTATAGATTAGATTAGATTCCCTACAGTGTGGAAATAAACCCTTCAGCCCAAGTCCACACCGTCCCTCCGAACAGTAACCCATCCAGACTCATTTCCATCTGACTAATGCACCTAACAGTATGGGCAATTTAGCATGGCCAATTCACCTGATCTGCACATCTTTGGACTATGGGAGGAAACTGGAGCACCCGTAAGAAACCGACGCAGGCACAGGGAGAACGTACAGACACCACATAGACACAGTCATCCAAGGCTGAAATCAAACCCAGGTCCCTGGCGCTGAGAGGCTGCAGTGCTAACCACTGAGCCACCGGATAGATAATGCTTCTTTCTCATGAGTGTCTCTCTATTTCAATTTCATTTCACTGCAGCACTTACAGTAATTGATCATTTTATTGATGATATCTGGATCGATTAAGTCTTAAAGATTTAATTAAAGTATGTTGCTCCAGTAAAAGTTGCTCCAGGACTTCAATGTGCATCTGTGTTTACCATCTAGCACTAGTTATAAGCAACTTGTTTCAATAAAGCATGGAAATGCAGCTTAAGCGATTCAGAGTTTACTGCGCAGCCTTTGAAACATTCTTCTTGCTTCTTAATCTTGTACACTTTGAAGTCAGTCAGCACAGACATCAGGCACACAATTAGTAGTCTGCACAAGATGCATGTTTACAGAGTGAATGCTTGTGCCACCTTAACACAGTGACAATTCATTTTTTTGGATTGCATTGATTTCAATGGGTTTAAGAAGCTTACTGTAATCCTTCGAGCTTCTAAACCCACATCTATAATCATGCTTTGAATGAGATTGCACATATCAATCATTGACAATGATGTGATGAGTGTGCAGCCTTTTTGCCTATGCTACTGCAGTAATGATAATATAATTCTCTACCTGACAGTAACAAACATTCATTTTCTCCACTGTCCAAATGTTAGAGTAGAAGCCAGACTCAGTGAAGAGTATCCAGCACCCAGTTATCTTGCATTATAACCAACCCGATTCACTGTCATTCAGTTAATTAAATTCTGATAACAACTTGCATTTGAGCAGTGCTTCTGACACAGAAAACCATTCCAAACTACTTCACAGAGATATAATGAAAACAATAAGTATGCCAAAAGAAAGATTAGGGTAATAAAACAGTAGGCCTAACACTTGATCAATGAGATGGGCTTTAAAGGACAGAGGAGGGGCACGGTGATTTAGGTCAGATCAGGAGCCTGGGCCTAGGCAACAGAAGGCACTAACTCCAATATTGCAATAACCACAAGGTGTACAAGAGGCCAGAGAGAGAGCTTAAGTGTGAGTTGAATAATCAGTCAAGATAACAGATTGGGAAACTGTAAGGCCATCAGGAGGGATGTTAGGAAGGACTTCTACTCATAAAAGGTGATAGGTGTTTAGAATCTTCGTTCACAAATGGCAGTGGATGCTGGATCAGTTGTTAATTTTAAGTCTGGGATGGATAATTTTTTGTTCAGCAAAGGTATTAAGGGATATGGGTTAAAGGCAGGTATATGGAGGATGGCCACAGATCAGCTATGATCTCACTGAATTGCAGAGTAAGTTGGAGGAGCTGAATGGCCTACTCCTGTTCTGATGTTCCTAAAATATTAATGTTGGTCAGCAAATCAATACCAGTATTTTCCAAGCCACAATGTTTTATGGACAAACTCCCAAGGATGACTGTTGATTCACCTTGGAATAAGAACTGGACTGATATCTGTTAAAATGCAGGATTAAGAGTTATGGAGATAGTCAACTACTCGGCTTGTGTCCTTGTATTCAGGGCAGGTATAGAAGGGATACAGTATTTCCTGCACTAAAGGATCAACAGTTAGCCTGGAGGAACATCTAATTTAGAATAATAACACACAGGCAAGCTTGAGCAGCCAGAAGCCTTTTTCACCAAGAGTCACGGAGTCATTGAGATGTACAGCAGGGAAACAGACCCTTCGATACAACATGTCCGTGCCGACCAGGTATCCTAAATTAATCTAGTCCCATTTGCCAGCATTTAGCCTATTTCCCTCTAAACCTTCCCTAGTCATATACCCATCAAGGTGCCTTTTAAATGTTGGGGTTTTCTTAAAATTCCACTGAGAGATTGGAAATGGAACAATAAACACAAGAAGAAATCTTCGGGTTTACAAGTATTTGACTGGCCAACTATTTGGAACAATTTCCAAAGGTGTTGGATGAATGCTAATTCTGACCAGCTTCACCTTCATTGTGTGGCTGTTCCATATCGTAATGTAGATGGAATCCTAGCCAACATTTCCAGCTGGCTCACTTTGCAGATGAAAGCAGGCTTCGGTAAAATGGCAAAACAGGCAGAGACAACCAGGGTGGGGGTGTAAAACAGGCAGCGAATTCTTCATCAGCCATACGATATTCCTGCCCGGGAGCACAGGCAGAACTCAATCTTCTTGATATAGGGCCCGCCCATAGGTCAGACTACTGATGGGAAACCACGTGTTGGGAGGTGCAAATAAGGGCCTCAAGCACTTAAGGTGACCAGCAGTACGACTTCCTCACAATGCAGCAGACAACCTGCTACTCAGCACAGCTGACCAGAAACCATCAATTCCCCATTGCTACAGTGGCATTGGGAACTGGTGGCTGCTGGTGCTTCAGGGACTTTTCCCAAAGATACATCCAGTATTGTCGCTGGGGCTGGAGGAGGCTGACCAAGGGGCTTTCAGCCACCCCCTCCTTCCTGATGTGCTGGGTCCCTTGATCATACACAAAATGCCTGACAGCAAGTGACTCTCACCCCCATCCCCTCTGTAGGCCACTGCAATTCCCTACATAGCTTGCATTGGGGAAGCACATGAAAGAGTGAAAGTTCCACACATTATCCCTGATCCTCCACTAAACACCGGTGTCTTCCACACTAGATGGCATGATATGAAGTTAACATCCCATCGCAGACTGTCAGGTTCCCTGCATCGCATCTTTCCCACCTCCAACATAACCACAAGCAAAGGTTTCCCTGCCTCTGGGAGACTGGTGCATAGATCACCCTGTAGTTATGAGAACCCAATTGCCATGTCTCTCACCACAACGGGCTGGGTGAAATTCCACCCCACAGTCCTCCATGTGATTCCAAAATATTCTTGTCATTGGATGGTATTTACAATGAAAAATCATGCTCCAGATTAATCAAACATTACTGTAAATATATACATTATGAAAATAACTGAGAAAACACAAGCTCCACTTTATTGTCGTTCAACAGCACCTCATTGCCAGGTTTCTCAGGTTATTGTAAAGATGTTCCTGAACTGAGATTAGCCTTCGGGTGCTGGCTTACACCCTGGAAAAACAAGGGTCAGGGGTCCTTCTGATTTGTTTGGTTTTTGCATGAGGCTGGGAAACAATGTCAAGTTTAACAATCCATTCAGTGACTTGAGCCAACACAGTGTGAATGGTTGCTATATCAGCAAAAGTAGATGCCCCAGGGATGAAGTCTAGTTTGTGGCTGATAGGTCTGAATGAGATGGTCACTTCAGCTGTTCCTTGTGTTCCATTTGTAGAGCAGGTCACCACGTGTTCTCTGGTCCAACCTCCAGACGGTTGCTCTAGTTATCTCTGGAGTTTGTAACCTGGGAATGTGTGTGTAATGTAGGTAGTTATTTCCCAGTTACCACAAATATTGCTGTAACACTGACTTTTCCTGCCACATGGCAAGATCCATCTGACCTTTTCATAGAAAATATTATTGTATTTCCTTGTTCCAACAAAGCAACCATTCCTTTGTACAAAGGCTTTCTCCTCATAGTTGGCAATTGTTTTTGTAGTCAAAACATATCTTGAAACAGAAGCAAAATTGGAAATATGATATCAGTTGGTAAAGAAGAGATCATTCATCATGTCAGTGAACACAAGGGAGATTGATCCATCCGGGAGCTTAAGATGACAATCCAAATTCAAGATTCATAGAATGATCATTAGCCTTTCGTCACTCCAGACTTACTGTTACAATTTAGGACACTGTGATTTTCAACTGAATCATTCTCTTGTAACTCATCAGAAAATGTCAATCATCATCTTTGATACAGGAATGCTGTTCACAGTGACATGCAGTCAAGTTAAAAACTGAACATTATTGCAATACTAATCACATGCCAGGATAACATTTCAATTCTAACCACATAGTTGGATTGAGATGATCTGCCAAGCATTATGAGAGGTGCCATTAAAGCCAATATCTTCATCAAATGAAGAACTGCATTCACTGATTCATCATGTTGCTTAAATATTTGTTAAGTAAATTTCAAATATTGTCTGGTCTATTATTTGGCAGGAAAGGTAACGTTGTCATCATCTTACCAGACCAATAAGAGAGAGATGATTGGCAGTGATTAATTTAAGGGTCAACATACCTCAAGCAAAGGGAGAGATTGAGAAGGAAAGACCTTCACAGTAACCTCAGCTGGTGTGGGAATTGAACCCTTACTCTTGGTATGATTTGACATCACAAACCAGCCATCCAACCAACTAAGCTAACCATGTCACCAGCCAGCTTAAATGCACATCATGCAACTGAAGATCAATGATTGAGAATTATAGCTGTATGTACCCTGTGATTATTTTATTCACTTATTTCCATATAAAATTACATAAAATATAAAAATTTTCAAAACTAAAGATTCTTGTATTGCCACAATTACTAGTCGGAGAGAATGATTACATCAATGTGTGACATTTAAAACAACCAAGGGGCAGTTTTCCAAGTTACCGTCCAGCTAGGAGACTGACATTGTGGATTGATCACCTACATTATAAACCGCCAGATTTGCATTTCAATTGATTTTAACATTGCAAGGCTGAGGGGCCTCTATTTTTCAGGTTGAAGGATGAGGATGAGGACAATAAACCTTCCCTAGCTTTCCACCCACCATCCAACTCTCTGCTCATGTTCTGACACTGCCCCACGAATGTACCTTCATCCCAAAATAATATTCTTCTGGAGTAACGTGAATATTTCTTTCTCCAGTATCAGGCCTCCCAATGCCAGCTGGTTGGGCCTGCCAAATTCCAAATCAAATCAGGGAATTTGTATTAAACCTTCAAGAACTGGTGCATGACTCCCCAGGTTCACCTCCCTGGTAACTCTACGGTCAGCAATCATCCCATTACTCTGGACTGTTTCAGTGAGAACCGAAAATGTGTTGCTGGAAAAGCACAGCAGGTCAGGCAGCATCCAAGGAGCAGGAGAATCGACGTCTCAGACATGAGCCCTTCTTCAGGAAAGGGCTCACTGTTTCAGTGAGAAAGTGCTTACACTTCTCAAACAGCTTCACAACCACCAGACATTGATAATACTTCACAGGCAATGACATACTTTTCAAACATAGTCACCACTGTAATGTAGGAAACATGACAGCCAATTTGTACACAGAAAGCTCCCAGAAACCGCAATATCATAAAGACGAGGTCATCTGTTTCTGTAACTTTGCATAAGAGCTACATTTTGGTCAGGGCTTTAAGATCGAGTTAATTATGTTTGTTCTTTATTTAACGTTGAGAAGAAACAGGTGGTGGCTATTAACTGTCTGAGCATAGAGACAAGGAGCAGGGATTTAGCTCCTTCCTGCTTTGCCTCCACCCCCTCCTTCATTGTAGGCTTTGCTTGTCAATATTTGATTGGCTACACAGGTAATTACTAGTGGTAGTTAAAAGGAAAAGTAACATACACATGGAGCAGGGCACTTGTGGTGCAGTGATAGTGTCCATATCTCTGAGCGTGGAGGCCTGGGTTCAAGTTCCACCTATTCCAGAGGCATGTCATAATGTCTCTGAAAAGTTGACTGAAAGTAAAATATAGGGAGCCTCATGTGATTCTTGTGGTGCAGGGGTAGTGCCCCTACCTCTGAGCCACAGTGGCCCAGGTTCACATTTATGATGGACTAGCCCAGACCACTCAAAACATTCTTAAGCAGCAGCCCAGACTATAACTTTGCAATTTGTTTCACTAAGTGTACAGTGAAAATTACCTGGAGTAAGTTAGCGAGGTTGACTACCAAGTTTAAAACAGACAAAACATTTATTCACAAAATTACACAATGAAACAGAAAGAACAGAATAAAGATTCCATACAGAACTCAGTCTATCCAAACTAGACTTAAATATGCTGTTCTGAATCTAGACAGCAGTCCAAATAAGCAAACCCTTTTAAAATGCAGAACAAGAAAGGGTCAGATGCTTACAGGTTGAAGTTAAAAGGGCAGAAAAGAGAGTTTCCACACAGCTCACTGTTGAACTCCCAACCACTTCTGGACTGAACTAAACTGCTCAGCTAGAGAGCTGACCACACCCCTTTCTTTATACAGGTCACCTCTAAAACATGACCACTTTGGCCTGCAATCTCATCTGTTTATATATAAACAAAAGGCCTCTCAAAATCCTTTTCACCTTTGTACCAAACCCAGCCGGATTTTTTACCTCTAAAAAAATCAAGGTCAAAGTCTCCTTCAGCCAAGGAAAGTTTTTAGGGAAAAAAAGGACTAGCTTTGTGACATGTTCCACCTGCTCCAAAGGCGTCCAATAACGTCTCTGAACAGGTTGATCAAATAATTTCCATTTACAGGGAGCTTAATATTTCAAATGGCAGCGAAGTTGTGTCCCTAGTTGAAATTTGACCTTGTAATTGATGCATTGGGAAGTGAAGTTGCGGTAAAGTGATGTGTACAGAGGGATGCCTGGGTTCAAGTTCCACCTGTCCCAGAGGAGTGCAAGAAAATCTCTGAACAGGTTCATTAGAAAATATAAAAATGTCATACATAGGGGATAAGGACTCTGACAGTGTAGTGATAGTGTCCCTACCTCTGAGTCATGAAGTTCTAGTTTTAAGTCCCAAATGCTCCACAGCAACAGTCGCAACTGTATCACAGCGTGTTGGCACAGGGAGATGAAGAACATCCATATATAGGGAGCACATGTAACGTTGGTGGGGAATGAAGGTGGGGGGGGGCAGATTGAGGAGATCAATAACCTCTCCCTGCAAAAAAAATGTTTATCTCGGTTTCAACCTCCTCGACAGCTTTGGATTCTATTCGCAAGGGTATCAGAGGTACCATGGGATCTTGTACATACGGCAGTGCAGACTAAGCATCAGTTTAACATCTCATTCAAAAAATAGTACAGCACTGGCCTGGAATCTCAGTCTCAAGTACATTGCTCAGTGGAGCTGGAACTTGCAACTTGCTGACTTCAAGGTGACAGTGATATGACTGAATGACTGTATGAATTTAAAAGCGAGCCACTGCATAAGAAAATAAGAAACAGGAACAAGATGAGGGCATAAATGCTCTTAACACTACTTCAGGATTTAATAAGATCATGGATTTTTCCAGAAGACTCAATTCACAATCTTCTGAGTAACGAAATTTCATCCCAGTCCTAAGTAGTTAACGGCTTATCCTAAGACTCAAAACACTTCATTTCAGCCTCTCAGCTCAGTCCTGTCAAGCCGTCAATGAATCTTATACATTTCAATCAGATCATCTGTCATCTTCTGAACTTCAACAAAAAATGTTTCCAGCATCTGCAGTCCTTGATTTTTCGCTTCCAATAGGAATCCTGCCTGATACCAGAATCAGAGCTGAAAATGTGTTGCTGGTTAAAGCACAGCAGGTCAGGCAGCATCCAAGGAACAGGAAATTCAACGTTTCGGACCAGAGTCTGGCACACACTCCTCATTCCTGATGAAGGGCTCTGGCCCGAAACGTCGAATTTCCTGTTCCTTGGATGCTGCCTGACCTGCTGTGCTTTAACCAGCAACACATTTTCAGCTCTGATCTCCAGCATCTGCAGACCTCACTTTTTACTCGAAGATGATACCAGAATCAACCTTGCTAACCCAGCTGAATGTCTTCTGCTTCTTCAGGTGCTTCCTGAGGGACACTGTTTAGCTCAGTTGGCTGGATGGTTGGCTTGCAAAGCAGTGTGATGCTTATGGCATGGGTTCAATTCATGCACCAGCTGAAGTTACCATGAAAGACTCTCCTCAACCTCTCCTCTCACCTGGTGTATGGTGGCCCTCAGGTTAAATCAGATTCTCAAATGTCAAAGCAGCACTACGGTCTGGTAAGATTATGGCGACTTGTCTGCCTGAAGGCAGGTCCTGAACCGAACAGGAATCGAATCCTGTGTTGTTGGCACCAATATGATTCACACCAGCAAGCCAGCCAATGGAGCTAAGCGACTCCCCGGGACTTCAGATTGCTATGGCAACACACAATTTTGCATACATGTCCAAAACAATGAACGGTGATGAAGAAGTTCCAACTTTCTTTTCATTACATGGCTGACCAGGCTCATCTCCTATTCATACTGCCTGCAATTGCCATGTGTTGGAAGGATTGACACATTAATCTGCAACTTTTTTTGACTGCATTATCACATTCATTCCTTAGCCATCATGATCTGGTATTGGATGCAACCAGAACATCTGGCTCAAACAGAAACATCACGGCTATGCCACAATATTTCTGCAGTCCTTCTTAGCAAAGTACTGTACATTTTTCCTCAATGAAAAAACTGGCCAAGTTTCTCTAAACCTACATATAAATGCAGCAAGGGTCTCCTTCTCTTCCCAAGGTTAATATGCTATTTATGTTCCTAATGTCTTGCTGCAACTTCATGCTACATTTGCGATTCATGTGTGGCTCCCCCAGAATACAGCATTTACTAATCTCACATCTGTTAACAAGTTTTTGTTTCCTTTCGAAGTAAGTGATTACATTTTGCCACACTGTACACTGTTTGTCACCTTTTGCCCTTGCACTTAATGTGTCTACACTTTTTTGCAGTGTCTAAGCACCTCCTCACAGCTTACTTTCCCACCAAAGTTTGTATTAACAAACTTGGATAAATACTGTGGTGCCTCCATCGCGGTTACTGTAAATGGATTACTAATAACTGAGCTCCTAACTACTCACCTTTTTGTTCCATTAGTGCATCCTACTTCCTGAAAATTTATTCTTACTTTCCGTTTAAGCCTCATGCCATGCAAATAAAATACTTCCAATCCCACAAGGTTAAAAGTCTGTGCAGCAACTCTTGTGTGGCATCTCATTAAAAACCTTTTGGAAACCTCAATATACCATATCCACTGTTTCCTGTCAACTATTTTATGAGTTACGCTCTCAAAAACCTCCATAGATTTGATTAACACAATTTCCTTTCAATAAACCAATTGGCTCTGCTAAACATATCGTGATCTTTCATCGCTGGGTCACAATCCTGGAACTCCCTCTCTGAGTCTCTCATATGTTGCCACCTACCACTTGAGAACGTAACTTTTAAAAATAAGTTTGGGGATTTACATCTGAATGGTCATTCTAAAAGATGAGACACATAACAAACAATCCAGGTCTTTCTCAATATATAATTTCAGTTGCATCACACTGTAAACTTTTGCTATAAATTCTGTGTCTTACGATCTTATACTCCACAACCACCTGATGAAGAAGCAGTCTCTGAAAGCTAGTGCTTCCAAATAAACCTGTTGGACTATAACCTGGTGTTGTGTGATTTAACTTTGTACACCACAGTCCAACACCAGGACCTCCAAATCATCACATAAATGAACAAATATGACCTTTTTTAAAAACCAGTAAAAGAGTTAATAATCACCAGACCATTTTCATTTGTGATTTTAACAATCGTCAATATAAACTCCAAAAGCCAAGCATGTTTTAGAAAAAAATACATTTTAGATGCCATTATAACTAATGTCAGAAGACTTAGTAGTAAACTTGCGTCTGGGTCAGAAGAGGATCTGGATCAAAATCTCACTCCAGGGATTGGAGCACTTCATTGCAGTCTTGAGAATCATAATATTTTGGTGGCACGGAACTTCAAACAAGATATGATGCTGAGGTCTGTTAAAATTCTCTAACTTCAAGACCAAACAGCTGCTTCAAATGTCTTGGTCACACTTTCCTCCTTCAACTGATAATGCCAATAATGGATCAACTCATTCCAAATTTCAGTACAATGTGTGAGACTTTCATATATCTATTTCCCTTCAAAGTAGTTAACTGCTGGTGAACTGAGCAACTATGTCAGGAATGCAGACATTTCTTTCTTCATATCCAAGTAACTGTACAACATGTCTAAATGATGGTTTTCATCACATGTTAATGTTGAGGCTCATTACTATCTTAAGCTAAAGTATCATAAAGGCATTTCATTATCAGCGCTGAGAGTTTAAAATGCCATTTGAATGAGGTATATGAAATGCTGAACCACCAACAATCCATTTCAGTTTGTGGGGTTAACGTGAGTTTACCAAAGGAACAGCACAATGTAAGTTTATGGAACAACCACTCACACAAGGATATTTGGCAAAGATGTATCTTTGCTAATCCTTCACAGTTCAGTAAATTTCCTCAATTGGGGCAGCACGGTGGCTCAGTGGTTAGCTCTGTTGCCTCACAGCACAAGGGACCCAGGTTCAATTCCAGCCTTGGGTGACTGTCTGTGTGAAGTCTGCATGTTCTCCCCGTGTCTGCGTGGGTTTCCTCCCACAGTCCAAAGGTGTCCAGGTCAGGTGAATTGGCCATGCTAAATTGCCCATAGTGTTAGGTGCATTAGTCAGAGGGAAATGGATCTGGGTGGGTTACTCTTCGGAGGGTCAGTGTGGACTTGTTGGGTCAAAGGGCCTGTTTCCACACTATAGGGAGCCTAATCTAAAAAGGTTCTGCAAACTATTGTGTTGCCTGTTGGCCACTTTTGTATCTCACTGATTGAGAAATATTATAGCAAAGAAATACATTGTGTTAACTGATTAGATTCCCTACAGTGTGGAAACAGATCCTTCAGCCCAACCAGTCCACACTAACCCTCTGAAGAGTAACCCACCCAGACCCATTTCCCTCTGACTAATGCACCTAACACTATGGGCAAATTAACATAGCCAATTCACCTAACCTGCATATCTTTGGACTGTGGGAGGAAACCAGAGCAAACCCACACAGAACATGCAAGCTCCACACAGACAGTTGCCCGAGGCTGGAATCTAACCTGGGACCCTGGTGCTGTGAGGCAGCAGTGCTAACCACTGAGCCACCGTGATATTTGCAGTTTGCAAAGTACACAATAGACTTAATACTTCCTGTGCATTGCAGCATTTTAAAAGAACTCAGGCACAAAATTTTCTACAAAGATTGCTGTGCTTTTGCAGGTTTGAAAACCAATAATTGTTCAGTAAAACAAATGAAAAGTGCACCCAGAAGTATCGCAGTACTGATTCTTAAAACGTTGCAAGAAAAGCCAGCAATTTAGCTTCACAGGACAGCATTGGATATGATTAATCAAAAGACAGAGGTCACTTCACACATCTCTTGTCATTGCTACTATATCTTCTCCAGTGATGGGAGCAGAGTTTTATCAGTTCATGAAGGAAATTGTAATTCCACGCTGATGTATAGAGACACACTTTTAGTACGGCTCTGAAAACCAAACAGAATGGAGATGTTTCTTTAGCACAGCTCTGTCTCTCCTTTTGTTCTATTCCATTTTCCTCTAATCTCTGGAGTTACATTTCAGGCAGATGTTGGAACCAGCAGTTATTTTTAGTTTGCAGGATTTATTTTAATACTGATTTTACTTTGTTCCTTGTTTATAAAGTGTATCTGTCTGATGCTGTGAAATAACCTTTGATCTCTTTTCTCCATTATTTTTCTCATCTGGAAAGGATCTAAATATAGACAGAGTGATTTACTGATAAGGTTTCATTGGTGTTTTGCCTTGATTTGCTGCTCTAAATAACTAATACCTGTTGTGACAAGTGCTTCCAAATTAATAGCAGAGGATGGGAAAACTAAAGCTGACCGCCTACCTGTCTCTCTCATGGGCTGTTTCCTACCAAGGCCAGTTATAATTTGGAAAAATTCAAGTCAGAAATAGCTGGAATATCTTGGATATTTACAATGCTCATTTATTTTTGCTATAATGACAAACCTGATGCCTAAGCTATGATCAAACTGAGTGATTTAATGCTCCATGACACATTTTACGTACACAGCAGCATGTTTTTCATGTCATTCGATGACGAAGTGTGTTAGAATTGTCACACCATTTCACTCGCCATGATGCATTTGTCAATAGTACCTGTGTTCGAAGTCTTAAGAGGAGATGGTGACAGGTTTAAAATATGTCTGATAAACACATGGCTTCATTTGTTATGAGAAGCACCCTTGGGTCACAAACAGACCATTTTGCAATTATAGTCATGTCATTTTTGTTTTATTCACTTGAAGGATGTGGGCTTTGCTAGCCGGGAAAGTGTTGAGCTGCCTCCTTGAACTGTTGCAGTCCACATGTGGTGGGTTGACCCAATATGGCATTAGGGATGGAATTCCAGGATTTTGACCCAGTGTCAGTGACACATTTCCAAGACAGGATGGTGTCCGGCTTGGCGGGGAACTTGCAGGTGGTGGTGTTCCCACCAATGTATCTGCTGCCATGAAGTTTCCACTTCCCAACGTCTCACCAACGTTCCCAACAGAAATAGGGGCAGAGTTTCCCACATTCGTAAATATGAGTGAGAAGCGACCAGCTGGGGTGGTGGAGAAAATCTGCCCCATATGTACATTCCTGAACAGAGGAAAATATATCCAAGGAGAAAGTGAGGTCTGCAGATGCTGGAGATCAGAGCTGAAAATGTGTTGCTGGAAAAACGCAGCAGGTCAGGCGGCATCCAAGGAACAGGAGATTCGACGTTTCGGGCATAAGCCCTTCTTCAGGAATGCTATCCAATACATGAACAATGTACAATGACATTGTTTGTATAAAATATAATAATAATTGTTTCATATAATAATAATGTATAATAAAATAAGTGATCAATTTTGTAGCATCACTGTGTCACATTCACCATGATCTTATTGATAAGTTTAGCATCCTCAAGAAACACAATGGCTTGCTGACACTTCTATTTCTTATGAAGCTGATAACAAGTATAAGAAATGTAACATATCAACGGTTATGGCTGTGTAGGGAGGTCAGCTAAGACCATCAGTTTAGTGCATGATAGATAGGTCTCATATCGCAGGAAAATGCCATTTTTTTCCTATACTATTGAATTTAAATGTATGATTGATGAATAACAGGCTTAGTTTTGTGTCCCTACCATCCCTATTATTAAACTCAAATGCGTGCCTCACATAATTTTGTACATTGGGTTATAACAACATGAACTCGCAAGTATTCCAGTTGCTGAGAGATATAATGTTTAAGTGGATGGCCAGTAGGTCAATGTCACCAGAAGAGATATTGGCAAGGGGGGGCGTCTTGACAAGGTTTTCCTCAGCAACCCAGCCTCTAGTGGGATCTTACTCTGCACAAGAACGCAGATGGAAATTTTAAAGATGCCGTCCCTCTAGCTTCAGATGTGCTTGTCACCAGCTCAGCCTGATAGAGAGGCTACTGTCGCTTCCCCATGTGGGCCTCAGATCAAAGTCACAGGCTCAGACTAGATTGAAGCCTCAGCTGTTGACATAAAGGAGCCTCCTGCATTTCCCCATGTGCCTGCTCCAGAGACCAGGTTCAAACTCCAACCAGTTGCAAAGCAGTAGGAGTGAATCCAGAGATAAACGAACTGACTGGAGGGTCCGAGCCAGTGCACTTCGGTTTTGTTGATAGTGCTGGAGGAAAGTGGATGGAAATGAATAATTCCCTCATGCGGTTCTCCACAAT
The DNA here is from genome assembly GCF_020745735.1 of Hemiscyllium ocellatum. Lineage (NCBI taxonomy): Eukaryota > Metazoa > Chordata > Chondrichthyes > Orectolobiformes > Hemiscylliidae > Hemiscyllium > Hemiscyllium ocellatum. The sequence continues at coordinate 25,114,839 of NC_083424.1, read as the reverse complement.
CTAATGGGATAAATCCTTTGCACAGAACTAAGCACCTCCCTGACGCTTGTACATTTACAATTTTTTAAGCACCAGGTGAGAATGGCACCCTGGTCCAGCTCCATGCCATGGGTGACAAACACTTCCTCCTAGGTGCCAGGGTATAGTGCAACCTTTGAGGACAAACTATGAAACACCACAGCCGTTTTAACTGCAGGGTTCAAACCAATCTCGTTATCTCTCAAAACAAACACACACTTTCTTTGGGACTTTCAACTTCAAATATCAAAACACAAGAGAAACCAAAAGTGGAACGAATTTTCCTATTCACGTCATTGCTCTCCAACCTCAAAGACTGAATACGTTCAGATGGTTTAAAACAAATTGCTGTTTTCATTAAGCCTCAATTACCCCTCTCCAGCCATTTCTTAAGGAAAAACTTGCCTTGAGAAGCAGTCTTTGCAGTGACTGAGAAAGCTAAACCCCAGCAGTACGCTCCCTCTGCTGCTCTGTCATACAAATACACATCCTTCAGGCTATCCCACATCAACCCACTCATTCTTCCTCACTTCTTTGATTGTAACCTCTTGTCTTGACCCATTTCTGAAAGCTCTCATTTCGAATCGAAATCATTTCCTGCTTATTTCCACCAGTCCCCACGTCGCCAATGTGAGTAATCGGTTTCATTCATCTCCGTCCACAATGTTGCAACCCTCGCTGTTTTCCCACAACACAGCCCCGCAGCAAAAGATACTCTGACAGGAGCCGTTGTTTCCTTATCTGATGCCTCATTTATAAGGTTGAGCCCCACAGAGATCTCATTCAGATGGCGTAAGGAAGTCCCAACCCTCCATCTCATTCCCTAGGGCTGACACGACCACGAGCCCTGATCCTGCAGCAGTATCCGAAACTCCTTTCTGACACATGCGCTGATATTCTGGTGACCTCTAACATACAATCCCAGCAGGATGTTTTCTACATTTGCACGCAAGTGTTCTGTTTAAAGTCACCAGTCCTGCGTGGGCTGAACAGCTCGGAGACTGGGTGAGGGATGAAATGCATCAACACTCGTGTACATTGGGTCTTGAGTCGAGTCTTTTCCCAGTCTCTCACTCCCAATGTGCCATCATCTCAAATAACTTCACCCCATTTAGGGAGGGCGCCAAATGAAATATTATAGAGAGTAGGTTTTTTCTTTTGAACTTTTGATGTGCGAAATCAAAACAACAGAAAATGCCGGAAAGCAGTGTTGGTGTCTGCAGGGGATAGAAAGGCAGGTTCATATTTCAGAGAGCATCGGGAGATTCCTGTCTAATCAAGGAAGTGTGGAAATGTGGAATGTCTGCAGGTGAATTGAATCAGTGATATGTTTCCTTACTCTTGGCACTTTACCCAGCAATATGAAACCGTGGCAAAATTTGTTTAAAGAATGACCATGAATCTGTCCAATCAAGTTGAAACACAAACACCGTCTAAGCCTTCACTCACTAATTTGAATATTATCTTTAGGATTAACCATGTTTCTCTATCTGTGAATTACATCTTCACCAACTAGTCATTCAGGAGGCAATTCTTGCTCCACTGCATACAGTTAAAATGAACTAAGCTATGACATGCTTCAGCTAATCTCAATGCTGGTCATGCAATCAATCCTAATAGAGGTATTATCTGTCTGAAAATCGATGAATTCAGGCAATGTGCAGTGCTTTCAGTTTTGTTCTGGATCTATTCTGTGTGCAGGATAATAAAACACAGATCAAAGTCAAAAACACTGTACAGTAACTAGATCAATTTTTTTTCATTCCTCAAAAAAATTTGTTTAAAGAGTGGGCGGCACAGTGGTTAGCACTGCTGCCTCACAGCGCCAGAGACTTGGGTTCGATTCCCGCCTCAGGGGACTGACTGTGTGGAGTTTGCACATTCCCCCCATGTGGGTTTCCTCTGGGTGTTCCGGTTTCCTCCCACAGTCCAAAAATGTGCAGGCTAAATTGCCCGTAGTGTTAGGTGGGGAATGGGTGGGTTTCGCTTCGGCGGGTTGTTGTGGACTTGTTGGACCACACTGTAAGTAATCTAATCTAATCTAAGTGAAGTTACTTGAATTCATATGTTCAGATTAGCTGAAAGTGGTTCACAATGATCAGTTTCTTTATAAATCACTGACTGACATGCCGTAGTTAACTGTTGAACAGCAGAGTCCTACTAATATAAGGATTAATGACGGTCCTCTTATGGTAGTGTACCCACTCGTGGACTGAGAGGCCTGGGTTCAAGTCCCACGAGCTCCAGGGGTGTGTCATAACATCTCTGAACAAGCTGATTAGAAAAATATATGATGTGACATCTCCCAGTGAGCAAGTTAAGTGGAGGACTCATCAAAGACTGTTGAACATTTAACTTATTCCTTTATCTTCCCAGTTTAAATTAAGAAAGACTTTAATGTTTAATATTTAGATTAGATTACTTACAGTGTGGAAACAGGCCCTTTGGCCCAACAAGTCCACACCGACCCGCCGAAGCGCAACCCACCCATACCCCTACATATACCCCTTACCTAACACTACGGGCAATTTAGCATGGCCAATTCACCTGACCCGCACATCTTTGGAATGTGGGAGGAAACCGGAGCACCCGGAGGAAACCCACGCAGACACGGGGAGAACGTGCAAACTCCACACAGTCCGTCGCCTGAGTCGGGAATTGAACCCGGGTCTCAGGCGCTGTGAGGCAGCAGTGCTAACCACTGTGCCACCGTGCCGCCCACAAAGATCATTATCTTATTTCTTTATTTTTCAACTTATTCTATGAAATAATGCTTAACTTTTTAAATGCTGTTTCTCTTACTACATTGTACCTTGGTACCAATGATGGTGCCTTGTGTGTTGACATTATATACTTTTCAATAAACTCCTGTACCTCTATACTTGAGTACGCAACAATAAAATCTAAACCTAAATATGATCTGGTGAAAATCCTATCAGAAAGGACATGGATAGCATCCCCTGAGCCAGGTGCTTTAAGTCTCAAGTTCAGAACCTTTGGCAAGAAGAATGTGCATAATCTGACAAGAAACAGGTCATTTATTCAACTGAAAATCCTTCCAATCCACCCTTAACAGGCACCAAGAGCAGAGAAGTTTCCTGGTCAGGCAGAACAATGTATGGCTGCAACAGCCTCTCAATGTTGAAAACTCCAACCACAAACTCTTGCTAGGAGTTCACAGACATTAACTGTACACAGAACTTTGAAGTGAAAATGTGAATGCTGTTTCTGAATTATTTTGAAGGCATTGAACATACACAGAAAGGATAATGTAAATGATATGCAGGCATCATAGGGCACAGCAAGATTGATAAACATAAAATGAACATATGAAGTGAAAATTGATAACACGAGCTTTGTAGTCATAAAGCACCTTTAATACAGTAAAGCCTGCAAAAGTATTTCATAGGTGCACTTATCAAAAATAAACTCTCAGCTATTGATACATGGAGACACATGGGCACACAGACCTGTCCCAGCCCACACTGCTGGGTACAGTGGCAGGAAAAGACCAGGGAACCAAGATGGGACAGCTCCCCCAGAGCATTTCTGCCCCATGCGATGTTTTCCCCAGAGTGGGCAGGATTGCAGATAGGCTGCCCATCGGTGGGCAACATTTACTTAGACAGCCCTACTCAGGTTAATTTTGAGAACTCAGTGGCACCTTTGTGTGGCAGCAGAATGGAGCCATCCTCCTCACGACATAGGCTCTGTCCTACCAAAGACCGGCTGCAGGCAGGAAGAAGCTCTTCTTGCAGTCCAAACGTTGCCACCAGAGGGGTTTCCCAACTGACTGAAAGGCCTGCTGGCTTGGCCCCTCTAAAATATTAAATTTTTTTCACTGCTCCAAGTATCTCAGTGGTAAAGTGTCTGGGTGGTGTTTGATGTTGCCAACAATATCAGAACATGAGCTTGGACACCATGAATCAGCCACCCACATCGGAGTTCCCCAGCTCTGGCTCCTGCCTTGATATCAATCTCATAGCCAGTCAGACAACCCTGCCCACTGGGTTGGATGATCAAAAACAGGCAGACTTGAAGCAGTCTCTTGAGGAAGAGCAGAGCAGCAAAGACATAGAAGCAGAGAGGTTTGGCAAAGGAACATCAGTGTGTTCCTGCTGCAGGAAGGCTGGCGATGACGGAATGATGAAACTCATTTGAAATAAATTTACCTCACAACAGTCAGACAGACAAAGTCTACAGAAAGCTGCTTTATTATAAGTAGGGCTATTTCTTTAAAATAAAATTAATGGTGTAAAAACTCACTAGTTGCAATTCGCAAGTACATCACAAACATAGAAGAGAAAAAGGTGAAACTTGTAATGAGCACCAAAGTGAAATCTCTGTCTGAATCACAGAAAGAGAGTCCACACGGGGAGTTTAGTTTCAGGGAAATGCCCTGTTGACAGACTGTCCTTTCTGTTTCCATGGATTCAGCCTACATTTATCACCATACTCATTTGTCCCATCAAGATTTATGGTTTTTGAAATTTGTTGCTGTTTGTTGACTGGTTATTACCATGATGTTTTGGTCATTAGTTTCACTTTGATGTCTCCTACATGAGATCTACAGAATGTGTGTGTGCACACACACGTCGAGTGAAATGCCTCACACCTGTTACTAAAAAGTTCCATGTTGCCAGGATACCATTTCAAAGCAACAATGTGCAAGGAAATATTATTGTCTTGGAGGATAAATTAAATGTGCACAAGTAAAAACTTTCCAGCTTATCTACTCACCTAATTGATTAAAATTCTAACTGAGAACCCACACAGAGTCCTTCACCTTTGTCTATTTATAAGCATTTTGTGTAACTGCAGTGTTTATAACTAAACTTAGACTGAAGTGTACTTTCGGGCAATTTCCAAGAATACAGGCATCCTATCAAAGACACTTGACTTCCAATAATTAAGTTCTACGTTCAAGTAGCAAGACTGCCCTGTAGTCAACAATTCACTTTTTACTATCTTTACTCGGTCAGACCACTGGATGGAAGGACACCCCATGCCTATCCAACACTCAGCAGTCAGAACACACTTCAATAGTGACAAGAATCTACCCTTTAGTAATCACTGGTCAAGTTATTCAAAAAGTCAAACAAAAAAATGAGCTTTCTTGAACCGGGAATTCCATATTCTCTTCTGTATTATGTGAGTCCCCATGAATATTTTCTTGGCCAGTCGATTATTCCAAAGTCAGTCACAAGCAGCTCTCAGTAACTGTACATTTTTTTTAAGAAAACAAGCTTACTTCACCCAGCTCACCCAAACCCCAAGATAAATCAAAGTATTTCCTTCATGCTATAGAATATAATTGCAGAGATGTTGACAATGAGCACATTTCCTCCCTGATGACCCATGGGTCTAACTCCATGTTCACCATCTCAACAGTAACTAGGGATTGGTAATAAAAGCTAGCTCAGACAGAGACACCAATATCTCACAAGTGAACATTAAATAAATTACGTAATTCACCACAAACTATTCAAAAACTTAACTGTATTTCAACAGCAACTAATTGCCTGACAACAAAGTCATGAACCACACAAAAAAACAGTCCCAGCCAATAATTATAACACTAACTATTTACAATAATGTTTACAGAGTTCTCATTCTCTACCTGTCATGCAATAAACAAACCTTAATGCTACCATTTATTAACTTGCTTTGAAATATCAGATCTTTTGGATCAAAAGCTTGTTTATCAACTTCTGGAACAATTACCCATTACCAAACAAACGTATTGTTACCAATGGTTTCCAATGTTTCTGTTTAGAGTTACTTGGACAATATTCCATACCAATTGCCTCCAGCAATCTCAGTCAAATACCTAGTTGCAAAACTATTCCCGCCAATGTGACTTTGGAACATTCTGTGATTAAACAGTAAACCTTACGTTCTTTCAATTTACTGTTCCAGATTTTGTCTGCAACTTGTTCTCTTTGGTTAGGGCACTTTTGGAATATTGTGTGCAATTCTGGTCTCCTTCCTATCGGAAGGATGTTGTGAAACTTGAAAAGGTTCAGAAAAGATTTAAAAGGGATGTTGCCAGGGTTGGGAGATTTGAGCTATGGGGAGAGACTGAATAGATTAGATTCCCTACAGTGTGGAAACAGGCCCTTCGGCCCAACAAGTCCACACCGATCCTCCAAACTATAACCCACCTAGACCCATTTCCCTCTGACTAATGCTTCTAACACTGTGGGAAATTTAGCATGGCTAATTCACCTGACTGACACATTTTTGGACTGTGGGAGGAAACCGAAGCACCCGGAGGAAATCCACGCAGACACAGGAAGAATGTGCAAACTCCACACAGACAGTCACCAAAGGCTGGAATCAAACCCGGGTCCCTTGAGCTGTGAGGCAGCAGTGCTAACTACAGAGCCACCATGCCACCCAAAGTTGGGACTGTTTTCTCTGGAGTATCAGAGGCTGAGGGGTGACCTTATAGAGGTTTATAAAATCATGAGGGGCATGGATAGGATAAATAGACAAAGTCTCTTCCCTGAAGTTGGGAGCCCAGAACTAGACGGCATAGGTTTAGGGGGAGAGGGGAAAGATATAAGAGACCTAAGGGCAATGTTTTCACATCGAGGGTGGTACGGGTATGGAATGAATTACCAGAGGAAGTGGTGGTGGCTGAAAGGCACATTTGAAAGGTATCTGGATGGGTATAGGAATAGGAAGGGTTCAGAGGGATAAGGGTCGAATGCTGGCAAATGGATTTAGATTAATTTAGGATGTTCGGTCAGCATGGACAAGTAGAACTGAAGGGTCTGTTTCCGTGCTGTGCCTCTCTATGACTCTATAATGCTCAAAGTGCAAGCGCTACGTCCCATCAGTTGAATCCAGTAGCAGCATAACTTCTGTTTGTACAAAGTTTAGCTTCATTAACTGCTGATGCATTTCTATCAACTGGATTTACTCTAACTACATATTATCATTCTCTCCTGCCATCTGTTAGGTATTTCTCTTAATATCACGACTAACTTCTTGTTCCAATTGTTAAAGTTGCTGATGTTACCATTTACATTAGTTTTTCTGAAGATTGCAATATTTGCAACACTTTGGTATATCTTAAAATGAAAGTAATTCTCCTCTTTCACTTATTCTTCTTGACAGCAGTTCCCTTGGGAGTGGTGGGGTAACTGAACCTGCTCTGCCACTGCATGACACAACATGTAAAAGCATGGGTCGGAACAAATTACTGCAAATGCTGGAATCCATACAGAAAATAACAAATGCTGGAGATCACAGTGAGTCAGGCAGCATCCATGGAGAGACAGGAAGCTAATGTTTTGAGTCTACATGACTCTTCATCCGAGCTGAAGTTTAGAGGGGACAGCAGTTTGGAAGGGTTAGGCGTGGGGGTAATGGGTGTAGGGTGCTGATGGACAAGAGATGTTGATCGTTCAGATTAAGTGATCGGAATGTGAGTGTGACAGAACAGTAGTGTCTCTCCTGCCAAACTTGAAAGTACAGTAAGTGGAAGGGGGCGAGGCGAGGACATGATAACAAGTCAAAAAGGGAAGAATTGGGAGTTGGTTCACAATTTAAAAGGGGTTGAAGGTGTAGAAATACAGGCACCACTTAAAAAAAAATGTTTTGTACACGTTATATCCATTAACCATTTGCTGACGGTCAGACTGAAGGTTCACTGTGTTTCGGCGTTCAGACCACATCAAGAAAGGGTTATGGTTTTGATAGTGGGTTCCAGGATGATATATCATTACTAAGCATTTAACCCTCTCAATCACTGCTGCCAATTGGAAATCCTATATATATGTACTCTTTTGACAACCAATGTTAGAATAAGAATAACTATCATTGATCAATTGTAAGTGTGGCTATTTCACTGACAATGTTCAATATGATTTGTTGCAAAAGATCTGGAGAAATTAATGTGCCTAAGCTTCATAATTTTTTTAAAAAAGCATTTCATCAAAATATTCTTCTGCTTTCAGACATTAAAAATACTCCAGTAAATGGCTGCTTGTATTTATTGAAAGGACATGTTCAGCTAAAACAATTGCGAAATAACAATATACTCATTTAGATTGTAACTTATTTCACTTCTGTACTGGCTAGTGTTGATTTATCTCTTACAATGATTCTCAGCAATTTCAAAGGTAATACTTGCTTTCCAAAATAATTGTATCGCCCAACATGAAAGGAGGCTGTCCACTTTTTCCTTTTCCCAAATCTCTGTAATTTGTTTTTCCTTCAAGTATTGATTCAATCTCATTTTGAAGGCTACCATTGAAACTATATCACTTTATTGGTCAATTCATTCCAAATTTGAACTACATAGTCAATTAAAATAAGGAATAAAGACCAAAACAGCTGTAGATGTTCTAATTCAGAACTAAAAACAGAAATTGCTGTGAAAGCTTAGCAGGTCTGGCAGCATGTGTGAAAAGAAATCAGAGTTAACGTTCCGGGTTCAGGTCAGAACTGAGGAAGCGTCACCGGACCTGAAACATTAACTCTCATTTCCTTCCAGCAATTTCTGTATTTGTTTCCAATTAAAGTAGACTTTCCTTACATGTCCTCTGGTCCTTTTGCTCATCATAATAAATATTTGCCTGCAAGCCACTTCAAAACAATGTCACTTGCTTTGTTTCCCCTTAATAATAATACACTCCTCTGCCAAATCTGTTCAGAGTCTTTCTTGCTCTAAGAACAACAACCTCAGCTTCTCAACTGTAATCCTTCATCATGGAAATCATTTGAATAATTCGCTTCTGCCCCTCTCCAAAACCTTCCTACCTTTTCTGAAACAAACTACCTAGGGTTAGACACAACACTCTGCCATAAAAAGTGTAATCCAACTTTCTGGTTCTTGTACTCAATACTTGTATTTGTGAGGCCCACAATCCTTTGTAATCTACATTGATAATATGGTTTACCACCTTTAAAGGTTTGTAGGCAAAGTCTATCTCTTCCTGAACCCTTGTTAAAATTGTGCAGTTGTATTGTCTCTTTCTTCCTTCATTCTATTAAAATGTACCATTTTTCAGTTTTCTATGTTGAACCTCATCATCTATTTGTCTGTCCTGTCTGCCAGTGTGCTAATTCCTCTTGAAATCCGTTGCTATTTTCCTCAATTTTATGACAGTTCCAAACTATTGTGATCTGAGAGTACTGAACTGGTGCCCTTTACATGCAAATGAACAGCATCAACGTATATTAAAAACTGGAGGGGATTGAGTGCTCAACCAGTGCATACCTCACTCCAATCTGAAAAACACCCATTTAACAGGAACACTGTTTCCATCCCCTGGCCATGCTACTGCCCCACAGACTTCAGATCCACTGACAAGCCTCTTACAAGCCTGATACTTAATCAAAAGCCTTTGAAAGTTCAAATGGAGAGCAATTACCTCATTAGTCCTGATTTGGAGATGCCAGTGTTGGAGTGGGGTGTACAAAGTTAAAAATCACACAACACCAGGTTATAGTCCAACATGTTTAATTGGAAGCACATTAGCTTTCGGAGCGATGCTCCTTCATCAGGTGGTGAAAGCTAGTGTGCTTCCAATTAAACCTGTTGGACTATAACCTGGTGTTGTGTGATTTTTAACTCATTAGTCCTGTTATCTAATCAATAAACTCCATCATGTAAGTCATGTTGCCTTAACAAGTCCATGCTGGCTTTGTGCTTATCCAAGTCAATGTTAATTTTCTTCTTGATAATTATTTTTAAAAACTTCCTCCCACCACCACTAAACTGACTGGTAATTACCAAGTTTATACCTCACCCCTTTTTGAAAGAAGGCCCCTAACATCTGCAAGCCGGCAGGCTTTTGGCATCGCCCCTGGACTAAGGAAAGTCACAAGATGGTGACCAACCCCTTGTTAATGTGTAAAATAAAAGCAAAGTACTGTGAATGCTGGAGATCTGAAACTAAAACGGAAAGTACTGGAGAAACTCAGCAAGTCTGGCAGCACAAGCTGAGATTGGAACGGAGATAACATTTGAAGTCCAATAATCTTTCTTCAGTACATATTTAACAACAGTCATACTGGACTCAAAACTTTAATTCTTTCTCTCTGTACAAATGCTGTCAGACCTGAGATTTTCCAGTACTTTGCACTCTTTTTGCTATCAGCAACTTCTAGCTGATTTTCTTAATAGACATAGGATGGATTTAAGTACTACTAGCATTTCCAGCACTCCTTTCTATCTACTTTTATTCCATCCATTATTACGTAAACTTTTTGCTAAATATTCCTTATTTTACAATCCATTTAACATTGTTGATCATGAAGAAATCAGCAAAACTAACTTTGCCACTTCTCTCAGCATTACTTCCATCAGCTATGAGTGACGCATTTTTCAACCATAGTATCACTGACTTCATTCAAGTCATTTCTTTACTGGATAAGTTGATGTATTTCAATTATTTTTACCTCATCCTTCTCAACGTCATGAAACCACTTTGATTTTGTGGTTAAATATCACCAGAACACGGCTAGTCTGTGATAAAGTAAACAGTAAATTTAGAAAGGGCAGTGAAAGAGCTTAGAATAGCACTTTTATAGCACACAAGAGTTACAAATAAATTTTGCACTGACACACCGATGTGAACAATGACATTGTAACTTGGAAAAAGAAGATTTTCAGCAATTCAAAAGGTTCCCAAAAACATTTGAGAAGCACCGAGGCTCTTAAAATTGGAATTTCTTTTTAAATCGATGCCTGAGAAAGATTTTTTTCCCGTAGGACATCAAAGAACTTGCCTCAATGCCCTCTATGTAAAAAAACACACGAATCAAAAAAACCTAATAAAACCGTCACATGGCCTATTGAGCCATTTGTCATATTTTGTGATTGCAGGTTACCATCATTCACGAAGATCACAAATTACCCATCTCTCACAGTGCCATTCTGTATTGTTATTACAGTCCGAATTCTCTCAGTGAGACATTCAATCATGGCTGTGTTCAGAAAGTTACTGAAAGAAACACTGAACCTTTTTGGCCTTCTGACCTTTCCATGTTTTAGTAAATGTGAGAATATTGAGTTTACTCTTTCCCAGTTCCCTTTTACACTGCGACTTATAAACTTTCCAGTCGTTGGCGCCTGAGAGGAGGGGGAGGCGACTCAAACTCCCAGTGATAGAAGGATGTGGTGAGAGTGACAAATAATATTGGGAAACCTGACCCCTATCTTGCCCAATTCCACTTTTAAGAGGGGATAAATTCGGGGTGGGCAGTCTGGAGACTGGGTTTTTTTATCTTAATGAGGTCATGAGGCTACGATTTGTTTCTTGGCACCCGACCATGTTTCCCAGACCTTAGGGAATGTGGCTGGAAAAGGGAGGTGGGAATGGCTGGGTGAAACAGCTAAGTGCCTCTCCATCATTGCATGTTGGCCAACTGGCTAAAAGCAGCCCCTGAGTTCTTACCTTGTGATCTGACTGATCTGTCCCTCCCACTGATGACTGACTCCCCTCACCCCCTAGCTGCAGAGACCTACCCAGCCAAAGGTGAGCTGACCTCAGCTCAGAATCAGATTCAAACAACTAAAGGAAGATCCTGCCATTCACCTCTTCAGGTCCTCTCTGGAACCCCATCCCCTAACCATTGCTGAAGGGCATTTCTGCTTTTTGCTTACATATTTCTGTACCTATAATCAAAATTGTTCCTTGCAATTTTGGTACTGAGCTACAAACAGATGCAAAGAAGCACAAAACCAATGCAAATTCATGTGCTTTACTGAGGTACTGCATGATGATGTGTGGTGTGATGCAGGTAACTCCCAGCATGCAGCCAAATGATGAATAATCGCATTCCCCTCCCACGGGCTTCGGGAGTCATGTGGCTACCTATGCATCCCTGGGAATGACATCCATACAAAGAAACCAATTTGGGGGTTGACATGTGGGAGTGGGTGAGCAAGCTAAGAGAAACCTTGTACTTACAACAGAGCCCAATGTTTCTTCTGTAACCAGCTAAAAAATATTATTTGAGTGCAGAAATCCTTCTGTGTGCTACAGTGTAAAAGTTTTTTTTTGCCCCCGGGTGGTTACTCCATTTCCATGGAAACAAAGTGGATTTTTAAATTTAATTTTCTTTCCTTACAAATGATCCTATACGAAGTAGGAGGCCTAATAGTAGGTGGGCGGAGTTGCTTTTGCATCATTACTTAGTAACAAAGAGCTCTTGTGGCTCAGTACTGCTGACCCTGCCTCTGGACGAGAAAGTCCAGGTTCAAGCCACACCTGCCCTCAAGGTGTATCATAACACACCCAAACAGGTTAATTCAATATACTTATCAACCTAGTAACAATGACTGGTTTACATGTTTCAGCCCTGCATCTACTGCCAGTGAAATTATTTCTCATAGCTTTCCTGGGTTTGCCTCACATATTCTTCTGGAATTTTCACACCATCAGTGTAACTTTCACTTGTCAGCTTTGCAGCACTTTGTTTTGCTTAGACTTATTCTTGGGGTATGGGCATCGCTGGCAAAGCCAACATTTATTGCTGATCTCTAGCTGTTCCAGGAAGGGACTCTCGAGGCAGGTTATGAGTGAGCTAAATGAATTGCTAGGGCATGGACAAGTTAATCACGATCGTGTTGGGCTGGGAGATCCCAGCCACGTCAGAGATGACCGTGGCTTTCCTTCACTAAAGGACACTGTGATTACCCTTGGCATTTTTGGGACAATTCAACACTTTCATTGGCAACTTTGCTAATATAAAGAGAGATTTTGGCTCCCTCAAATCCCCACTCACTTTCACAGTGTTGAAACAGGGCCAAACATTTCATGGCTGACAATCCACTGGGTGCAGTTGTTATTCCGAGTGCAAATTGTACCCATTTTCAGAAACTTCTGCACAAACATCATTTGCTTGTGGCAATCATAAATTCTGCCTTTAACCAACAAAAGTGAACAGCATTTTAAAACTTTACTTTGAAAAAAATCCTTTAAAATATATTCCTTAATATGTTAGTAATAACTTGAAGCAATTTGATTAATACAGCTGAAAATGAGCATATCACAAAAAACTAAGCCGATCTGACCATATTATTGATCCGGTGCCTGTGCGCAATCATACTTTAAAATACTGAAAACAAAACCTTCTAAAAATCATGTCCAATTATGTGTTGGACATATTGTGTTACAGCTGCCTGTTTTCTTTAATTAGAAGAAACTATCATACAGAGCTGTTTTAAAAGCTGCCTATTAGTATCCTTTGTATCCAAAAAAGCCAATTAATTTTTTGGCTTTTTTCAAAGATGTGTGAATGAGCACAATTAGCAGGCACTTCTTGATTTAACAGGCAACAAGGTGATGTGATCAGTGCCAAGGAGCTGGGTGAATGGGGACACTGTTCTGAGGAGAAGGATGAGGACAGTGAGCTGGAGGGAACTCTCCCAGAGGATAACAGAGCACAGCTGCACCTGGGATTGCAAGGCAGAGCAGGCCTGACTGACTCCCAGTTCCAGTCAATATGATCTGTGGACTGTCAAGTTCATGATGCTAGCATTTGGTTTGCAAACTGCAACCTGTATTTATTGCTTTATTTTCCTTTTTGCTGGCTGACAGTAACAGCTCACATTTGGACTTATCTAATTGCTTGCCTGTATGTGATGTTCCCTTGCTGAACAGTGATTGGATGCAAGTGACCCCTGGGCACTTGAAAAGTAGTACCAGGGCATCAGAGAGGGTTTTCAGCTGGAAAGTGGGGCTTTGTGGCTAATTAAATTAGATTAGATTACTTACAATGTGGAAACAGGCCCTTCGGCTCGACAAGATCACACCGACCCGCCGAAGTGCAACCCAGCCCTACCCCTACCTTTATCCTTTCACCTAACACTGTAGGCAATCTAGCATGGCCAATTCACCTAACCTGCACATTTTTGGACTGTGGGAGGAAACCGGAGCACCCAGAGGAAACCCACACAGACACAGGGAGAACGTGCAAACTCCACACAGTCGGTCGCCCAGTCGGGAATTGAACCCGGACCTCTGGCGCTGTGAGGCAGCAGTGCTAACCACTGTGCCACTATACTGCTGAGGGGCAACACCAACTTGGCAATGCTTATCTGGGTGCACAGTAGCCTCTCAAAGGCAGCCTGGGTGGAAGGGAGGCTGGACTTGCGACAGATATCCACTGAATGGCATGTTGCTCAGGGAATGGCACAAATACGATTGGGCTGAATTGGACAACACGAGGGACAATAGAGGGATGGGGCAGGTAGTTAATGAAAAAGTTTGGTATGATACAGCGAGAAATTTCACCAGGTCCCATGGTGAGAATCCCTGCAAAAAAACTTGACACAACTCAAGTTGCAATTCACAAAGCATAACATTCAGCCTAATATATCTTCCACCAATGGTACTGGATGGAAAACATGCAGAAGGCTGTAATGACAATTTAGATCTCAAAACGTGAATAAGGAATCACATCTGGTCCAATGTGTAACCAGGACATAGCTCATTGCCATTTCGTTGAAACCTTTTTCTATGTTTGATAAGCTGTAACCATACGCTTAAACAGTCAGCTGTCTGAACATAAATCTGATGGAAATGTTACACATTGAATCATATTTCAGCTCTACCCGAAATTGTGGGGGGGTGAATCCTACTGACTAAATTCAATGCCAATCTGAATACATTGAATTTACTTAAGATCTGTTCTACCATTGGGGATAAATCAATGGTTAAGGCTCTATTCTTCAGTTTGTCAGGTTGCAATGCAGAATGAAAAACACCGAAGCCTTCTCCCCAACCAAGAAAATCCACAGTAGCCCATTTCTGTTTTCCACAAGTAGCTATCGTATATAAACATTTTTGGATTATTCTTCTCTTCAGCAGTAAACCTTTGCTTGCAAAATGAAGTCCATAGTTATGGATGGTATTGAAAGCTATTTATTTATTTACCTACCTGGTTCTAGTAATCATGCCACAAAAAAATCAAGAACATTGCCAGGAAATCCAGTGTAGCCTAGCATGGTTTTCCTTCGAACACAGGAGGTTAAGGGGTAACATTATGGAGGTGGACAAAATTATGGAGGAACCTAGATACTGCATACCGGAAAGATCAGTTTCTTCTTGTGGGGAGTTAATTACCAGAGGTCAGAGATTTAAGGTGATTGGTAGAAGGATGAGAGGGAACATGAGGCAAATCCAGTTGTCTGGAATTCATTGCCAGCTTGGTGGAGGAAGCAGAAACCCTCAGTTCATTTAAAAAGGTACAGTCACTTGCATCTGAACTGCTGTATACTTCAAGGCCATCAAGCATGAGACTGGATGATGGGATTAAAATAGGCAGCTAGCTTTTTCTCCAGCTTGCACAGACACAATGACTTGAATGGCCTCAATGATCACAATGTTTGTTTCCTTGCTGATGGAAGGAAGATGGTCTTACAACCAGGTTAAACTTTTCTTTTCAGTAAAACATTGCTCGTCTGAAAGACTTTATTCTGCTAAGTTCCCGACAATAACAACTAACTTGACATTCATTCAGCAACTTTAAAGTAGAAGGTGGTTTCAAGATTTCCTCACACAAGTGTTGTTAAAGGACATCAAAGTAAACGAGACATTAGAGGGGGCGAAGCAAGGCTTAAAGCAAGGATGAGCTTCAAGGAATTTTTTTAAAAGATAAAGAGTGTGTGAATTGAGTGGAATGTTCCAGAATATGTTGCATATGTTGCTTCCAAGTTTGATGATCATATCAACTACAACTTCATAGTGAAATATGCACACCAAACAGTATTTCACTTCTCATTAGGAAAATATGAAGCAGTTAAGAAATTACAATGTCAGTGGATTTAGCTTCGCCTAGAAATATAATCTGTGGTCCTTCTCTCAGCAATTATGAATTGCATATTAAAGTTCCAAGCAAAATATTAAAGAGCAACCCCATTTTATACGTTTTACTGCCTCATTGCTATAAAGATTGCATTTTTAAATGATCTTGAAGTTAATTTGCAGTACTATAATTTATTTCAGCTGTAAACCCCTTTTAAGATACTTAACGATACTTTTAATCAGCGACAAATGCAGAAACTCATGTTTGTGGTCTGGTACAGCAAGTGTCAGAATTAATTATTGAAGATGAAACTAAATAGCAGCTTCAAAAAGATTTCAGCACTTATTATTT